>NC_136291.1:2639828-2889135 GCF_964198595.1 Lampetra fluviatilis | reverse complement strand
CATCTTCAGATATGAACTGAGCCGTGGGGGGGGTGGGGGGTGGCCGGGGTGTTGGGGGTGAAAGGGTAAATGTCACGAGGCGTGTGCCAGCCTGTGGGCTTGTTTCAGCCGGTGTTGGTGCCCTGCCAAGCGCAAAGGGGGTTGCTCATCAAAGCCGTTTCCATGGGAAGCCCCTCTCAGTCTCACCTCCGGGCGCAGAGGATGCCAGGGAATAGCATCGCCCTCCGCTCCCACACAGACGTCTCCCCAAGCACCACCACCCCCTCCCACCACCACTTCCTCACTCACGTCGCCACAACCACCACCACCACCCCCACCAGCACACACCACTCGCGCACACAGCCGACACCACCACCAGCACTGCCACTACCACCGCCACTACCACACCTGCCACAATCCATACAACCTCTACCATCACACCTGGCCCACCCAAAACCGTCAACCCCTCTACCATCACAACCGCTACAACCCACACAGCTAACACCCGACCCTACCACCGTCATCATACCACCATACCTGTCCCAGCACATACAACCTCAATAATCATAATAATAACGCCATCACCACCAGCCTCGACCCGTAACACTCTCGACCATCAACAACCGCTACCCGCTACAACCCACGTTCTAACCACCACTCCCACCCCCATCAACCCATCAGCCCGACATCCATCCAACCAACAACCACCACAACTACCACCACTAACCTCTTAGTCGCACCGTCCCACCTGTCCAGCCACGAACGATAACGACTGCCGTGTTCTAGAATGCCTGCAAGTCAACGAACGCTGCCACTTTCCACAGCCCAGCGGCGTGACGACGGTTCGCATCACCACCCGACAGCGGTGGTGAGGCTGGGGCAGGTTTCTCAGATCCGACCACCATCCCGTCGGCACCACCCGGGCAGTATAGAGGGGCCGTCCATAAATGACGTCACGCACGGGGAGGGGGGAGGCAGACATTTGTGACGATGTGTGACGATGGGGGGGGGGGGGGGGTTGAGAAATGTGACGTCACTCAAAAAAAATCGTCCAAAATCGCGTGACGTCATTTATGGTCGGCCCCACAAGTACAGCACACGAGTATAGCAGCACAGTACATGGGGACAGCACGGTTAGTCGATCGGCAAGCACGCGCGTGGTGAGGTAAAGCGTGGGTACTTGCCGCCTTGTTAAAGACGTCCAGGCACGTGGGGAGGAGTAGGCCAAATGCCCTCTCGGTGACCACGCACAAAGGGGATTATTGTAGGCTGCTGCAAGGGGCTGCGTTGTGGAGAGTGCAGACAAATGCGAAGTTGTACCATACTTCTATGCTTCCACATCCATGCTCCCCGTCTTGACCGAGCTGAATCGACGAGTGGTTAGATCAGCCCCACATGAGCATGGTCGGAGGCCTTCATCCAGGAGTGGTGTGACCACGTGGCCGCACATACGCATGAAATGGTTCACGTAAAACTGAAAAAAAGCATTTCTCATTTTTTTTCAATCGTTAGAAAAAAACATGTATTTATTTTGGTTTTGCCAATATTTCTTTCATTATCATCAGCAGCCATGGTCAATCCACTGCTGGATGGCGGCATCCCCAAGCCGCTACGGCCGATCCTGCGATGTTTAACGATCCACCGTCCAGCTGCATGTGCCGATATCGTGACCTCCATCTACTCGGATTGTCAGAATGCGAGAGAGCGCGAAAGAAAAGAACACGACAAATCCAGGAAATACCTGGAGGAGCTCGGCTGATGACATCAGCACTCACACCTGGGGCAGGAGAAGAGGCAAGCTCGGGGGGGGGGGGGGGGCGTTGGCACACAGGGGGGTGGGGTGGGGGGGAGTGGGGGGGGCTTCTGGGAGATCCTAGGAGATGGGAATCCAACAACCCCGCACCCAACTCCCCAACCACACAGCCACCCAAACTACCCCCCCAATTCAACCCCCCAACTCACCACCCCCATCTCACCCCCTCAACTCACCCCCCCAACTCACACCCCCAACTCACCCCCACAATTCACCCCCCTTAACTCACCACCCCAACGCCTCCCCCAAACTCACCCCCCCAACCCCCCCCCCCAACGTCTCCCCCCAACTCACCCCCCACAACTGCCCCCCCAACGCCCCCCCTAGCTCTCTCCCAACGCCCCCCCCAACTACCTCCCCAACTCACTCCCCCAACGCCCCCCCCATCCCCCCCAACCCCCCCTCAATCCCCCCCAACGCCCCCCCCAACTCACCATCCCCAATGCCTCCACCCAAAACACACGCTGACGAAGGCAATTATGCGAATGATGTCAGACGGCTCCCTGTGTTGTGGTGCCTTTGTGTCTGGGGACTATCGGCTCCCGCACCCGGCAGCCCGAGTTCGATTCCCCCGCTCACGGCCACCAACACAAGTGACGATTATCTGAAGCGGTCGTGGGGCATTCACCCCCCCCCCCCTAGGTCGGCTCAGCCTCAAAAGAGTAGCTGGAGCGGTGTGTAAACATCGCCACTAGGGATACAAAGGCGGCCAGGCGTGGTGCTGGCCACCCACTCCCTCGTGTGTCGTGCCGGCCTTCATAGGTGCTCGCTAACAGCATTTGCTTCAAAAGTCTGTTCAGGCTATACGGGGGATCTTTGTCTGAGTGCTGTGCGTTTGGGCGCGACTTCTTTATCGAGGCTTGTGTGTGTGTACTTTTGTATTATTAATCGTGTGACTGTGTACGTCTCAGCCACCGTGTGAATGCACGTGTGTGTGTGTCAACACAGCCTTAGAAGAGCACCTGCCGTTACGTGTAAACACCACCCCTGGGAAGACAAAGGTGGCCAGACATGACGCCACCCAACAATCACCAACCCACGCGGCGTTGTACCTGCCTCGATCGGGTCTCACCCAACAGCGCTCGCAACGTGGGTTATAAGTAGCCTGCAGGTCCAAAAACGAAATCTTAAAAAGTGTGCCGAAACGCATGGAAAGACTCATGCTCGAGATTGCACCGAGAGTCTGGATGAGGAACACGTCGATTCGAGAACATACGCAAGGTTCAAGACATCATTTCGAGTATTTGGCAATCAATTGTGATAACGGTTGGTGGATCGCGCCGATATTTGGTGGGTGAGATGTTAACTACCTCGCCTGGTGTACAGGAGGTCGTGGATTCCATCCAGACCCTGACACCTGTTCTCTTTCTCTCATCATCATCACGGTGGCTAGGAGATGTGAACTACTTCGCCTGGTATACAGAAGGCGGCGAGTTCGATCCCGATCCTGACGCCTGTATATTTGAACTTTGCATGTCTCTCTCGCCGTGGATTTTTCTCTGGATCCTACTCCGGTTTTTCCCTTCATATTTAGAATCAACACGCGTTCAGAGGATTTGGCTCCGATACATTTACACGCGATAAGCCACTTGGTTGAGCTATCATTTGTGGCCAGGTCGCTTTTTAAAATTAAAAGCGATATAGCTCAGTGGGCCGGCCTTACCTGGTACAATAAAAAAAATAGTAGCTACAGTTAGTTGTTCTGATTGTTTGGAGAATGCAGTGGGCTTGAGCAGGCAGTGTGGGCCCCGTGGCCGTGAAGAACAAATAAGCAGCATCACAGAGAAGGTGAATGCGGCCAGAAGAAAACCTCCTCCTCCTTGCCGACGGGGAAATCATCTCGAGTGTGCGAGTGCCGCATGCATCCGTGGCGGCGTGGGACCTGCGAAGGGAGGGCCTCGTCTGTGGGATGTTTTCACCCAGCGGCGTGTTTGCTCGTGGCTGGTCACGTAGGAGATACGCAAGCCCTTGGGACGGCGGGTGGTTGGAGCGACTGCAGTTGGGGATGCATATCTGAGAATGGCCTCGCACACAACTCCAAATCCTCTGTGGCAACTCCCCCCCCTCCTCCTCCTCCTCCATTCCTGCCACGATTATACACAGGGCTTAACATTCTCTCTCCGTGTCATCCGGAACGCCGCGAGGCTGACCTGGTGGAGAGATTATTGGCGTAAGGCACTGCCACGAGAGTGCAAGGCACGCCTACCCACAGTAACCCTGCGTCAGTGTACCCTATAGCCCGATAATCCGATAAACATGCTTTAGTACAAACGTGGGCCAACTGGGATGTGGCATGCCAAAACAATAACCTGAACAGCGTTCCTTCCAGATTGTTCTGGCTCGAATGAAGCATCGATTACGTGTGTACAATCACTTTGTGGCAGAGTCAACATGAGTTGTCCTATGGACATGCACTCGCCCTCACCATAGGAACGTGATATTTCCACCATTGGCTCATTGCTGTAAACGGGAAATAAACACCATAAATCATCCGGACTATTTTGCGTACGATGTGTCAGATAACAAATGCATATCTGTGTGTGTGTTTCTACCCGAGTCCGACTCCCGCTCACGGCCCAACACCGATGACGATTATCTGAACCGGTCCTGGGCCTCCCCGAGGTCGACTCAGCCTCAGTTGAGTACCCGGTGCGATGTGTCTAAAACATCGCCACTGGGGAGACAAAGGCCACCCCACCCCCTCGTGTGCCATGCCGACCTTCGCAGTGTGCCACTCGCTAACAGCACTTGCCCCAACAGTCTGTTGAGGCTATACTGGGGGGGGCGGTGCGTGGGAATATTTTATCTTTGTACCTTTGTGCTCATGCATTCGTCTGCAGTGCAGGGCCACGCCACCCAGCCTGGCACAGCTTCTGACACACCTCAAGGACACAAGGCAGGGACCCTCCTCCTCCTCCTGTCCCTACCCACCCACCCCAACCGCGTGTTCCAAGCCACATCACCGACACGGGAGCTCACCGAACGCTTCTGATTCATTGGCCTCCAGGGATCTTCAAGGGGAATATTCTTTTCCCTCCCGCCGCACCTTCCGCGTGCATTTTACAACCGCGCATTGGCAATTACACGACTTCATTGTGCATCGCGTTTTCGCTTATATTTAATTTACTTGCGTATTTGTTTTCAGTCGGTTTACGTTACAGCAAATTGCCCTTTTGCTATTTGCTTTTTTTATATCCATACACATGTGCGATTAGGTCTGTTTCGGCCTCAATTTGCTAATATATTGATACGGGTAACATTTGTTGCCAGCATTGTGGGATTTTTTTTTGCACACTGTGCCTTTGAACGTGATGCCCCAACCCCGAGTTCGGTTCCCCAGCACTATCCGAACCAGACCTGTGCAATAACCCACGGCGCCCAGGCACAACCGTCGACAAGCTGCACCGACCGGTGTGGTGAAGTATGGTCAAAAAATCCCCACCATTACCGGCATGGCGTGGAGAGGTCTTCACACAACAGTCGATTTGACAGCGGCTGAAACTGTAATGTATTTGTCATTTAAATTTCGCCTTTTAGATCATTGATCATCCATCATCGTCGTCGTCGTAACCCATGGTAAATCCACTGCTGGATGAATGCCACCACAATCTGCCCTGATCTCTCCCGGTGCTGCCGTGTAAAAAAAAAATCGGATTATATGGCATGTCATTTTGTGTTTCTCTACTCTCCATCTATCGTGATTTCTGTTCTTTTTTTTAAACAAACCCTCAAATTTCTCACTACGATACAGTGCTTTTATTCAAGAAAGAACAACTACTAGCCTCATTATTTATCGGCACATCTTTTGGACTTCCCCGTTGCTCCGCACCGCGTCCTGTATTTTTATCCGAGTTGCTCATGCAAAAAAAAATGGACCCGGTTATAAATAAAAGCCAGTGTACTGACATGCAGTTTTCTTGTATGTTCCTTGACTCAGCACACAAGGTGTGGTGGGCTCGGGGGGGAGGGGGTGGTGGTCTGTGACCGGGCGTGAAGGACACTTTAAATTGTTTAAACCCACATAACCCAGGTGACAGGGACATGTGCACGCGCTTAAATCACCCACCTTCCCATAGGGCCCACCCACCACCACACGTGCCCCACCCGTACAGAGCCGAGCCATCGCCTCCGTACCCCACGCCACCACCGCCGCCACCAACCACCGAATGCGCTGGAAATTCGTCGTCAGGATCTGCGAAGCTCAGCATGTTCGAGCCTGGTTGGCGAGTGGTTCTCACCGGTGACAACTAACGAGCTGTGGGGCTTGCCGGGCGTTAGAGGCGAGCGGTTGCGAGGCGTTGCCATGAGATGGAAGTTTTGAGTTGAACCTCCCCTCCCTCTCTCCCCACCTGCCCCCCGCCACTACTGTAGGGCGCCACAGTAACGATATGTTAACTACCTCGCCTGTTGTGCAGGAGTTCGTGTGTTCGATCCCGACCGCGACATCTGTATTTTGGAGTTTGCGTCTCTCTCTCTCATCATCATCACGGTGACGAGGAGATGTTAACTATCTCGCCTGGTATACAAGAGGCGGTGGGTTCGATCCCGACATTGATGCCTGCTGTATATTTGGAGTTTGTATATTCTCTCTCGCCCCGCGGTCGCATGGATTTTTCTTCGGGTCCTCTGGATTTTCCCTCCACACTTGGAATCGTCACGCGTTTAGAGTATGTGGCTGCGATACATTTTCACGCGATGATAAGCCACTTCGTTGCACTATGAATTGTGATAGCCAGTTCACTTCTTAAAAAAGAGCGATACATGCAGCTCAGTGGGCCTTACATGGTAAAATAAAACAAAGTTGATGGTTTAGAGTATGATGTGTGGATGGGTTTTCTTGCATCATGGAATTGACCAAACATTCCAGCGCAGTATTCTCCTGAAAGTGCCGTGTTCCTCCAGGGTTTCCTGTGTAAATAATAATTGTGTTTCCACATCTCTCCCGGTCACTGCCCCTTTGTTTGTGTGACCAGCTGAATCACGTCGATAAACAGCTGATAAACTTCCGCAAACAAGAGCTCCAGGATGGGTCTGAAGGCTCAGTGACATTAACCAGGAAAGTCTAACGCCCAGGCACTTTGACAACGCACCTATAGCGATACACAAAGAAACAACCACCCGTATAGCCTTTAGCAGACGGTTGGGGCAAGTGCTGTTAGCGAGCAGTTATTAAGGCCGACAATGGGGTGGGTGGCGATGTTTACTACACACTGCACCGGGTGCTCATTTGAGGCTGAGTCGACCTCGGGGAGGCCCAGTACAGGTTCAGATAATCGTCACCGGTGTTGGTGGCCGTGGGCAGGAATCGAACTCGAGTCGCCAGGTTTGTGACGTGGCGTGCTATCCACTCCACTCCCACTCCCCACGATGCGACAAAGACACAAAGACACACACAGCATTCTCTGCAGCAACGCTTTCATTTTATGACATTATATTCAAACTCATTATGCACGGTCGTGGAGCATTATGGATATATGAGCATAACTCAGTTCTGTTTTCACATGTAAATAAAATATTTTTCTAGTCCGTCAGCCTATTGGCTTTGCAAACAAATATTATCCGGCAGTGTTTGTTTAGGCAAGCGAACTACGCCGCTGGATGATGTTAGGTCCAGAGTTGGTATTGCTTGAACAAATGCTGCTGGATTATATTGGGTCTGAAAAGCCAATAAAGCCCAATGTATGAAATTTTTATTTATTTAATTTTATACGTGGAGACAGAACAGACTTTTATAAGACGGGCACTTCCACGCTAACGGAATTACAACACAGAACCCTGGTAATTGCAACATTTAACACGAGCATCGTTGGGGCTTTTATAGTTTCTAAATGGTCTGCGACAGGAGGCCGGTGTGACACATAAAAAAAATAGAGCCCATTTCATTGCCGGCTGCAATGTGCATTGCTATGGAATTGCCCAGATATACAGACGATGATAATACTAACGGCAACATTTACAGCTCCTATTATCAATCCGTTGCTGGAAGGATAAAGGCCACCTCCATGTGTGGATGTGGTGTGGACGTTGTGTGGACGTAGGGTGGGTGTGGTGCGCACGTGGTATTATGTGGTGAAAAATGTGGTGTGTATGTGGTGTGTATGTGGTGTGTGGTGTGTATGTGATGTGTATGTGGTGTGTGGTGTGTATGTGGTGTGTATGTGGTGTATGTGTGGTGTGTGGTGTGTATGTGGTGTGTGTGTGGTGTGTATGTGGTGTTCACGTGGTGTGGATGTTGTGCACGTGTGGATATGGTGTTGATGTGGTGTGGATGTGGTGTCCACGTGGTCTGGATGTGGTGTGCAAGTGGTGTGCACGTGGTGTGCACGTGGTCTGGATGTGGTGTGCACGTGGTGTGCACGTGGTGTGGACATTGCGTGGACGTGGAGTGGACGTTGCGTGGGTTCACCGACCCGTGCGAACACAGACAAGATGAAGGTGGCTCGCCACGGGTGGGGCAGGGAGTTGCTACACTGAACTCACTCCACGCTCCACTCACGCTGTGGCAGGAAGGGGTTAATTCAGTGGCGGTTAATGACCACCGAACGGGTATTCACACCTTCACCTCCAGCCTCGTTAGTTGATGTGAGAAGGTTTCGCGGAAGGTGGCGGAGTGGGGGTGGCGGAGGTGGCTGAGAAATGGGGAAGCGCGCGTTAATAGGCCTTCATAAAGAACTCCCCACACCCTCTCATCAGCTCCTATTTGTAATGTTTAATTATTTGGCAGACTCATTTAGTGGCCATTTACAACGCATTTGCAAATCGTGCCTTTTAAATACTTCATTGCCGCTCCTTCATTTTATCCTTCACGTTCACGGTGTATGTGTACATTTAAACAAAAAACATTACATCAATAATTCACAGCCCTTTGCCAATCCACTGCTGGAGGAAGCCCTCCGTACACCGTGTCAGACGTGGTGTGGGGGGGGTTTGTAGGACCATACCTCTCCACGCTCTTCAGCGTGGGTTGGCGAGGGGTGGCCCAGACGCCGGCGTAGCCACTGATGAGAGCCGTGACTGCCAATCCAATTGAGGCGATTCCAAGCAAATGCACCCTGGACATGTTTCTGTGCGTCGTTTTGTAGCGCTCTATCCCACTGGCTGGCGCTCAGCAACCTACAGTCATTCGCACCTCCGATTGGCACGGTTGGCTACGTACAGTGCGAAAGAAGTTCAACGTAAATGCATACATAGACTCACACAGAGACACATAGACTCACACAGAGACCCATGGACTCACACAGAGACCCATGGACTCACACAGAGACCCATATACTCACACAGAGACACATAGATTCACACAGAGACACATATACTCATACAGAGACCCATAGACTCACACAGAGACCCATAGACTCACACAGAGACCCATAGACGCACACAGAGACACATAGACTCACACAGAGACACATAGACTCACACGGAGACACACAGACTCACACAGAGACACATAGACTCACACGGAGACCCCTAGTTTGTTGTTCTTCACCCGCACCTCCAATTAGCACGGTTGGCTACGTATGGTGCGAAAGAAGTTCAACATACACACATAGGCTGGAGCCCAAAAAAACACCAAACTCGAGTCTATTCACAACACGCATTTTTTGTTGGGTTAGATCGCGTAAATATAAATATGTCGTAAACCCACCTCCACCCGACGCAGCCAATCAGTAAGGTTTGACACGTGGAACAAAAAGTGCCAATACAGTTCCTACTCCAGCACTACCACCGGCTGTGTGACAAAACTCACGGCAACATTTTACAACGGTGAGTAAGTTGACGTGCCGCTGGTGATTGCAACAACAACAACGGCAACGAGCAGCATCAGCATCATCATCAGGGCGATTGCTAGAATTGTGAAGAAGTCTTCCCGTTTCCCGTCTTAAATAGAATAAGGGGGTGTCATCACCGCTGTGACTTCAAGTACGAAGAAGCTATGGCTTCGTGCCCAACGTGACAAACCCCACCAATTGGCTGTGTCGGATGAAGGTGCCTTCACGACACGTTGATCGTCATTGCGATCCGACTCAACAAAAAAAAAACCCGATTGTGAATAATAAAGCCTCGGCGTTAAATACACTCAAGTCTCCCGTTACTATTATTCATATTCTAATGCACGCTCGGGCGAAACGCATCGCCCCGCTTAACACTGTAAAACCATAACCACAGGCAGGAAATGAATCGATTATTTGATTATTTATTTCACAACCCTGCACAAACGCTGAAACATTCAAACGGTCCCAATGGCCCGCAACTCGCCGACCGTGCAGAGGGCTTTGCGTTCCACGCAGAGAGGACCTTGCAGGGGTCGTGCGACTCGGCGTTCGAATAACGGGCACCGAAATTTCCCAGTGAGTCGGCGTGTGCCTGCGAGCAGTCAGCCTGCAAGCCGGCGTGTGAGTCAACACCAGCGGCGGAGCGGTGGTGCAGCGGTTAGCGCGCCGCGCTATGGACCCCGGCGACCCGGGTTCGATTCCCGCTCACGGTCGACACCAGTCACGAATGTCTGAACCAGTCCAGGGGCTCCCCTAGGTCGACTCGGCCTCGAATGAGTAACTTGTGCGGCCGGGCGTAGGGCTCGCCGCGCATCCCCCTCGTGTGCCGAGCCAGCCTTCATTGGTGCTCGCTAATGGCACTTGTCCAAACAGTTTGTTAAGGCTATACGGGGCATCTTTGTCTTTGATAGAGAGCAGTGTGTATGCACACGTCATGTGCGCCCGCGTTCCGTGCCCCATCAGTTACACTTCGTCACTCGTGTACTTGGCACGAACGTGAGCCATGGCCGGGAATCGAACCCAGGTTCATAAGTGCAGCGGGGCTAACCACCGCCCCCCACTACACCACCGCCACATCCCCCCCCACTCCTGCCCAGGGGCAGCATTCCAACTGCAGAACATGCAGCAAACCTAAATCAAGGTGCCAAGAGCAGGCTAAGTTTAATAAACACCTGCACCTATTGTTAAAGCTGAAATAGTATATATGAATCGATTATTTGATTATTACAATATATTGTTTATTTGACCAGGTAAGGGCCACTCGGCTCTCTAGCTCTTTTTCAGAAGCCACCTGGCCGCAATGAGAGCTCAACGAAGTGGCTCATCACATGGAAATGTATAGCAGCCAAATACTCTAAATGCATGTTGATTCAATGTGGAGGGAAAAGCCGGAGGACCCAGAGAAACATCTTCATGCGACTACGGGGAGTCAGGACTGGGATCGTACCCACGACCTTCCGTGTTACCTGGCGAGGTAGTCAACATCTCGCCACCGCTGCGCCCACATTGTAAGGCCATCACCACACCGTTGACTTTGAACATGCAGCTACCGACTCCACCATTGCCTTGTGTGGGCAGTGACGGAACACTCGCCCGCTCGCTCGCACTCCTTCTCCGTCATCTCCCGCGCACTCCGAGCCCCGGCTTTTTCAACAGCTGCGGGCAAAGGGTGAACGAGCCAATTTGACCAGAACATGACCGCCTGCCCTAAGCGGGGTGGAGGTGGGGCGGCTTTCCACTTGCCACACGAAACAAAATGCGAAATTGGCCTCCAACTGACCCATGTGGCAACAAATAAACTAAAACATTTAAAGGGATTGCGCTGGGTGGGACATCGGTGCAGGGTGGAGGAGGGCTGGCTGCCCAGACAGCCAGGTAAGGCCCACTGAGCTCTACAGGTCTTTTTCAAAAGCGACCTGACCATGATAGCTCAACGAAGTGGCATATTGTGTGGGAATTTATAGCAGCCTATATACTGAAAATGCACGTTGATTCTAAATGCGGAGGGATAAAACCGGAGGACCCGGAGAAAAATCCACGCGACCACGGGGAGAGAGACACGCAAACTCCGAATATACTGGGCGTCAGGTTTGGGATCCAACCCACGACCTCCTGTATACCAGGCGAGGCAGTAAACATCTCGCCACAATCCCGGCAACCAAAGGGAGGCAGGCCCATTGCTGAGCGGTGGTGGCACGGTTGGCACGGATCGCCTGGTGCAAGGACCCGAAACGGGACGAAACAACTCCAATATTGTGATAGTGATAGGTTTTTACCCTTTCAACTGGTACAAAAACTGACACCTTTGTACAAGGCATCATGTTTGCAATAACCACAACACAAGCAGTCAAAATGCAAACAAAAGGAAACAACTCTGATAATGATATGCACTGTCCTTGAAGTTGATTGGTCCACACCCGAGACAGCTTTTACTTAGAGCCTAGTCTCCATTGGTGTTGGACCAGATGACGCCAAAAGTCCAACACCAATGGAGACTAGGCTCTAAGAAAAGCTGTCTCGGGTGTGGACCAATCAACTTCAAGGACAGTGCATATCATTATCATCATCAGAGTTGTTTATTTTTGTTTGCATTTTAACTGCTTGTGTTGTGGTTATTGCAAACATGATGCCTTGTATAAAGGTGTCAGTTTTTGTACCAGTTGAAAGGGTAAAAACCTATCACTATATTTTGCCACTGGTAAAGGAGGTCTCATAGTGTAAACGACTCCAATATTTCCAAACCTCCCTCCCTCTCACTGTAACACGGCGCCTGGACCCCAATGGACCTGTGGGCCACGGTGCCGGTTGCACAGCCTGCCCCCTCGGCAGCTATGCCGCAGGGCGCCTGATCCCTGAGGGCCAAAATGTATTCGCGCGACTCGGGCCGTTATACCCACGAGGATTATTTCCTCCCACTGCCCCTGATAATAGTGAGGGGGTCCCCTGTATAATTTCATTGGTCAGGGACCCATGAAAATGTTGCCACTGGCCCCGACTGCAATCCACTACCCTCTGTGCCCTCCGCATCCGTGCGAGAGCCATCGCACGGAAGTCTAAATCAAGTCTCGCTGTGAAACGACGGCAAGCGGTAACGCCGCCCGGATATAGTTAATCCCTTCACTCACACGTGGGTGAGTGTCTGTGCGTGCGCGTGTATCTATGTGGGGAGCAGTAGTTGCAGCGGTCAGTGCGCTGCGCTGCAAACCCGGCGGCACGAGTTCGATTCCCCGCTCGCGGTCAACACTGGTGATGATTGATACTTGTTTTTTGACCCTTTTATCTGGCAACAAAACTGACACCTTTTTTTTTTTACAAGGAGTCATGTTTGCATAGACCACAATACCTGCAGTCATAATGCAAACAAAAAACATAACTCTGATAATGTATGCACTGTCCTTGAAGTTGATTGGTCCACACCCGAGACAACTTTCCTTAGAGCCTAGTCTCACATGGTGTTGGACCAGATGACGCCAAAAGGGGCACGAAAACAAAGGCGCACAAAAAAAGGTGTCAGTTTTGTTGCCAGATAAAAGGGTAAGAAACCAATTATCATATTTTTTACTGGCAAATGAGGTGCCAATGGTGTAACTGGTGATGATTGTTTCAACCGGTCATGGACCTCCACTAGGTCGACTCGGCTTCCAATGAGTTACCTAGCGTGGTGCGTAAACATAACCCATCCCCTCGTGTGCCGTGCCGGCCTTCACGAGTGATCGCTAACAGCACTTGCCCCAACAATCTGTTGAGGCTATAACGTAGGAGCTTTGTCTTGTGCACACGCGCGTGTGTGTGTCTGTGTGTGCAACGTTGTGGTGCTGTTGAAGCAACAAAACGAAAATACTGATTGCCAAACTTCGTTATGTGTTCTGAGCGTTCGTTATTGGCGGACAGATGCGAAAAAACAAACAAAACGCACAAAAATGTTGCGCAACAGAACTGGAAACTTAACACGGCTGTTTGTGCACATGGCTTGGGATAGCGGTGGAGAGTGCCACTCTCCCAATTATCGCTCATCAGCCTCGTCGGCCACGATCAATCCACTGCTAAATGGGCGGGCGGGGGGGGTCCCACTCCGCCCCCGCCGGCACCCCCCCTCCCCCGCTCGCTCAGTGCGACAATCCACCTCGCGCCCGCTCCGTCTTCCCGCAAGCGATGTCCTCTCAGGCTGCCTTCCACTCCTTTGACTGCCGTTTGTCGGCCGGTGTTGTTACGGAATCATTATTGTTGTTAATACTCCCGTGCCCGTACCGCTGGCTCGCCCGCTGCTCAACTTTTGTGAACGCTGCAACGTCAACTCGACGTTCGAAAAAAAATAAAAGATTCGCGAAATACACCGAATAACGGGGGCGGAGCGAGCGAGGGAGCGGGCGGGCGGGCGGGCGAGCACGGGGGCACGTGAGTTCAGGGAGCAGCTAATCTACAATCTAACGCAACAGCGAGAGAAGGCCTTCTGGACTTGTCAAGAACAAAATGTGACTGAAGATGTTGGTGGTGGTGGTGGTGAGAGAAGCAGGGAAAGGAGGCTGTCCTCCTACCCACCCACCACCTGACCCCCCCCCCCAAACTCCCTTCCCTTTATTGTTACAAATCCTGCGCCGCTTCTCGATCCACTCTCCCACTTCCAACCTTCCGGCACGCGGAGGAGGAAAAAAATGACAGTTTTGGCAGAACCATGGCGGGTGGGGGGTGGGAGGATGAAATATAGGAGGAGGAGGGAGGAGGAGGTAGTAGGATCGGCAGGGAAGCGTCCAACAAAACTCCTGCGAGGACCGAACTCTCCCCGTGGAGACCGTCGGGGGTGAGCGGTGGGGAAGCCGGAGAGACCGGGGGGAGAGTGGAACTCGGAGGGTTGGGTGGGTGGGTGGGGGGTGCAGGAGGACGAGGAGGGTGGGGTGGGGGGGCTGCTTTATGTGACAGCATTCCCTTCCCTTCCAGCTGCGACAACAGGCGAGGAGCCACATTGCAGGCAAGCGGAGCAAGCGGCAGCAGCAGCAGCAGGGACGGGGTAGAGCGTCCGTTTGCCCGTCCCGGGCTGTCTCGTCCTGTCCCGTCTGTCCCGGCTTTCACACAATGCCCGGAAGGATCGAAGTTGCTCGCACGCGTGTGCGCGCCTGTGTGTGTGTGAGAGTGAATGTGTGCGAGTGTGTGTGTGCGTGTTGTCAGTGTGTGAGTGGGGAAGCGGTGAGCGCGTTGCGCTACGAACCCGGCGACCCGAGTTCGATTCCCGCTCACGGTCAACACCGGCGGCGATTATCTGAACCGGTCCTGGGCCTCCCCTAGGTCGACTCAGCCTCAAATGAGTACCTGGTGCGGTGTGTAAACATCTCCACTGGGGAGACAAAGGCGGCCCGGCGTGGTGCTGGCCACCCACTCCCTCGTGTGCGTGCCGGCCTTCATAGGTGCTCGCTAACAGCACTTGCCCCCACAGTCTGTTAAGGCTATACGGGGGATTTTTGTATTTGGCTTGTGTCAGTGTGGGAGTGTAAATGCATGTGTGTGTGTGTCAAAGTGTATGTGTGTATGTATATGTGAGTGTGTGTATGCGCGAGTCTGTGTATGAATGTGTGTATGAATGTGTGGATGTGTGTGTGTATGTATATGTGAGTGTGTGTGTTCGCGAGTCTGCATGTGTGTGTGTATGTGTATGTATATGTGAGTGTGTGTGTGCGCGAGTCTGTGTATGAATGGGGGGAAGCGGTGGTGCAGTTGTCAGCGCACTGCTCTACGAACCCGGCGACCCGAGTTCAATTCTCGCTAATGGCCAACACCATTGAAGAATTTTCTGAACCGGTCTTGGCACACCCTAGGTTAACTCAGCCTAAAAAGACAAAGGCGGCCGAGCGTGGTGATGGCCACCCACCCCCTCGTGTGCCATGCCGGCCTTCATAGGTGCTCGCTAACAGCACTTGCCCCAACAGTCCGGTCAAGGCTATACGGGGGATCTTTGTCTCTAAATGTGCTTACATGTGTAAGTGAGTGAATTTCCAGTTAATTCCTTTGTTCAAATAAGTGTCACTTATTCAAATAAAAGCCGTTTGGAAAAAAATATATATCCATATGGAACGGATAAAAATGTGTGCACACCATTCATATTTGGTCAAATAAATTAATTGAGGTCGCCATGAAGGAGTTTAGAGTTGAAATAAGCTGACAGATTCCATCCAATCAGAGTTATAATCAGGAGCATACGTTAACACGAACGCATTCATCACAGCACACGAGGACCCATTTTAATTGCCATTAACGAGAAGCCATTCCGCTATTGGAAAACAGTAAATTACTCAGATTATACGAAAGACATTTTGATTGGAACAAGCTGGGGGTTATTTCTTCCACTTCTTACCGTGTGAATGTGTGCGGGCAGTGTTGGCCACCCACCCCCTCGTGTGCCGTGCCGGCCTTCATAGGTGCTTCTGCTACTACTCGCTAACACCACTTGCCCCACACAGTCTGTGAAGGCTATAAGGGGGGGGTCCTTTGTATTTGTATTGGGGAGCGGGAGTGCAGCGGTTAGCGCGCTCTGCTATGAAGACGGGCTACCCGGATTTGAATCCCGTTGACGGCCACCAACACCAGTGACGATTACCTGAATCGGTCCTGGGCCTCCCCTAGGTCGACTCGGCCTCAAACAAGTACCTGGTGCAATATGTAAACATCGCCACCAGGGAGACAAAGACGGCCCCGGGCGTGGTGTTGGCCAACTACCTCCCCGTCGTGTGCCATGCCGGCCTTCATGGGTGCTCGCTAACAACACTTGCCCCAATAGTCTGTGAAGGCTATCCGCGGGGATCTTTGTATTTGGGGCTGTGTGTGCGTGCGTACGCACAAGCGTGCACGGGTTAAGGAACTAAAATTAACTTTTAAACTCAAATAAAAAAATACCCAACATTTTACGTGTTCTCCTATGTTATGCATAGATGCATGAATATTGCATACGCCGCGATGGAGTGGATATGTTCAGTGAGTGCGTGGACGAGGGATAGGGGGGGGGCAGGACAGATGGAGCTGCAGCGTGGAAGCGTCTGGCTGGGCTGGTGGGTGCCGGCGAGGGTCACGTGTGTGTGTGGCACAGCCGTGGATGAATGCTCCGAAGAGTGAGTGCCGGTGCTTGTGGTGGCTGTGGTGGTTGTAGTCGGGGGTGGTTGTGGTGGTCGCGTTGGCAGGTTGTGGCGGTGGTTGCGGTGATCGTGGCGGTGTTGTCTGCGATGGTGCGGAGAGCCCCACGGGCAAGGAACTCGTCACGAGGTCAGTATCCATAACGGAAGACTCGGTGGGCCGAGCCGAGGCAGCGCGTGACATCGACGGCTCGGGCGTCGCTGGGTAGGCAACGGTTCGTGCCGTGCCACCGGCAGGAACGAGAAAGCGGGGCGGGGGGGGGCGAGCCTCTTCTCCGTTCGCTTCTCGACGGCCGGCAGGGAGGGCGACGACACGAAAAGAGAGGGAGAAGGCAGGATGTTCTCAGGATTGTCCGACGGAGGCGTGGCGGCGGGGGGGGGGGTTAGGGTTGGGGCACCAGGAGTTAAGCCGAAGGAAGGATGGCGGTGAGGGTGGAGAGCTCGTGAAGACGCCTTTCCAAGACTGTGGCCCCCCGCCCTCCCCCTACTCCCGCTCCCACCCCGCCTGTCAATGATTCTGCTGCAATGAGCGAGTGAGGCTATTACAGGGATCGGCGGTGAACCTGCACGCGGCTCGTCAACGACTGCTTCGTGATGGTTATTTATTCAGGAGCCACCGTCCAATATTTTTTTTTCATTTTACCGAATTGGAATAAAGCGGCTCTTCTTGTTATTTTGGCCGCCGACCCCACGTACATACGTCCGTTGAACTTTCCGCGCTTGTCCCAACAACCGCATACCAGGGCCCACGGGGCCGAAGAGGCCCAGACGACAGGCTACGGGAGAGCAGAGGAGAGGGGCGGTGTGGAAGTCGGGGTGTGGGCGGGTGTGGGGGTGGAATTGGACGGCGTTGCCCCAGTGCATAAATTTAGCCGGGTCTGGCTGGGTTGGCGAGCCTGGAAAATTTTTCTGCACCCGACCCCACCACATCCTGTATACCTTCGGCTACGGCTGCAGTTACGAGGCACATGAGCACAGCGGTGGCGAGTTGTTAACTCCCTCGCCTGGTGTGCAGGAGGTCGTGGGTTCGATCCCGACCCTTACACCTGCTGCATATTAGGATTTTTCAAGTCTCTCTCTCCATGGCCACGTGGATTTTTCTTTCGGGTCCTCCGTTTTTTTCCCTACACACTATACAGGCGTGCGTTCAGGGCATTTGTCTGCTGTGAATGTCCACGTGATGATGAGCCACTTCGATGAGCTGTCATTGGTAATGGTCAGGTCGCTTCTAAAAAAAAGAGCTGCGTAGCTCAGTGGAGCCATACCTGATCAAATAAAATAAAAAAAAAACTTAACTAGTTTAGTTTAATAGCTTCGGTTATATGCCACAGAGCCCCCAATTTCATCGCTGGCACCTGGGCCCACGCGGCCCACGTTATGCCACCGATCCGCGCAACACCCCGGGGGCCACATGCGTGCCAATGAAAGACGCTGCGAACAGACGTGGCGACGTAACATTTTTACGAGTGACACACACGCGCACACGTGCACACGCGCACGCGCGCGCGCAGAAAGCGCCGTGGTGAAAAAGATCGTAGCGTGTGCCCCAAAGCACCCGCGCCACGGTTAAGAGTTTATCAGTGCCTCGGAGCCGACGGGAGCCATTGGTAGGTATTGACGGGGCTATCGCTTCTCGGATGCGTTGACCGCGCCAGGGGGGGGAGGGGCACTTCCTGAAGGGTTCACGGGAAAAGTGCAGGAAAAACTCGGGGCAAGTGAAGAGGAAAGGCGGCAGGGACCCCGTAACACTAATAACGCGAGGAAAGTTACTGCAAAAAAATTACATTGGGTCGAACGTAACAGATGCAGGCGTGCACGCGTGCGGCACAACGAACCCGGCGACCGGAGTTTAATTCCCGCTCACGGCCACGAACACCCGTGACGACTATCTGAACCGGTCCTGGGCCTCCCCTAGGCCGACTCAGCCTAAAATGAGTACCTGGTGCGATGTGTAAAAACATCGCCACTCGGGAGACAAAGGCGGCCGGGCGTGGGGCTGGCCACCCACCCCTTTCGTGTGCCGTATCGATCTTGATAAGTTGTTTAGTTTGCTGTCCTCACCCGCACCTTCAGTAAGCACGGTTGGCTACGTAGGGTGCAAAAGGAGTGCAACATCACAGAACATACATCGGTGCTCGCAAACAGCGCTTGTCCCAAGGGTCTGTTAAGGCTATGATGGAGGGGGGGGGATCTTTGTCTTGTGGCTGGAGTGTGTGCAACTCAGAACGTGAACAAGAGATTGGGTTTTCAGGTTGTGTTCTAAGGGCGGACAGACAGATTAGGCCGGCAATAATACAAACAACGACGACGCAGCTCCGCTAGACACGTGCAATGTAAGACGAGGTGAAAGGAGGCGAGAGAGCGAGGAGAAAGAGAAGGAGAGAGAGAAGGAGAGAGAGAAGGGCTGCTTGCAGAACGAGAGAGAGCGAGAGAGAGAGCGAGAGAGTGAGCGAGAGAGTGAGCGAGAGAGTGAGCGAGAGAGCGAGCGAGAGAGCGAGAGAGAGCGAGAGAGTGAGCGAGAGAGTGAGCGAGAGAGTGAGCGAGAGAGTGAGCGAGAGAGTGAGCGAGAGAGTGAGCGAGAGAGCGAGCGAGAGAGCGGGCGAGAGAGCGGGCGAGAGAGCGGGCGAGAGAGCGGGCGAGAGAGCGAGCGAGAGAGCGAGCGAGAGAGCGGGCGAGAGAGCGGGCGAGAGAGCGGGCGAGAGAGCGGGCGAGAGAGCGGGCGAGAGAGCGGGCGAGAGAGCGGGCGAGAGAGCGGGCGAGAGAGCGGGCGAGAGAGCGGGCGAGAGAGCGGGCGAGAGAGCGGGCGAGAGAGCGGGCGAGAGAGCGGGCGAGAGAGCGGGCGAGAGAGCGAGCGAGAGAGCGAGCGAGAGAGTGAGCGAGAGGTGGGGGTTTTACATAAAGCTAAGTTAAAAAAAAAATTACGGGATTATGAACGAAGCAAAGTACCGATAACACCGAGCATCTTCTTGTTTCCACTGATCGTAAAAAAAAAGAAAGAAGGAGAGAGCGAAGGGAGCACAGAGACTTCCCAAGTCGACATTTTCTCAGAAATATTTGGAGAGCTTCCCAAAGAAGGGAAAATTCATCTTGAATGTTTTTAGAAATCCCTACGAGACTCCTTTTCTCAGCCTCTGTGCTTCCCTTTGATCTGGGTCTGCCGAGGTGATACTGTACGTGTGTACGTGTATATGGCGAGATGTTAACTACCTCGCCTGGTATACAGGAGGTCGTCGCTTCGACCCGACCCTGACGCCTGCTGCTGTATATTTGGAGTTTGCATGTCTCTCTCCCCGTGATCGCGTGGATTTCTCTCCGGGTCATCCAGGATAAGCTACACTTTGTGGCCAGGTCGCTTGTGAAAAAGAGCGATATAGCTCAGTGGGCCTGACCTGGTGAGGTGTGAACAGTGCCGGATCATGGGATACGAGATGCCTAAGGCTAATAAGAGGAAAGGGCCTAGGTATGTATTCATGTTGAACTTGTTCTGCATCGCACGTGGCCAACCGCGCTAATCGGAGGTGCGGGGGAAGGACAACAAACTAAACACAAAAAGCGGCTGTAAAGAAATGCGTTTTCAATCCAGATTTAAAAGTGCGTAGCTCAAAGTGGCTTCCTAATGTCGCAAGGAGGAGCGTTCCAGGCGGTCGCAGAAGCGCATCTGAAAGCGTCACGCGATGCGGTGACCGCCGTCTTTGATGGATGGCCGGCCAAAAATCCGCCGCTGCTGCGAGGAAGACCAGAGTTGGCGTGGATGGTTTACGCTCCTTGATGCTACCGTATCAATTGTTGCGAAAAAACAAAAAATATATTACCTTCGCAGAAATGTTCTCGTTTATTTTCACTCAACGTAAACTCATCCAACGTAAATCACTCCCGACACCCATTTCCTAAAACAAACTTCCCCTACCCCCCCCCCCCCATAAGTTTCGCTGTTGTTGCAAAGTCATCGTCATGCCATCATCATCATCATCGTAATTCAAAGAGAAAACAAAATGCTTTCCGACGACCACGCTACCGTCGCTCAGCTGTTGCTTCAAAGTGGTTACGGAGGGCCTAAGCAGAGGGCCCACAACATATGAGGGCCTAAAGGCCTTGCTGTGGCCCTGGGAGTGAGGGCAGAGGAAGGAGTCGGCCATAATAAGGGTTGTTTTTGGGTTAGATAGCATTCATGTAAATGTGTCGATAAACTCGCCACCACCCGACACAGCCAATTAGTAAGGGGTTTGTCACGTAAACAGAACGTGCCAATTCGTTACTACTTCAGCACACCGCTTGTGTGTTGGAGAGAAAACCCACAACATTAACCAATTAAGTACCGTGACGCTTCGCTGGTGATTACAACCAGCTTCATCAGGCGACTAGCCAGAATTGTGATGAAGTCTTCCTGTTTCCCGTCTTAAATAGAGTAACGGCAATGTCCCGACTCTGAGCCTATCAGGTGCGAATATCAGAAGGGTGGGGGGGGGGTTAATGTAATCGAATACTACGCCGGACAACCCGGTCTAACGACGACGACTGTCAATCTGATACCATCGACTCACTGCTACGCCGGACATCCCGTTTTGATGACTGCGAATCTGAAAACACCGAGGCGATCCCGATGGTGCCGACGCGTCCGACCCCTGACCCTAACACCACCCCACTATCAGTTGCTGGTTTTCTCAAGCGGCAAAGTTCCATCGAGGACGACCGCCCACACAGACCAACAGATCCGCGTGTGCCCGGTAACAGGTCCGCGACACCCCCCCCCCACCGCCCTCCGCCTACGTGGAAGATAAAATAAATAAATTAAGAACTGTTGGGCGCCCGCGAGATGATCCGCGGAATATTATTTTAAATGGATCAGAGGTTACGACAACAATTGGCGTGCTCCGTCTCTTTTTTTCATGCCGTTAATTTAACCGGATGAGCGAGCGAGAGGGTAGCGAGCGAGACGAGCGAGCTCGAACGAGAGAGAGCGAGGGAGAGCCAGAGAGAGAGAGAGAGCCAGAGAGAATGAGCGACAGAACGAGAGAGAGAGCGAGCGAGTGAGCGAGCGAGCGAGCGAGTGAGCGAGTGAGCGAGGGTTACATAAAGCCCCGTTTAAAAAAAAAATAACGAAATGATGAACGAAACAAAGTGCCGAATACACCGAGCATCTTCTTGTTTCCACTGATCGTAAAAAAAAAAGAGAGCGAGGGAGAGTGACAGAGAGAACAGGAGTGAGGGGCAGAGCGAGAGAGAGAGCCAGCGAGAGAGAGACTACGAGAGCGATAACTAGAGCGAGGGAGTGTGTGTGAGAGAGAGAGAGCGAGAGAGAGCGCGAGCGAGGGAGAATTGTCAGCTCTTCATCACGCCCGTAGAATAATGTCAATACAGCTGGTTGCTGTGATGCCGAGCGTTGGCTGCGAGCCCGAGCCGTACAGGAGACTAACCCCTCAATTCACTGCGCGAGCTCCGTCTCAGTCAGCACGCGCGCACGACCGCCGTGCTAAACCCTTCACAATCGCGCACGGGATACGTTTTTCAGATCATAATGGGACCGGAACAGCGCACAGGGAGGTAGCTTGTCTCGTCAGACGAGTGAACGCACGCGCGCAGCAGCGAGCGTTAAATACAAATACGTGTGCGTGTGAGTGTTTCGCAATTTTTTTGCACTTGTTTTCGCGAGTTGCACCCCGCTCCGCTGTTGTTGCTCCGCGTGCGAAACGTCGGACGTCGTGCCGGACAACACGCGGGTGAAACCAGGAGGCCGCGCCGGGCAGCCGTGTCGGAGCGCGACCGCGCGGAATCCTACGCGGTGGAATTCATTCGCCGTCGAATACGTCTACGGCCCCTTTGACAATCCATCAGCTGGATAGGCGCCTCGCTGTACACTCAAACTATTCTTATTTTCCAAGGCAAGTCCCACCGAGCTAAAGAGCTTCTATTCTAGAAGCGACCCGGCTATCAAAAATGATGGCTCAACGAAAAGTGGCCGATGGTTGTGCAGAAATTCAACGCGGCCAAATAATCTCACAATGTGTGACGTCGACTCTGATTGTGGATGGGAAGAAAACCGAGAGAGAGAGAGAGACACCGCAAACTCCACATATACAGCACGACCTCTCTGCCGTGTCAACCATGACAGTTGCTTGGTCATACTTCACCAAGCCGGTCACAGCGGGTGCAGGGAATCAGCGGTGGTGAGGCAAGCGACCAGTTGGTGTTTCACTCGCCTGGAATCACCGACCTCAGGCTGCTGGGGCTCACAGCGGCGCGCACTAAACACCGTCCATTGCTCCCCCCCCCCCCCCCGATTAGAGACGACAACTACGTGACTGTGTGTATGCGTGTTGAACTTCTTTGGCACCGTACGTGGCCAACCGTGCTAATCGGGGGTCCATGACTAAATGTAGTATGTTGTCGGCGAATTCAATGCCATACACACTCCTAAACATAACATTAATTAGCTATTTTGATTTAAAGCTTTCGTGACTGCAGGGATTCATATTCTTGGTTATTTCGGTAAAGTCACGTAAAAGGGAAATAAGTAAATAATAATTCCTTTTATATATATTATTGTTATTTTATTATTTCCCTTTTACGTGACTTCACCGAAATAACCAAGCATATTAATTAGCTACTTAATTATAGAGATATATACACACGCTCACACTTATCACTTTTGGGGCAATTGCTGTTAGCGAGAACTTACTAACGCACGATGCTTGTGCGGTGTGGCCAGCACCACGCCCGACCACCTTTGTTTCCCCGGTGCTTATATTTACACATCGCAGCTGGTCGTCATTTGAGGCCAAGTTAACCGGGGAGGGTTTGGTGGAGGGAAGGGGGGTGGGGTGTCAGGAGAGGTGCTGGCCAGGATAACTTCAGTCACGTACTTGCCACTAATGACAAAAAACCCCCGTATAGCCTTATCCGAATTTGGGACAAGTGATGTTAGTAAGTACCTATGAAAGCTGCCACAGAGCATGAGGGGGTGGGTGGCCAGCACCACGCCCGGCCACCTTTGTCTCCCCAGTGGCGATGTTTACACACCGCACCAGGTTCATATTTGAGGCTGACTCGACCTAGGGGAGGGCCCAGGATAGGTGAAGATAATCATCACTATATATTCTTGGTTCTTTCGGTAAAGTCACGTAGAAGGGAAATAATAAAATAATAAAAATCTACTTGACTTTACCGAAAGAACCAAGAATATGAATCCCTGCAGTCACGAAAGCTTTAAATACAAATTGTATAATCGTAACTGTTCGTGACCGTGAACAAGAATCCAACCCGGGTCAC
This sequence comes from Lampetra fluviatilis, assembly GCF_964198595.1. NCBI lineage: Eukaryota > Metazoa > Chordata > Hyperoartia > Petromyzontiformes > Petromyzontidae > Lampetra > Lampetra fluviatilis. The sequence goes on along the minus strand of NC_136291.1, from coordinate 2,865,190 downwards.
AGCGTGACAACCACTACACTACGCACGCACGTGTGTGTGCGTGCGTATACCATAAAACATGATGCGAATTGTACGGGAAAACTACTTTGGAGATGGGGATCGGATACGGAGACAGTGTGCGAGTGTGATTGTTGGCGGCGGTTGGCAGTAACGCAAAATCTTGGCACCGTCTCGCGCGCACTGGCACAGCTCCCGTATCACAAACGGCACTCCTTTTTGCCGTGATTGAGCCAAAATTCATTCAAGGAGTCGGTTTACTGCGGCGGCACTGACACGCGCGCACACGAATACACGCGCGCGAGCGTGCTACGCGCACAATCCGTTTGTTCCCTTTCCATCCTTACAGGAGCTCGTAGGTTCGATCCCGACCCTAACGCCTGCTGCTGTATATTTGGAGTTTGCGGTATCTCTCTCCCCGTGGTCGAGTGGATTTTTCTCCGGGTCCTCCGGTTTTTCCCTCCGTAGTTAGAATTTAGAATCAACGTGCAGGTCAAGAGTATTTGGCTGCTGTAAATTTCCACGCAACGATGAGCCACTTCGTTGAGCTATCATTTGTGGTAGCCAGCTCGCTTCTGAAAAAGAGCTGCATAGCTCAGTGGGCCTAAGCTGGTAAAACAAAATAGTTTATTTTAGTTTTAGTTCATCCTTCCTCGATCCGAGGGTTGCCCGCCCACCGACACGGATCGTCCTTCCTAGGCCACGTAACGGCTCTTGCGGGCAAAGCCGTCGCGCGCCGAGCACTGCCCAAGCATCTGCGTCATCAGTCCGAGTTCCTTCTGGGTCGGCCTCGGCCTCTCTCTGTCTTGCGAGCCTCGATTCCCCCACCTTCTTCCAATGACTCACTGCGGTGCACCAACTTGTACGGCCGGATCGACGCACGTGGGGTGGATTGTCGCGACGGGAGGACGAGGCGCCGGACCGGCGACCTCTGGATTGTAAGTGCAGCGCGCGACTCGCTAATGCCACCCCAGCACCCGCGATACATCGGCGATGGGGCGATTAAACAAACACAGCAAAATGCAATGATTTTCACTGGGAGGGAAATGCCCGTTAAATCGTAAGGAAGCAAATCCAGCCAAGCGGCACCCAGTCATTCTTTCACTGTCAGCGATAAAAGTGAAATTCCCATTTTTTTTTACTTCATTTAATCAACAAACATGCATTCGCTGAATCTGCAACAACTTAATTTACCGTACATATGCGTGCTGATGTATCACGCGCATAAAAAAACATATTACGCGCCTTTAAATGAAAAAAAAAAATCCTCCCGACGCAAAGATAGGTGCGCAAACACAAATCCTAACCCCCAACAAAATTACATCCGTGCACGACATGCAGGTGATAACGAGGCACGCAGCCACAGATGTTATCTCACCTCGCCTGGCGCGCAGGAGCTCGTGGGTTCGATCCTGGACCCCGACAGTGCCTGTTGTTGTATACAGTGAAACCTTGGATTGCGAGCATAATTCGTTCCGGAAACGTGTTTGTAATCCAAAGCACTCGTATATCAGTTGTGATCACGTGACGCTCGGCAGACAAAGCGTATACACGCACTACTCGTATTGCAAGACCTCGCTCGTTTATCAAATTTATATCTAATACAAATTTTTGCTCGTCTTGCAAAACACTCGCAGACCAAGTTACTCGCAATCCAAGGTTTTACTGTATTTTGAGTCCACGTGTTCTCTCTCTCTGTTCCTCCGTGGCGGTCACGTGGATTGTTCTCCGGGTTCCTCCGGCTTTTGCCCTCCTCCTCCTCCACATCTACAAACGGCATGCATTTAGGTTATCTGGTCGTGACTATAAATTGCCACGTGTGATGACGATTTGATCCACTGCGATGAGTTTTCATCACGTGTGGCCAGGTTGCCTCTGAAAAAGAGCTTTACCTGGTAAATAATCACGGAAAAAAATAATATAAAATAAAGAGGCTGAAGAAACCAAATCAAACCGCAATATATATTTTTTAAAAATGCGTGTGTGTGTCCCCCACCCCCCCCCCCCCCCCACAAATTTTTCCACAGAATATGTTTGTAAAAAAAAAATCCGGCTCCTGAGATTTCTGTAAAAAAAAAAAATCGCCACTTGTAAAAACAATCCGAGGGTACTGATTGAGTTATTGTTGTTCCCGGTTATTAAAGTGTAATTTACTTACGCGCAGCAGCTGTACTCATTCACGGGTGTCCAATCTACGCTTGCTGCATGACACTGCGGCGACGCTGCCTCAATGCGATCACCGTTGCAGACGTCACCGTGTGGTGGTTGTACCAGGCTAGGTGCACTTCGAGGCGACGAAAAAGAAGCGATGACTCGCTTTGCAGGAAAGGCACGGGACAGACCCAGACGTTAGGGACTGGGCATGAGCGGTAGACCCCACAATGCAAAACAACCAGAAACTAATGGTGCTAGTGATGGTAAAGTGCATCGTTTAAGAACTGACACGTGACTGGCAGATTCACCAAAAAGCAAAGATCCCCCTTATAGCCTAAACAGACTGTTGGGGCAATTATTGTTAGCGAGCACCTCTGAAGGCCAGCAACACGCCCGACCCACTTTGCCTCCGGCGGTACTCATTTGAGGCTGAGTCGACCTAGGGGAGGCCCAGGACCGGTTCAGATTATCGTCACCGGTGTTGGCTAACCGCTACGCCACTGCATCGCTGTGAGTGTCGTTCCTCCACCCCCTCCCATCCTTGCTGCAAGCTTCCCAGTGGCACGTTTAACGGGGGCCTCCTCCACAGAGGCCGATCTTGACCACTCGTATCAGCAGTTGGTGGCATCGCCACCTGCCCCTAAGGTTTCCCAGTGCCGTCCTCTTTTTACTTTTTTAAGGCAGCAGCTGTCGCCGGGATCTCCGTAAAGTCTTCGCAGCGCGTTAGCGGCGCTGGTTTTTGTCGGGTTCGGTGATAACGCACCGCTTGCTCGAGACTACGCGTTTACACGTAGTTCTCACCTCTTCTGTCATCGTGAGATATGCTTCCCGTTCTTCTTCGACTTCCCATGATAAGCCCCTGGGTTTTTGGGGTCCACATATGTGACAAAACTAGCGGAAGGGAAGTCCACTCAGCTACAAATCCGCCCGTGCCACACCAGCCCCATTTCCTCGCGAGCCCACGCTCTGCCCGTGTATCTCCCCCCCCCTTCCCCCATGCAGCCAAACAGAAGCTGCTTGGGCACGCGTTGGCTGGGCATGCGTGCTCGATGTCCCAACCAATGCATCCTCACCCAAGCATTTAGTGAGCACCTATTGACGCTTGCATGGCCACGATCCGCGACGAAGTGGCAGCGAGGTCACCGCAGCCCTTGTGCCAGGCTAGGTGCACTCTGAGGTCGTCACAGGTGAAGTGTCGAAGGCTCGCTGCTGGCAGGGGGTCAAGAGGCAGACCCAGGTGCTGTGGGTTGACTGCGAGTGAGGACTTTGTATCCGTAATTTTCTCGAACCATGCAAAGGAACTCCTCACGCATACACACGAGGCAAAGGCCCCCCATATAGCCTTAGCAGACTGTTGGGGCAAGTACTGTTGGCGAACACTTATGAAGGTCGGCACGGCACACGACGGGGTGGGTGGCCAACACCACGCCCGGCCGCCTTTGTTTCCCTAGTGGCGATGTGTACACACCCCACAAGATACTCATTTGAGGCTGAGCCGACCTATGGGAGGCCCAGGACCGGTTGTGATAATCGTCACTTGTGTTGGCCGTGAGCGGCGAATCGAACTCGGGTCGCCGGGTTCGTAGCGTAGTGCGATAACCATCACGCACACACACATACGCACGCGCGCACACACACACGTGCCTACACGCACACGCGCAGACACGCGCACACTTTACATCGAGTCTAAGCAGGCTTTGTGCATTGTGCTCACACCACTGCAGCCCGGCTCCTTGCTTCATGGAGGCGTTTAGCCCCGGTCACACGGTGGGCGAGGCTAAGCTGGCGCGTAGCAGAGGCATCCGTACTGCTCTTTGCCAATCGACTCAGCACAGGACACCCGTTCCATCGCCCAGTGGACAAACGTTCACGGAGGGCGAGGACATTTTTTTTTGCTCGACGATTCCATCGAGGGTTTACAATGCACCCGCATTTGTGTGCGCGTGGGCGCATGCGTCCGCTTGTGCGCTAGCATTTTGTTAAAACCAAACTATTAGACGACCAAACTCTTTTATTTACTTTTACCAGGTAAGGCCCACTGAGCTATATTGGTATTTTTCAGAAGCGACCTGGCTATCACAAATCATAGTTCAACAAAGTGGCTTATCAAGTCGTATTTTTTGTTCATCAATGCAGCCAAATACGCGTGATGTCGATTCTAAATGTGAAGGGGAAAACACCGGAGGAAAGAAATATCCACTCGACCACGGGAAGAAAAACCGCAAACTCCAAATACACAACAGGCGTCAGGGTTGGGATCGAACCCACGACCTCCTGCATACCAGACGAGGCAGTTAACATCTCCTAGCCACCGCGTTCGCACCGGGCACCCCTGCGCGGGCCGACCTTAATTGGGTGGTCGCTAACAGCACTCGCCCCGCCCGTGTGTACGGGGGGGGGGGGGGGCCTTTGTCTGTGTCGACATAGCGGGGCGGCACAGGCAGTGCGCGTACGCCAAGTCGTCTCGGTCAGCGAACCCACAACACCTGGGGTGGGCGGGGGGGGGGGTCAGTGCCGTGACCGCTTTGGCCGCAAGCCGTCGACACTTTGCACGCCCCCCGAGGGGTACGCCTGGCCTGGCACGAGCGCTGCGGTGATATCACCGCCGGATATTGGCGAATTTTAGCCATCGCTGCTGCTGCTGCTGTTGTTGTTGTTGATCGGTGTCGTGGACAGTTGCTACCACGTCCCGTGCGGTGGCATCCAAGCAAGCCCAAGCCCCACCAGCATCATCCCATTCTTGTGACTGGTTAAATCATTCATTCATTGACAATCGCCATCATCATCAGCAGCTACGGTTAATCCCCTGCTGGATGACGACCTCACAAAGCTGCCGCCAACACAACCTGTCTCGATCCTGCAATGCTCCACCTGCCACGAAAACATTTCGCTGCTCCGTCTCCTGGACGTCTTTTCGGACACGTTCTATTCCTCGGCTGCCCACTCCGTTATCATTCTTGACCATCGGTAATCGTCACTTGTGGCCTTCCCAAGCCCACTTCCTTATCTTAACGGTTTCAATAAAGTCTCCGAGTCGCACGTGTGCATTATCCACGCGTTCCTCTTTCGGGAAAGAAGTCTCCTGAGGACGTGAAAAGTCCAGTTTTTTTGTCAGCTGCGCAAAAATAGACCACTCGAGAAGCGAAACAATTCAGTAAAGTTGTTGGATGGGGCACGCGTCTGAGGAAACAGATGAATGGGGCACGGGCGGATGAGGCACGGGTGGATGGGGCAGAAGATAGATCTGTGGGTCTGTATGTGAGTCTGTGGGTCTGTGTGTGAGTCTGTGGGTCTCTGTGAGTCTGCGGGACTCTGTGTGAGTCTGTGGGTCTCTGTGTGAGTCTGTGGGTCTTTGTGTGAGTCTGTGGGTCTGTGTGAGTCTATGGGTCTCTGTGTGAGACTGTGGGTCTTTGTGTGAGTCTGTGGGTCTCTGTGTGAGTCTGTGGGTCTCTGTGTGAGTATGTGGGTCTCTGTGTGAGTCTGAGTCTCTGTGTGAGTATGTGAGTCTCTGTATGAGTCTGTGGGTCTTTGTGTGAGTCTGTGGGTCTCTGTGTGAGTCTGTGGGTCTGTGTGTGAGTCTGTGGGTCTATGTGTGAGTCTGTGGGTCTCTGTGTGAGTCTGTGGGTCTGTGTGTGAGTCTGTGGGCCTCTGTGTGAGTCTGTGGGTCTCTGTGTGAGTCTGTGGGTCTGTGTGAGTCTATGGGTCTCTGTGTGAGACTGTGGGTCTTTGTGTGAGTCTGTGGGTCTCTGTGTGAGTCTGTGGGTCTCTGTGTGAGTATGTGGGTCTCTGTGTGAGTCTGAGTCTCTGTGTGAGTATGTGAGTCTCTGTATGAGTCTGTGGGTCTCTGTGTGAGTCTGTGGGTCTCTGTGTGAGTCTGTGGGTCTGTGTGTGAGTCTGTGGGTTTATGTGTGAGTCTGTGGGTCTCTATGTGAGTCTGTGGGTCTGTGTGTGAGTCTGTGGGTCTCTGTGTGAGTCTGTCGGTCTATGTGTGAGTCTGTGGGTCTCTGTGTGAGTCTGTGGGTCTCTGTGTGGGTCTGTGGGTCTCTGTGTTAGTCTGTGGGTCTCTGTGTGAGTCTGTGGGTCTCTGTGTGAGTCTGTGGGTCTTTGTGTGAGTCTGTGGGTCTCTGTGTGAGTCTGTGGGTCTCTGTGTGAGTCTGTGGGTCTCTGTGTGAATCTGTGGGTCCCTGTGTGAGTCTGTGGGTCTCTATATGAGTCTGTGGGTCTGTGTGTGAGTCTGTGGGTCTCTGTGTGAGTTTGTGGGTCTGTGTGAGTCTGTGGGTCTCTGTGTGAGTCTGTGGGTCTCTGTGTGAGTCTACCTGACACCAGATGGTGGGAGACTGTTGGGGCTCAACTTGGAGGTCGCCACGTGTCGACCAGCTGTGGGACCTGGCGGAGGTCAGAAAGCGTTGGCAAAGAAAAGCGGCGGTGGCATCAATGGCTTTAGCGAACATGACAACGTCGTGATCTCGATCAAGGCAAGACATTAACTAGGCAGTTCTCCCCTCTTCCGGTAACGTGATACATTACGACGTTTTGTATCTCAGCAGTGGCAACGCTATTCGGAGGAACAGCCCCAAGCCATCCTGTGCCACATCAACGCATCTCCACGCAAGCCCGCGCGCTCTGCCTGTTTATCCTCACTATGCGGCCAAACAGAAGCTGCTTGGGTATGCGTTGGCTGGGCATGCGTGCCATGTGATCGTACCTAAAAAAAGCAAATGCCCTGCGTACATGGGGGGGGGGGAGGGAGGGGCAAGCACCGTTTGACGAGCACCTATTGAACACCAGCGTTGCACGTGAAAGGGTCTTGTTAGGCATCACCACGTTGGGCAGCTTTTCCGCCAGTGCCCACGCTTACACGTTGGCACCTGAGTAGCCGCTTGAAAGGCCGAGTGGACCCAGGGGGAGGTGGCAACCTCGGCCGGCAGGCGGAACACAGGAATTCCTGTGGATGCAAAGAGTCCCGGAGATCTTGGCACGGCCTGGCCACAGTGGCACAGGAGCGGAGTCATTTAAGCCAGCTGGCTCCAACGGCACGTTGGCGCGGCTCCATCGGGCGAGTATGTAAATAAATAAATAACGGGAATAAATAATTTCTTTTAGAGGAGAGAGGGCCCGAGATTTTGAAACAATGGAATCCATTGTGCCTGTAACCGACGCTGCTGGAAAATCCGTTGCGAATCTCGTGAGGAGTTTTAAAGAGAGAGAGAGAGAGCCATGTTACAAATAATAATAATCTCATTCTGCCGGAGAAACATGTGCGATGGATGGACGAAGCCGCGTTGGGACACGGAGAGAGAGAAAGTGAGGGCTTCTTGAAGTTTTGCAAGTGGAGTCGTGAGCAAAGCGCTAAACCAGAGAGTGCCACCGGTGTGTGAGACACGCACACACGCACGCAAATGTCTCGAACTCAAGGTGCCATCGTAATAATGAGTTTATTCATTAGCTTATTACCCTGGAAAGCCACACTGAGCCCAAAGACTCTTTTTCGGGAGTAAACCCAATTGTACCTGTTGTGGGTTTACTCTCCAACACAGCGGCGGTGTGTGATGAGCGAGTAACTAATTGGCCACGTTTCGTTTACGTGACAAACATTTAGTAATTGGCTGCGTCGGGCGGGCGATGGTGGTTGCGGTTTTGAACAATAACATTTTTATTTACGCAGTCTATCCCCCCCCCAAAAAAAACGCCCCACTAAATTGTGGAGTAATTTCACAACGGCATATACAGCAGTATTAACCAGGGCGGCCCGACTCAGGAGACCCCCCCCTGACTCCAGCAGCGCCCCCCCCCCCCCCCCCGCCGATGACAGCAATATGCACAGATACCAATTTAAGAATGTGTTGAACTTACAGGAGATCCAGGACAGGTCCATGCGCTATTGTCTGTCCACGGTTGGGAATCGAATCCAGGTTGCTGGGTTTGTCACGCAATGTGCTAACCACTGGGTTGCAGGTCTCACTCAAGCACACATAAATGATATATATATGCACCCACTACTAAGTGGTAGCTTTTTATCGGATTGAGTGTCACCATCCACGTGAAGCAACTTACTCGGTTTTTCTGATCACAAGAATTCGCCGGGAATCAAACTCAGCTTCTCAGGTTCACAGCGCAGTACGCTCTTCTGCGATCCGCGTGACAAACACGTGGATTGGAGGGGCAGACCCAAGCTACAGCCATCGCATGGACTGTCAAGAAAAGTCAGTGGGGCTTGGGCCAAAATACGTCGCTAGAGGAGGTGACGGCTCGTGTGGGAGACTGGCAGCGGCGTTGTCCGTATGTTGAACTTCTTTCGCACCGTACGTGGCCGACCGTGCCAATCGGAGGTGCGAGGAGGGAACGGGCTAGCCGAAAGCACGTCGACAGCGGAGATGGAGGAGTTTGTCCACCAGCGGATAGACCATGGGCTGATGCCGACCCGGAAAAAAAACTTGAGCGGCCGTTTCTGGCAACAAGTCTCGTTCAGTGAACGCGCTTGGACTCTTCTGAACGAAGGAGGGCCACTTTCTAAAACATAAAACCCCTTCCGTATTTGTCTCTCTGTGTGTTACAAAACAGTGACGATGTTGACCGCGCCGAGACTTTTTTTGTTGATGCGTGCTTGCGCGCCCAAGCAGGCCCATGAATATTTGATTAAGTTTCCATTCGATCTCTAAAGTCACAAAAAAAAAATCACAGCTGCAGCAGAGTTCGATTGAGCAGCGCAGAGATGATGTCACCAGAGCTGGCGGTGATCTTTTTAAGTCTTAATTTTTGTTTTTAAATAATTAACGACGCTTCAAATATTTATGTTGGACACACAGCCCAAAGTAAAGGCGTGCGGCGAGAAGATAACAGCTATTTGTTGTTGGTTTTTTTTGGGTTAAGTCTGGCTTCGTATGTATGTATGTACTTTGAGCTTCTTTCGCACTGTCCGTAGCCAACCGTGCTAACGTCACTCTAATACCCTGTTTCCACTGGCTTAAATGAGCCGAACCGAGCCAGAGTCGAGGCCCACAAGGTCTGGGTGGTTTGTTTTTTCCACTGGCTACTTGCCAAGCGGAGCCGAAACCAAACTGTGATTCACTGGCCTATTTTGTTTTTACGTTTATCAGGCAACGGCCCACTGAGCTAAGCAGCTATTTTTTCCAGAAGCGCCACAAATGATAAGCCACTTCGTTGGGCTATCACGTGGAAATGTATCGCAGCCAAATACTCTAAACGCACGTTTCTAAACGGTGGACGGAAAATCCACGCGACCACGTGGAGAGAGACACGCTAACTCAAAATATGCAGGTGTCAGGGTCGGGGTCGAACCCACGACATCCTGTACACCAGGTGAGGTCGGTAACATCTCGCCACCGTGGCACGCTGTCCTATCAAGAAGACAACTGAATAATGGCCATGGGCCACTCACATGATCCATAGGCTTGAGATGGAAACCCACACAAAGACTGGCAGCTTTTAAGCTCAAAAGTCAAATTATTGCATGGGATCGGTTGCCCGGATTTGTCTCTATTCGTTTGTTTCTACCCCGTTGCACAATTAGAAAACATTTGTAAAAAAAAAAACACACTAGAGGAGACCAAGAATAATATTTAAAAAAACAGAATTGTGACATGTTTAAAGGAACAGCGCTGCACGAGTCCGTGTTTCATCACTAAAAAGTCTATTGCGCAACTTCTGCAAGCGACCGCAGATGCATTAATAATATATGTGCCGCGCGCACACACACGCGCACACACACACGCGCACACACACGCGCACACACGCACACGCGCACACACACACCAGCGACGCTGATGCCACGGGTGCCTGTGACGACCGGATCACCAGGACTTACCGTGCAGAGGTCGCCGGTTCCACTCCATCTCTTAGAGAGCTGGGCGTACGCGCGTCACGTTGAACTTCTTTCGCGCTGCCCTACGCAGCCAACCGTGCTAATAGGAGCGTCCAGAGGGAGGTAGTGGAAGTAGAATAAACTAAACACAAAAAGCGGTTTCGATAGATGATTTAAAAGTGCTCAACTCCAGCGGATTCCTAATATCGTGAGGAGCGTTCCAGACAGCCGCAGAAGCGCATTCGAAAGAGCGCGATTCATTGACCGTTCTTGGTCTCTCTTTTTTACACGCTTTAATTTAACTCACTCTGTCTGTTGTTGTTGTTGTTGTTTTTGTTGTTGTTGTTGTTGTCGTTGTTGTATCCTCAAATCTTGTAACTCAATTTTTACCCACTTCCCAATGTGGTATCGACTGCAAACTTGGTATACTTATGTCATACTGATACCAATACTATATTCTATCATAAAAAATAATAAATATATATTTTTTCATATTCTTTTTTATATGTTATGTTTCGGCTTGGGTCTAATTGTCCACGGTAAACTGACGTTGGCTGTAATTGGCCACGGTCCCTTGCGTTATGGCAAGCTTCGGGGCCACTTCCTGGAGTCGTGGAGTTTTTCCATTACTAGTACATTTCATAAAAGTGTGTTTAATTTTTTTTATATTACTTATTTATAAGCTGAATGGAGTTAATAAAACAATTAACAAACCCCACCTTGTGAAAGACCCCTCAGGGGTTTCATCATCCACGAAGATCACGGTCCACCCTAAACCGCATCCACTGCACAAACCATGTCACGAGATGCGGATATCCTGATGATGCGCAAATGGAACATTAAAAACTCTCCGGTCATCCAGAACAGACCATACGACGTACAACGGCGCGATGCCCCGATCCACAAACACGATGGAGACATCACGGCGATGATACAACTCCAAATCAAATCAAGATTGACACGACTCCTCTTTACTCCCGTCCTGGCTATCTGGGCTTGACCACCTGAATGTGAGATTGCGGTCATCGCTCTGCATCTACATTCGCAGCCGTACGACAGCAAGCACAAGAAGGCCACAGTCAGTCCATCGGCAGGTGATGTGCGGTGGGGTGAGGTGTGAGCACTCGCACCTCCTGAAGGACGAGGACGATGAAATCCCCTCCAGACGAAGGCCACCATCACAAATCCCTCTCGTGTGGAGGCTCTTCCACCAGCAGTGGATTGAGCAAGTCATTGCAGGGCTGCAGCTGTACCTCTACGTGCACGCGCACACACGCACGCACGACACGGTGATCCGAGCACGAAACATTCTCAAGAGCGAGATTTAAAAAAATGTAATTCGGACTCAACGTGTATTATTACCCACCTTAGTGTCATGTACACTGACATTGGGGATTACGGTCGTGAAAAAAAGTAATACCACCGTTCATTAATCCAACCATGTTGAGGATTCAGCCTATCAGACTTCAGTGTTTCGTCTCATCCACACCACCCTGCAGGTCACAACAACGCACAAACTCACCCACTCACACACTCACTAACTCATTCACGCACCCACTTGCTCACGTATCCACTCACTCACACACCCACTCACTAACTCACGCACCCACTCGTTCACATCCCCCACTCACATGCCCACTCACGCACCCACTCACTCACACACCCACTTATTCACATCCCCCACTCACTCACGCTCCCACTCACTCACCAATTCACCCACCCACTCACATACCCACTCGCTCACGTACCCACTCACACACGCTCCCACTCACTCACCAACTCACCACTCACTCACGCGCCCACTCGCTCGCTCGCACACCCACTCACGTCCCACACTCACTCACACACCCACTGACTCGCTCACCACACTCAAGTTCACAACAACAAACCCACGCACTCACCACACTACAGGTCACCGCATTTCTCTATCCGCTGCTCTCTTCGCGCCGCTCGACTTTCCCAATTCCCTCCTCCCACTGTCTCTTTTCTCAAGGTCTCACGGCAATAACCTTGCTCAATTTCAAGAAACGCATTCATTATCAGCTACCGCAAATGTAACAGCGGCTGTTTGTTGCTGCTGGTTTGGTTGTTTTTTTTTGGGGGGTGGGGGGAGGCGGGGGGGGGGTCGGTCTTTTTGGCCGGTCCTCAAGAAAAGTCATTTAAAAATAAAACACAAATCGGCGTCGTGTCATCATCACGACAAAGTAACGCGCTTCAGCGGGCCGTCTGGAACGCTCTGCTTCACAATATTTGGAAGCCAACGGGAGCAATGCACTTCTAAATAATGATTTCGATTGAAAACTCATTTCTTCAGAACTGCTTTTTTGCGTTTAGTTTGTTGTCCTTCACCCGCACCTCCGATTAGCAACGGTTGGCTACGTACGGTGCGAAAGAAGTTCAACATACAGACGAACATACATACGTACGTCCCAGTAACGTTCGCAGCCCGTATACGCAGAATGCTACACAGGCGGAAGTTTTTTTTCGTTTTGTGAGCGCAAGCAGAGTGCGCGCGCTTCGCACGGGGGACTAATCCTGTCCACGCAGCACCGTCCCCCAGCATCCGTGTCATTGGGGCCGCGTGCGCAACGTTCGAAACGACCTTCCTCGGGACACCAGCGTCGTGCGGGAGCCCTTGGATTGTGCTGCGGGGAACGGCGTCTCGCAGCCGAGCTAAGGTGGCGAGATGTTAACTCCCTCGCCTGGCATACGGTAGGTCGTGTCGATCGATCCCGAGGCCGCCTGCGTGTTCTCGCTCTGCCCGTGTTTGTGTGGATTTTTCTCCGGATTTTCCCTCCACATTCAGCATGAACATGCGTTCAGAGTGTTTGGCCTCTAGAAATACCCGCGTGATGTGTGTACGTTGAACCTCTTTCGCACTGGAAGTAGCCACACCGTGCCAATCAGAAGTGCGGTGGAAGGACAACAAGCCACATTCTTGGGTTTTTTTGGTAAAGTCACGTAGGTAAAAAATGTAAATAAAATTTTTATAAAAAAAAAATCAAGCCTCCGAAACGTCGTGATTTTTATTTTTATTTTATTTTAATTTTATTAATTTTTAATTTTAATTTTTTACCTACGTGACTTTACCGAAAAAACCCACGAATATGAATCCTTGCAGTCACGAAAGCTTCAAATCTAGGACAACAAGCCACTTAGCTGAGCTATCATGAGTGGCGAGATCGCTTCTGAAAAGAACCGCATAGCTCAGTGGGCCTAATCTGTTAACAAATAATAAAAAGTTCAGATATAGTTGATAGGCTCACAGTGATGACGTCACCGTTAATCTCAGACCGGAAACAGGAAGACTTATCCACAATTCTGGCAAGTCGCCTGATGAAGCTGGTTGCTGTAATCGTCAGGGACACGTCAGGGTACTCATATTGTAAATGTTGTGGGTTTACTCTCCAATATACCTGAAGCAGTAACTAATTGCCACGAAGCAGTAACTAATTGCCACGTTTTGTTCACGTGACGAACCTTATAAATTGGCTGTCGGGCGGTGGCGGCGGGTTTACCGACACGTTTATAATTCTTCTTGGTTCTTTCGGTAAAGTCACGTAGAAGGGAATGTTTTTAAATATAAATTTATTATTATTATTTTATTAAAAGCATAATAATTATTTATATTATAATAATTATTATTTTTATTATTTTATTATTTCCCTTCTACGTGACTTTACCGATCTCGCGATCTAACCCAATGCAAACCTTCATTATGGAGTTAGTTCATCGTATGCTGTACGGAGCGGCGAGCGGCAGTGACGGCGCCGTTGCGTAACCGTGCAGCCGAGGTGGAAAGGTCACGGCAAACGCGAAGCTTTCCGCGCATGGCGGCGATGCTCAGAGAGAGAGAGAGCGACCGAGACTCCACGCAAGTGATGTGCTACTCACATGAGTGTCGATGCAACGCTTCTTATTTTTTGGCTTTTCATGGCCCTGAGCCAGTGGTGGAGATTTCCACATTCCTGCGGTGGAGGTGAGTCTATCTATAGGGCAGCCATTGAGGCGTGAGGATTATTAAGCGGTGTTGGATCAGCATCCCGGACCCCTGAGCACAACCTGCGAACATCAGATGCTGAAACCTGGATGGAAACGCAGACTCGAGCCGCTTCAGAGACATCTGGCCACCTCGCCAGCACCGCCCTCTTTGACGTTGACAATGACAGCAACGATGATGACAAAAGATGACCCGTAGCCACACGTGTGTCTGCACACGCACGCTGCACGGAGAATCATCTGCAAACCGCAAAGTGAACAAGTTTGCATATCCCCGATTCACAGCGCCACCAGTCAGAAACTATAGACAAAGATGCCCCATATAGCCTCCACAGACCGTTGGGGGCTAAATCCTGTGAGTTAGTTATGACGCAAAGTCGGTGGCGTGACCAGAACCACGCCCAGCCGTCTTCGCCTGTGCCCATGTTTACACGCCGCTGCACCCCGTACTCAATTAAGGCTGAGTCGACCTAAGCAGAGGTCAGATATTTGCCACTGATGTTAGCCAGTGCCGGATTGAGCTAGTGCGGGGCCTGTAGCATATGTTATAAAGGGGCCCTAAAATAAAAAAAAACACGTAAATATTAAAACACAACTTTTTTTCACTTGCATAGTATAGTAAATGTATTTTTCTTATAATACGACACATCGTTAACCTTAAACACCCAGTCGTTCATAAAAGTTGAAGGCAGTATAGTACTATAGTAATAGAGCAAGTGCAGAATCACTGAACCGGAATTGATAGCTTGAAAGCATTTAGCGCGGGGCCCTTGAAAATACGGGGCCCGTAGCATATGTAGCTACTTTTGCTACGAGGATAATCCGGCAATCGAACTTGGCGGAGGGCAGTATGCTACCTACTACGCTACTGCTCCAAGAACAAATATTCCCCCCCCCCCGTATATTAACAGGCTGTTGGGTCAAGTTCTGTTTGTGAGGACCTATGAAGGCCGTAACAACACACGACGGAGTGGGTGGCCAGCACCATGCCTGGCCGCCTTTGTCTCCCCAGTGCCGATAGTTTAGACACGCACCAGGTACTCATTTGAGGCTGAGTCGACCGAGGGGAGGCCCAGGACCGGTTCAGATAATTGTCACCGGTGTTGTTCTGGTCTGCGGGTTCGTAGCGCAGCGCGCTAACCGCTGCACTGCCGCTCCGCACAGACACACGCCCACAACCACACACAGCCACATCCACGCAGCCAAGTGTAAAGATGTGAGCAGCCTATGCAAACAGCCATTAATAATGCGAGTGTCAGGCTAGCCAGCTGCACGGTCCAGTCACACATTCCCTGCCCTGCTCTCAGCAATAGTTCTCTACTTTCACACCTTAGTGCCACTCTATTTGGGGGTGGGGGGGGGGTGTGAGCTTCGGGGGGTGGAAAGGCGGAAGAATCCCAAATGTCAAAATCACGTGGCTTTACACTTCATACAAAAATGGCTCTGTGGCATGGGGAGTCCCAAAGATTTCTGTACCTCAGTAATCGGACGGAATTATATTATGTACATGCCACATTGTGTGTGGGTGGGGGGTGGGTGAAACGACATCTTTATCGTCGCGAGCCATGAACTATCCACTGCTGGATGGATTACCCATCGCCTCTGCTGTTGTATGTGTGTTTTACGTATGTATTTCGAACTCCTGTCGTGCCGTACGTAGCCAACCGTGCCAATCTCTCGCAGGGCCCCACTCAGCAAAAAATCCACCCGGAGCCCGAGCGCGGGCAGCGTTCATCACTCCATCTCCACGGTTCGCGTCCCGTCGGAAGCACTTGCTCCTTCGGCTGCCACTCCACCGTGAAGCTAGTCTTGACCATCGCCCATCGTCTCTCCCACAGCGCGACGGCTCGGACGATGGCATGACCCTGCGTGTGTTCCCTAATCCGCGCGTTTCCCCCTTTTTTTTTACTCACGCCCACCGCTTCCCTTTCTCTATGGTCAATAGGACGTCCCGATCTCGCGGTTGTGTCTCGGCTTAAAATTAATATCGTCGAACGGAAATGTGGTGCAATTGCCAAACGAGAAGGCTGAAGAGCTGCACAAGTAGCGCGCTTCCCGCAACACTGGCAAAACGCTGGGTCATGCGACTCACAGTACGAAGTTTCGTTTTGATTGTTTCTTTCATATGTAGCGAGCGACTTCAGAGACACGTCGAGTAGAAGGCTTCTTGTTTAATAAGAGCTCACGGGGCGATACGTTACGTAACGCAGCCACACATAGGCGATCCTAACACATAACCCATCTCCAGCATACGCTACGCTCGCTGTCCAACTAGCGCAGCGACCACGACCGAGAGGGTCTTGTAGAAGAAGATCAGCCACGTGGTCGGAGACAAAGAGATGACGACGAGCAGCGACGTAGCCAGCACCCAGGACCCGCAACAGCACGCGAACCTCTGGTTCGGCATCCCCTTATATGCGCCCTGGCGTGGCCAAGCCCCGCCTCTGGCCACGCCCTGCCTCTGGCCACGCCCCCTTCCAGAACCTTCGAGCAGGTTCCCGGAGCCTCTGGACTGACTCCGCCTTTGACCTTTACCCCAGATACGCCCCCCTTATAATAAGGCATTACGCAATACCCCCATAACCGCAATTACCCCTTTCAGGCCGACAGGTGTCACCCTGTCATTACACATACGTACACGTTCTTGGCCGTAACGTACACACAGAATACGTGTACGCGTGTGCGTGCGTGCGTCTGTGCATTCACGTGCATGGTGAGCGCTGATGCAATGGTTCACCCACTCCACCACAATCCCTGTGACGGTGGGGGTTATTCCTCGCCACGCGGCTCACATCAGTAGCAAGTAATATCCGAACATGTTCTGGGCCTCCCGTGAGATGCACTTTAGCCTTTGACGAGTGATGAATGGTGAAGTGTGTAAACATCGCCACTAAGGAAGACAAAGGCGGTTGGGTGTGTTGCAAGGGGTTGTCCAAGCTGCGATGTGGTGCGGCGGTTAGCACACTGCGCTACAAACCCATCGACCCGAGTTCGATTCCCGCTCACGGCCAACACCGGCGACAATTATCTGAACCGGTCCTGGGCCTCCCCTAGGCCGACTCAGCCTCCAATGAGTACCCGGTTCGATGTGTAAACATCGCTACTTGGGGAGACAAAGGCGGCCGGGCGTGGTGCTGGCCACCCACCCCCCTCGTGTGCTGTTCCGGCCTTCATAGGTGCCCTCTTACAGCACTTGTCCCTAAAGTATGTTAAGGCTATCCGGGGGATCTTTGTCCGAATTGCTGCAACTCACCCTGCCCCTTGTGTTGTGTCATGCTGTCCTGAACATGTGCTCACAAATGCTCACTTAACCCCAACGGGGATCTTTGCTCTGGTGCGGTGTGGACAATTGGGCAGCGATGAGCGCAGCGCTTGGCTGGGTAATCCCACGATGGATTCCTGGTAAAGACAACGAGAGGTATCATCGGCTCCCAGCGCTTGCTTGGTTTTACCAAGGTCACCTCAGCCTCGTACTAATGCCGACTTACCTGTAATTGTGGATAAACACTGGAGAACACAAACGCACGTGAATTAAATTACAAAATCCTTGCCCAATCCTCTTAACTCCCTTAATTGCAACGTGGGTAGCGATCGAATGTGCAGGCGGTGGAACTGCAACGGTGGTGGGGGGGGGGGGCAAAGGTGAGGGTGGGGGATAACGAAGTGGGGGTGGGTTGGAAAAGGGGGCCACTTAATTTCTTGCACAAGACCAATTATATCCAGGTTAGGCTACTGGTATTTACGTGAGTATATTAAGTCTCTGTGAGTCTATGGGTCTCTGCGAGTCTATGGGTCTCTGTATGAGTCTATGGGAATGAGTATATGGGTCTCTTGTACGAGTCTTATGGGTCTTTTGTATGAGCCTATGGGGGGGGGGTCTCTGTGAGTCTATGGGTCTCTTTGAGTCTATGGGTTTCTGTGAGTCTATAGGTCTCTGTGAGTCTATGGGTCTCTGTGCGAGGTTTATGGGTCGTTTGTATTAGCCTATAGAGGTATATGTGAGAGTATGTGTATCGGTATGAGTCTATGAGTTTCTGTGAGTCTATAGGTCTCTGTGAGTCTATGGGTCTCTGTGAGTCTATGGGTCTCTTTCAGTCTATGGGTCTCTGTGAGCATATGGGTTCATGTGAGTCTATGGGTCTATATGAGTCCATGGGTCTACTGTGTCAGTAGGGTAGCTTTTGAGCGTGCCGGCGGTACAACTGCACAGGGATTTAGGGGATTTGGGGGCTCTGAGCCAGGCCATGAAGAGAGGGGGGTGGGGGTAACGGGTGGTTGGGGGGGGGAGGTGCTAGGGGCCATTCCATTCCTTGCACCAGGGCCCATGCCAACCACGCCACGCTGCTACTGCTGTGGAGCAGCAGTAGCAGCAATAATTAACACAAAACACATCTCACTCTGCACTTGCGAGATATTATGGGCAATGAAATAATTACACATTCCTTTTGAATACATTAACACATTTCTATTTTAATGATGTAGTTTTGGTTCGGCAGCTTATCCATACGGGGCTCTCCAGACCAATAATCGTCGAGCTCGTCGTGGGCCATGATCTGTCCACAGCTGGATGAAGGCCTTACCTACCTCGAGGCTGGAACAATCCATCATCCGTCCAGGCAGTCCCTTTGCACCACGATTACCGCTGCAGTCACCCGCACCACGACTCTCGCCTTCGTCTGGCTTGCTGTGGAAAGAAAAGCGCAACGCGACGGCTGAAGCCATTTGACCAGGGGTTGGTGGTGGTGGTGGTGATGTCCGTTTTTTTGTGCGTGGTGCGTGCGTGTACACACATCCTCAAATGAGTACCTGGTACAGGGGTGTAAACATCGCCACTGGGGAGACAAGGGCGGCCGGGCGTGGTGTTGGCCACGCACCCCCTCGTGTGCCGTGGCGGCCTTCATAGGTGCTCGCTAACAGCACTTGCCCCAACAGTCCGGTCGGACTACAGACGTGGGATCTTTGTCTTTGTGCCCACGTGTTAGCAAGTCGCGCCTACGGCACACGAGGCGGTGGGTTGGCATAGCACCACGCACTTGCCACAACAGTCCAGAGGCTATACGGGGAGGGAGAGGAGCTTTGTATTTGTACACGTGTGTGTGTGGGGGGGGGGGGGAGAGCGATGGCACAGAGTAGGGGCCACAGGTGGTGCATCGGGCCAGTAGTCATCTCGGTCAATCGACCCGTGGCACCTGCCCTGGTCTGCCCCCTCACCTTAAATATTGAAATGCATTTTTTTTACTTGCATAGAAAGTAATTGTATATTTTCATTTTCTATACAGCCAGATAATACGACAAATCGCTAACCTTAAACACCCAGTTGAAGGCGGTATAGTACTATGGTAATAGAGCAAGTGCAGAATCACTGAACCGGAATTGATAGCTTCAAAGCATTTAGCGCGGGGCCCTTGAAAGTAAGGGGCCCGTAGCTACTACTACATGTAGCTACTACTACATGTAGCTACTACTACATGTAGCTACTACACATGTAGCTACTAATACATATGTAGCTAATTTTGCTACTAGGATAATCGGGCACTGCATACGGTGTGTTGCCGTATTCTTGTGCAGGAATTTTTTTATTTTCAGGTCCATACGGTGTACAGACGTAATAATAGGAGCAAACGAAAAAAATGTCTTATTTGTTTGTGTCTCTCTCCATGTGATGAGACTTTGTAAGACGAACGTTTGGGATGTATAAGGGCACGTGGTGGCGACAAACAAAGCTCTGAATTGGTCCGCAATGAGGTAGGGTCAACAGATAAGGGTTTGACAGCTATGCACGCGAACACGAGTGGGTGGGTGTGAACTTTGTGAATATCGCAAAATTACAGTGCGCAACAACAACACCACCAGCAACCACCAAACGCGCACACGAGTGTGCGGAGCACAAGGAGGCGTGTGGGCGAGCGAGCGAGCGGGCGAGCGTCAGCCAGGGGCAGCTAAAACGTCGGGCTCCCCTGGGACACGAGGGGAGGGAAAAGCGGTGCCCGCCGCGCTCGTCACGCTAATTTAATGAGCACCAAACAACGCGCATGAGAAGAGAGATTGGGGGGGGGGGGGAGATGATGAGAGGAAAGAAAGAACGAGAGAGAGACAGAGATCCGAGTGGGAGCGAGATAAATAAATAAATTATTTCCTAGCCCTCGGGTTAATCCATACATTATTTCGCACTGCGATGTCCATCTCGCGCAGCCGGTCGGCTAGCGATTTTGGGTTTCGACGTGAGTTTTAGGGAGAGTATTGAAGGAAGCGAGAGACCGACCCATCGGTTCAGGTGTCACTCGCCACTTGATGTTAGTTCCTGGCCCGGAGTTGGAACTGAGGTGGTCGGGGTATTTTGCGATCATTCAAGTGCGTTATTCGCCGGCTGCGCTCCGTGTCGCGGACACGGGGGTTTCGGTGCGAACATTCACAGGTCACGTCACCAGTAACGCGGTTGCCGGCAGAGTGCGTCTCTCAGACGAGAGATTTGACGGGTGGATCGGACACTTGGACACCTCGGAGACGGAGTGGGACGAAGGCATCCAAGGTAAGCGAAGCAGCGTGGTGATTTATATGCACGTAAGGGATTCCATCGAGAGAGAGAGAGATCCGATATATCAGAATATTTGGACTGGAGGAGGAATCGGATCAGCTGTGAAGCTATTTTTTATTTCCACAGATGTCCAGCCGGGGCACGGGGTCATCAAGTTAGAAACAGCAAATGAAACAAAAAAAAACACGATAGGACTGCAAAATAGAGAAGAAGAAATGAAACACGCGAGCAAGTCACTCATTAGAAATAAAACGTAAATTAATTTAGCCCGTTTTATCAACCTTGGGCAAGGCGGCATAAACGGTGCACACAACAATCCCAGACATAGGAACACGCGCATCAGTGAACACACGCAGGTTAAATTCACGTTACTCAAGCAGTTCAGAAAATGTCAGCGTGCTTGGGCCAGGACACGCCATGGCTAGAATGGAGAACATTGGGCCGAGGGTCGAGAATGATTACGGAGTGACAGCCAAGGAATGGAACGCATCTTGGCCGGAAGGGAGATTGTACCTGCTGGATCGCCAAGTGAGATGGAGCGATGGAATCAAGTTGGTCTGCAAGGTGCTCCTGCTACTGCTGCTGCTGATACGTGGATCGTTACATTGCGTGATCGTGGCTGCTTGGGGGGAGGCCTTCATTCAGCAGTGGATTGACCATGGCTGCTGCTGCGTGTCGCAACCAGTACCGGTGAAATTAGACTCAATGGGGGGTCCCAGAGAATTCACAGAAAAAAAATGTGTACACTTAAATTATTAGCGGCGATGCGGTTATTTATGCATTGGCAGACAGACGCGGCAACCCATTCCAAGATCAACGGCCGATCACAATGCACAAGAGAAAATGCACTGTGCCACCAGCACCGCCGCCAGCAGCGTTAGCGAATCCACCATCAGCTTCTCTGGGATGCTGCTGCCGTGCTGTTCTGCTTGGATGTTTGTTGTTGGACTTCATCTGCACCGTACGTAGCCAACCGCGCTCATCGGAGGTGCGGGGGAAGGACAACAAGCTAAAACACAAAAAGGAAAGTTGTAAAATAAATTATTTTCAAACTAGATCGCTCCCCGTGGCTTCCTAATATCGGAAGGAAGAGCGTTTCAGACGGCCGCAGAAACTGATGGAGGAGAATAGGTCTTGAGACTGGACTTTAAAAAGGCCAAGGGGTTGACAGGACAGATTACTGATGGGAGAGAGAGGCAGGCAGTTGCAGACAACGGGGGCAGCAGAGGAGAAGGAGTGACCTCCCACAGAGAGAAGGTTGACCCGGGGAGCACTGACAGAACTAAGGCACACTTCAGCATCAAATACCAGCAAGGGTTTTTTTTTTGACAACGCAGGGGGGGGGGAGCCTTGTAATTAAATTAGAATTCCAATGTTGAATAGAGGACAATAACATGCAGGAGGGCTCACCTACCTCGACACAATAGCAGTGAGCTACTGGAACTGCTGGGTGACTCCTCTTATCCGTGGCTCCATTAACCGCCGATCCTATTATCCGCGGCAGCTGTAGGGTCCTCAAAAACTCCTTTTATCCGTGACAGCTGGAGGGTCCTAAAAACCCTATTATCCGCCACTCCTAATTATTCTTGTTTTCCGCCTTATTTTTTTTTTCACCCCGCGGATAACGTGGAGTGCAGCTAACAACCCCCGATTTACGTCGGGGATGCGTTCCTGAAAAGGTACCGACGGCGAAAATCGAATCGACTTAAATCGCAAGCGACGTTACATTGTACAGCAGTAGTTCGTAGTAGTCGGTGGTGGTGGTGGAGGCTTAGATGCAACGCATAACGAGAAAGCGACGTAAGCGTGGGATTCGAGGCGACGGCAAATCAAGTAGCGGAATTCATTACACTGGTCAACACACTTTGTCTGGCATAAGGTATTCCAACGGTGTTAAGGTAATTGTGGGGTGCCGATTCCAAATCTGGCATCAGTTTTTGTATATCACATCAGGTTTTTGAGATATCAAATATTTCATTTTCAATAAAAACTGCAGAAGAAAAATATTAAATAAATGTGGATATCTACATAAATGATATTATAAACACACTATCCTAAAAATACAGCACCACATTTTAACACTAAAGCAGTCACTGACTCGCAACAACTTGCAATCATAAGTGACAGAGTTAATTTCGGGTAAAATCAACGAAAATGGGGGTATGCCGATAGCATAAAATGAGATGTGATAGAGCAAATCTGACATCAGTTTTGGAATCAGCACCCTGACATTAGTCTAACACAGCTGCAAAAATGTCCAGGCCAGAAAAAAAAAAAATTGTTGACCAGTTGTAATTTTGGTGACGACGTATTTGCGAAACGACGGTAATTTCCGTTGTGTTCTTGTTCTCGTCAAGCGAGCACATGCCGTTGGCTGAGATAAGCGCTCGCGAGGTGTCTGAAATGAAGCCACGGCCTTCACCCGGAGAGGTCAGTGAAGGATTTGGATTAGGAGTCTCGGTAGAGGGGGCACTTGGAATCACTATCATTATCCTGTGGTTGCTGTGAGCTCAGCTTTATAATGGAACTTCTCTCCGACTATGAGCCTCTGTTTAGACGCGCGTGTGTCTGTGTGTTTACGTGCAACGTGGGTATGTGTATGTACTGTACGTTGAACTTCTTTCACACCGTACGTAGCCAATCAAAAGTGCGGGGCTAAGGGACAACAAACGAAACACAAAAAGCAGTTATGAAGAAATGAGTTAACAATAATGTGATGTGTGTTTGTGTGGATGTGTTTGAGTGTGTGTGAGTATGAGATTGTGTGTGTGTATGTCGACTCAGCCTCAAACGAGTACCCGGTGCGGTGTGTAAAACATCGCCACTGGGGAGACAAAGGTGGCCGGGCGTGGTGCTGGCCACCCACCCCCTCGTGTGCCGTGCCGGCCTTCATAGGTGCTCGCTAACAGCACTTGCCCCAACAGTCTGTTCAGGCTATACGGGGGTTCTTTGTCTTTATTGTGTCACTGTACAGCTGTGTGTTTCGTGTATGCATGTACTTGTGTGTGCATGCATGTCTGAGCATATGCATGCATGTACTGTATATCTATTCGCATGTACGGGCATATGAATAATTGTGTGTGCGTGTGTGTATTCGCGACCGTCTGTGTGTGTGTGTGCGCGTTTTTAGAAACCAGATGTGATGGCGCAAGTCCCTTTGTAATGGCCTTGACAACAGAATCAGTTACCCCCCTCAGCCCATCAACGATACGCTGCCAACATTTAGCGGAAGTAAATTGTACAACGGACTGTATGGCATTTCATTTTCGGGGACATAATGCCAGAGGCATCGCTGTTAATTAAGTCGGCGTGAGCGGGGCACATCAGAATGAGTATTTATCCAGGAGGAATCCGATGAGCTATGAAGCTTTTTTTTTCTTATTCACAGATGTCCAGTCGGGGCAGGTCAGCAAATTACAACAACAAACGATACAACATTAACGTAGAGAGAAGCTAAGCAAGTCGATATGAGTAAATAAAAGTAGAAATTTAAGTACTTGGGCAAGGCAGGAAAACAACAACAATAGTCCCAGACCACACCAAGACAGCAACACACAGTACAATTTAACTATTGAAATGTAACCTCGCCATGTCCATGACAAAGTGGTCGAGACGAGCTATGGAATGGCAGTGCAAAGAGGGCACAAGTCAGAGGGCACATCCGAGCAGGGAGATGGAGCGATGAGACCGCGAAGGGATGGCTAGAGAGATGCCTTCATCTAGCAGTGGATAGATGATGGCTGCTGGTGCTGCCGATGAATGAATGAATGATCCGGCCTAGACGATGACTTTGGAGCTTTGGATCAGGGCAGAGGAAATGCAGTATTGTCTTCCACGTCGACATGTTATTGACAGCTCAGCTATAAATTCCAAAGTTCATCTGCGTTTTACATCTTGTTTGTGCTAATTTATTGTGTACGCTCCGTGTGTCTTCATGCCGACGTTCATTAACCCCATATCTGTCCAACGTTTCACAATTTGGCGGAGTGGGCGATGTCTCTGTAGGGGGTGGTGGGGGTGTGAGGGACGGGGTGGAGGGGGGGGGTCACCTTAGCCTGGGTTGTGTGAATGACAAAGTTGGAATTCATCTTCTTGGTTCTTTCGGTAAAGTCACGTAGAAGGGAAATAATAAAATAATAAAAATAAAACATAATTTAATACAATTTTAATAATATTTTTTTCATTTCCCTTGTACGTGACTTTACCGAAAGAACCGAGAAGATGAATCCCTGCAGTCACGAAAGCTTTAACTCGAAAGTTGGAATTGGCAGAGGTCACGCACCCCCAACATCAACCAAACACCCCCCCAAATATCAGATGCACGGCGTGAGACCCCCACCAATCAACTTTTTGTGGGGCGAGAGGACACAGTGTACGTGTTCCGTTACAGCCCCCACGTTCACTTTTAAATCACGCGCTGCAGACAAACGGTTACGGTTTAAATCGTGGCCCGCGCGCCTCGTGCGTTAGAGACGCTTTGTTGACTATCTAAGATTAATGAGCGGCGGTTGGGAGATTTTTTTTTTACTTTTGGCAATCGCCAGGAGGAAGAGAGAAGAGAGAGAGGACGCTTCCTTGGAAGAAGCCCCCCCGTTTAACAATTATCGCTTTGTATTTCCCACTTCTGCAAATCGCGATAATAATGAAATCCATCGCTCTCATCATTATGGCTTTGCAGTTATTTTTCGCAACGAGCCTCGCCAATGGCTTGCGTCCGTGGCGCGCACGGCCCGCTGTGACGCGCGCGTGCGTCGTTTGACCTTTTTTTCTGCTGTTGTCCACCGACAGGGCCCTGTTGTCTTTCTCAGCTCCCTCTGCGACAGAGTGACGAAGCAGAGCGCGGAAAGAGATGAAGTGGGGGGGGGGGGGGTAATCCTCGGGGGTGATGTGGTGGGTTCTCTCACCACGCCGTCCGCTCACAACAGCCTCCCGGTTGTCACGGGACGCGGTTGTGAGCAGCAGGCGGACTGGCACGACGCACCAATCAGCGGCGCGAGGGCATCGCCTCCTCGCTCCGCGTCTTGTCGACGGACGCCTCGGCGACCACGACGGTGATGATGGCGGTGGCGGCGGTGGTGGTGGTGGTGACGACGGTGCTGACGACGACGCTGCCGCATTGCTGCAGTCACCGGGGACTCCCCCCCTCCACCCCCTCCTCCTCCCACCCCACCCCGCCCCCTCCGTGCGCACCTGTGTGTCATCTCGAGGGTGCACCTGCGATGTGTACGCGCACCCGTCGCTGCGCGCTCGCTCACACTCTTTCTCTCCCTACCCACCCCCCACCCCCACCACGGTTCCGTTCATTCACGTCGTTTCGGACACTGCTGACGATGAATGATTCACGCGACGACGAATGATTCACGTTCGATCGCTTTAATTATCCCGCTGTCGGATTTATGCGTCCTTCATATACATTTTGGCATTCAAATGACTCATTTTCATTTGGTCACCGAACCAGGGAATTTTTTTTTTGTATTCTTAGTTGGTATATTTTCTTGCCTGGTCGCTCTGTTTATTTGCTGACAACATGCTTCTCTTGCTGCTGCTGCTGCTGCTGTTACAACAGATCCCACGCACACAATGCATTATTATGATTATCATTTCACTCGCCACTTTCCCGGTTGGGACTCGGTGTAAGAAAGGAGCGCGCCACGGTCGGCACACGATGGACGGTCTCCTCCAGAGTGAGTGAGTCTTGCCGTCACTCGGGTTCGTAGAATGCACAAATTATACGGCTGCACAAATTACCGATAGCCGGCGTTTGTGGAGGCGAGATCGTGGTGGGGGGGGGGGGTGTTCCAATTTAGCGATAAATTCGAACAGGATTTTGTTAGCTTCCCAACCACGCGATATTTTCAGCGACGATTATTGTTCGCGATTGCCACGGTCATTTATTTTCACAATGCAAATCGGCGTTTACCTGCATAGTTATTGGTAGCGTGATCTCGATGGCATCGTCCAACATGAGGATGTAACGCAGCGCTAAACACGCACGGACGTTTGTCCCCGTCCACTTCAACTTATTTCACTTGCAAATAAAATCGAAATGCACAGCTCGGTCACGTGTAATAAATGAAATCATAAAAATATATTATGTAATTTCTGTTGATGTGTCTTTGTATTTGTACGCGTCTGTGTGTACGTGTGTGTGTTGAAGCTCACTGGTTCTGTGTGTGTATGTGTATATATATGTGTATGTTTGAATAATACATATATTCACAGCTTTGCAGCAGGCTTTCCTGAACGGTGCAACATTTCATAATGCTACGTGCAAAATAATAACATTGCACGCACAATGAATTCTACTCTTCTAAGCTGTGAAATTGACTAATTGGGATCAAGTTAATCACACAGAAACATCGTGTAGGGAAAATATGATAGTGCAAGAACGCACACAGCCCCCACACACAAACTCCCTTCGAAACAGCTGCAAATTAATTTAAGCTTGGACAGTTATTTTGTTCTAATATGTATTCAATCCTTCACACACCCGCATTGACCAGCGCGGTGAAGTATGGTCAAATAACCACGCCCCTCCATGACCCACACGGGCATTGGAGAATGTATGTGTATATGTGTGTGTTGAACTTCTTTCGCACCGTACGTATCAAACCGTGCAAATCTGAAGTGCGGGGAAGGACAACAAACTAAAGATGCAGTGGGTTCACAAAGGGGCTGCACATTTTTTTTTTAAGACGAAGTATGAATTTAAATGATGAGCTTTAACGCCGAAGTTTCCCGTGAAATGTGTCAACACAACATTACACATGCCACGTTACACTCTGCCTGTTGTGCCGTACACTATACATCACAAAGATAAAGGTCCCATCGCTCCCCGTATAGCCTTTAGCACACTTTTGGGACAAGTGCTGTTCGCGAGTAGCACCTAAGAAGGCCGGCACGGTGGCACACGAGGCAGTGTGTGTGCCCACCAGCCACGCCCGGCCGCCTTTGTCTCCCGAGCGGCGATATTTACACACGGCACCAGGTGCTCATTTGAGGTTGAGTCGACCTAGGGGAAGCACAGGATCGGTGCAGATAATCGTCACTGGTGTTGGCCGTGAGCGGGTCTCTGCTGGGTGATTTCCAGCTCAGCGCGCTCACCACTGCGCCACCGCTCCCCATCGCACACACACACGCACGCACGCGTGCACAACGACAATAAAGATAAAGACAAAGATTGCCGCACCCCGCAATAGCCTTCAACAAGATTGTTGGGGCAAGTGCTGCAAGCGAGCACACTGCAACAACAACAGCAGTAGCAGCACGTACACACGCAGCGCCACACCAATCCGCAAACAACACCAGAGCGCAGTTGCTGCAAAGCGCTTGCGAACGACCAAGTTTCCTCGTGTGCGGTTTTACGCATTTTCTTGCTCTCCCGAGTTTGTCGCCAGTCTAATTGCGATTGTTGTGGTTGGTGGTGGTGGTTGTGGTTGTGGCTGTTGTTGTTGTTGTTGTTGCCGAATCGGCTCAATTGGTCAGATGTGGCATCTATAGATAATCGAGTGGCCAGTGTGGTGTGTTGCGTGTGCATGTGCACATCATTGCCCCTGAGCATTGTGGGGAGCGGCAGTCTAGCGGTCAGCACGCTGCGCTACGAACCTGGCGAGCCGGCGTGTTCGAGTCCCGCTCACGGTCCTGGGCCTCCCCTAGGTCGACTCAGCATCAAATGAGCACCTGCTGCGGTGTGTAAATCTCACCAACTGGGGAGACAAAGGCGGCCCGGCGCGGTGCTGGCCGCCCATCTCCCTCGTGTGCCACTGTGCCGGCCTTCGTAGGTTCTACTCGCTAAGAACACTTGCCCCGACAATCGGTTAAGGCTATACGGGGGGATCTTTGTCTTTGCTTATCGTCGGGCTCCATCGTTGCTAATGAAACGAAACAACAACCCGTGACGACAACAGAGATAGGCAACTCGGGTATTCGCGGCAAGAGTGTTTGATAAAGAAAAAAACAGAGATCGGAGTACGAGACCAAGGGTCGCGTGGAGTCGCGCGCAGGTGAGCGTGTGAGTGTGCTGTGCACGTGGACAGGTTAGCTGTGTGAGTGAGTGTGCACGTGGAGAGGTTAGCAGTGTCAGTGTGGTGTGCACGTGGACAAGTTAGCCTGTGAGTGTGCTGTGCACGTGGACAGGTTAGCGTGTGAGTGTGCTGTGCACGTCGACAGGTTAGCTGTGTGAGTGTGGGGTGCACGTGGAGAGGTTAGCAGTGTGAGTGTGGTGTGCACGTGGACAGGTTAGCAGTGTGAGTGTGGTGTGCACGTTGACAGGTTAGCTGTGTGAGTGAGTGTGCACGTGGACAGGTGAGCTGTGTGAGTGTGCTGTGCACGTGGACAGGTTAGCTGTGTGAGTGTGGTGTGCACGTGGACAGGTGAGCTGTGTGAGTGTGCTGTGCACGTGGACAGGTTAGCTGTGTGAGTGTGGTGTGCACGTGGAGAGGTGAGCTGTGTGAGTGTGCTGTGCACGTGGACAGGTTAGCCTGTGAGTGTGGTGTGCACGTGGACTGGTTAGATGTGTGAGTCTGGTGTGCACGTGGAGAGGTTAGCTGTGTGAGTGTGCTGTGCACGTGGACAGGGTAGCCTGTGAGTGTGCTGCGCACGTAGAGAGGTGAGCTGTGTCAGTGTGGTGTGCACGTAGAGAGGTTAGCAGTGTGAGTGTGCTGTGCACGTGGACAGGTTAGCTTGTGAGTGTGGTGTGCACGTGGAGAGGTGAGCTGTGTCAGTGTGGTGTGCACGTGGACAGGTTAGCCTGTGAGTGTGGTGTGCACGTGGACAGGTGAGCGTGTGTGAGTCTGGTGTGCACGTGGACAGGTTAGCTGTGTGAGTGTGGAGTGCACGTGGAGAGGTGAGCTGTGTGAGTGTGCTGTGTACGTGGACAGGTTAGCCTGTGAGTGTGGTGTGCACGTGGACAGGTTAGCTGTGTGAGTGTGGTGTGCACGTGGAGAGGTGAGCTGTGTGAGTGTGCTGTGCACGTGGACAGGTTAGCTGTGTGAGTGTGGTGTGCACGTGGAGAGGTGTGCTGTGTGAGTGTGCTGTGCACGTGGCCAGGTTAGCCTGTGTGAGTCTGGTGTGCACGTGGACAGGTTAGCCTGTGAGTGTGGTGTCCTGTGAGTGTGGTGTGCACGTGGAGAGGTTAGGTGTGTGAGTGTGGTGTGCACGTGGAGAGGTGTGCTGTGTGAGTGTGCTGTGCACGTGGCCAGGTTAGCCTGTGTGAGTCTGGTGTGCACGTGGACAGGTTAGCCTGTGAGTGTGGTGTCCTGTGAGTGTGGTGTGCACGTGGAGAGGTTAGGTGTGTGAGTGCGGTGTGCACGTGGACAGGTTAGCCTGTGAGTGTGGTGTTCACGTGGACAGGCTATCGCGTGAATGTGCTGTGCACGTGGACAGGTTAGCGTGTGAGTAAGTGTGCGCGCGCATACACGGGTGAGTGTGTGTGTGTATGCGTCTGAGCAAGAAAGCGAGTGTGTGTGCATGCGTGTACACAAGGTTTTGTTTTGGCAGTGCCGTGTCGGCCTGCATTGGTGCAGCTCGCTAAAAGCACTTGCCCCGACAGTTCGTTGACGGCTATATGGAGAGACTTTGTCTTTTGTGTACAGGTAAGTGTGCGCGCGGTGCACACACGTGAGAGAGTGTTCGCGTTCACCGAAGTGTGCGCGTGTGTGTGCGCGCACAGCTGTACGTGCGCGCGTGGGGACTCGCGCACGGCTGAATATGTGTTTGTGTGTGTGCATGTACGTTTGTGTGTACAGATTCATGTATGTGTGGGTGCGTGCGCAGGTGAGTGTGCGTATGCGCAGCTACGTGAGTGCGTGTGTGCGTAACGTACGTGTGTATGTGTGTGTGTGTACGTAACCTACGTGTGTATATGTTTGTGTGTGTGCAACGTACGTACGTATATGTGTGTGTGCGGAACATACGTGTCTATGTGCGTGTGTGTGCGTAACGTACGTGTGTATGTGTGCGTGTGTGTGTGCGTAACGTACGTGTGTATGTGCGTGTGTGCAAGCAGGTGAGCGTGTTTGCACAAATACGCGTGCACGTCCGCCGGCGTGTGTATAAGCGCGTGTGTGTGTGCGCGTACGTTCACGCGAGAGCCTGTGAACGTACGGGGAGTGTACGTGTGTGCGTGCACAGGTCTGTGTGCGCGCCCGCATACGTGTGCGTGTGTCTGTGCGTGTGCATCGGAGCGGGTGGCGGTAGTATCGTGAGTGGAAAGCGCACCGCGCAACGAACCCGGACGTCCCGAGTTCGATTCCCACTGAAGTGGACCTGGGCCTCCTCTGGATCAACGCAGCCTCAAATGCGTACCTGCTGCGATGTGTATAAACACTATCAGCACTTGCTCGCGAACAGCACTTGCCCCAACAGTCTGTAAAGGCTACACGGGGAAACCTTGTCCACTCGTTGGAGCGCACGAGCGAATAAAATACGCCGCCGATGATTGCGACGACGAGTTAAAGTTGCATGTTGTTTGCTGCTGATAGTACCGTTTGACTATTTATGCGTTTGTTCCTCCGTTTGTTTGTATGTTTGTTTGTTTGTTTATCCGCGGTGTGTATCTGTTTGTTCTCAATGCAAGAAGACAGCGCTTACGCGGCGCGCGCATTGTGCGCCTGCTGATAAGCGGGCGCGTGGAATATGGAGAGAGACTCACACACACAAAAAAAAACAACCCCGCGAAAAAAGATCCACTGGTTTCTTTTTGTACGTTTCGATCTTGATTTACCAAGGCAGGTGTAACGTAAATATAACGGACATTCACGCGTGCGTTCTCACGACGCGTGCCACGCACGACTTGCACGCGTGTGCACGGGCAGCACGTGCAAGCACATGCGTGTGCGTGCGTGTGTGTGTGTGCGTGTGTGTGCCGGTAGTGTGGGGAGCGGTAGTGTAGCGGTTAACTCGCTGCGCTACGGTCCCAGTGCTCGAGTTAGATTCCCACTCACGACTAATAACAGTGGTGAATATTCGAAATCGGTTCTGGGCATCCCCTAGGTAGACTCAGCATCAAATGAGTACCTGGTGCGGTGTGTAAACATCGCCACTCTGGGGAGACAAAGGCTGCCGGGAGTGGTGCTGGCCACCCACCATCTCGTGTGCAGTGCCGGCCTTCATAGGTGCTCGCTAACTGCACTTGCCCCAACACTCTGTTTGGGCTATACAGGGGATCTTTGTATTTGTGTGTGCGACGCAGTGAAGAAATGCGCTTGTACAATTCCAAATCCTTTGGAGAAGGGGGGTGGGCGGCGGTGTATCCTAGATGCTTCTTGAATGCACCCCTGGCCGGCGCTGATGAGAGGACGGGGAACTTTGATCGACTCCGGGTGGAGAGTGTGCAGAGTAAGAACAGATGATTATGTATTTATATAACAAAAATAAAGAGAAGGGTGCTACAGCGAAGTGTTGCAAAGTTTCTCGCAATGTCCATGGCACACACGGGGCAAGGGTGGAGGTTCATTCCCATCAAGCATCCTCCAAGATTTCTCCGATCGCAATCTCGCTCATGGTTATTCTGCATCAGCCACGGTCAATCCACTGCTGGATGAAATGCATACCCCCCCCCCCCGCCCCACACTCCCACCCGCAAGCCACCGCTAACCTCTGGCGATCTTGCGATGCATTTCTTAGCAAATGAAGGTGAATCATAAAAGCACGGCACGTTTTGTCACGTAAGGTCCGCGTGACTGTACTTGAACCGCGCTGGCGCGTCGGTGAAAGACTCAGAGAGGAGTGAAAGACCCCCTGGGGGGAACGGTCCAATCGAGGTCACCACCACTCGCCACTGAATGTGAGCCCCGTGGCCCGGGAATGGAAACTCATACGACTCCGGGTCCGGCGGGATTCACAGCGCATTGAGAGGCTAACCACTGCGCCACCCCTCACGCTGAATTACGATTGTAATTCTTTAAACACAGTAATACACAATTTAAATAGAAACAAACACACATACAAAAAAACACGGCACAGGGAGCAAGCACTTGCAACGCACGCGTGGCGCTGCTGCGACACTGAGCACCGGACACACACGTGTTAAGAACGCATCTGCGCACCGCGGGCTAAGTTGCAGGCAGCTCGCTCGCTCGCCTCGTGCCCGCTTTTAGATGGAGTAGATTAAGTTACGACTGCGCCATTCCCCCCCCCACGCAACCTCCACAGCCGTACATCAAGTTGACGCCTACCACGCACACGGCAGGGTCTTTAGGCGCTGCGTGGCCCACCTGCAGTATGACGCCGGGAGACCAACACACCGCGTGTGTGCGCTCCGTAGCGCGCTGGCGCATTGGGCTACCGCGCGCGCTATGCTGAACTCTGGCTAACCCCCCCCCCCCCCCGAGTTTTGAATGCTGTGTGGGTTACGGTTAACGGCCCTGCCATGAGCACAACTCCAACCCTACCCCCCCCCCCCAGCGTCTTCCCTTAAATATCCGTCACCAAATCTGCCTTCGCCAGCCTGGTGAAGTGTGGTATATAAAAACCGCACGCATACACCCGACGGCCGACACTGCGTGCGAAATGACTTCATCCAGCAGTGGATTGGTAACGGTCTGTAAATTGTACAGCGCTTGTCAACAATAAACATTATGATTAGCACACGAGGTTTCATGTGTTCTCAATGCTCAACGTCTCTCTGGAAATGTCTTTAAAAGTAGTTTCGCCGCCACTGCTGCCTGCTAAAGAGGTGTTGTGTTGGACTCAATCGCTTGAAAAACAATACTTTTATTTCAATACCGAATTCACCACCCCGTTATACGCATGCAGATGACATCAAACACTTACAACTCAGACCTCGCATAACGCGACACACATTAGCGCTGCAACAGAATTGGCCACACATCTCAATATAGATGATCCTCCTGTAAAAAAAAAACAACAAAAAAAAACTCGTAGTATTGAGACTCAATTGTACGATTTCCTAGAGAAATTCATGACATTAAAATGGTACATTCGCTTCGACTTACGCACGCACACACGGGCGCGCGGGACACCCACCACCGTGGCAATATCTCCAAGTTAATTTTTTTCTTATTTGAGCGGCGCGCATCTTTTCGCGCAAGCCCACGGCTAAATTGCGTTGGCATTTGGTTCACATTTGGCTCACCCAGCTTGTGCATGTAACTTGCAGCACCGCGTGTCCACATAATCCATTTTAATGGGCTTGGTACCGCGACGACTTAAGCACAAAGCGACGCGGGGAGACGGAAGATGGAAAGGTGACGGCGGTGGTGGTAGTGGTGGAAGTCACATATTCACCACTGGCCGCTCACTGAATTGTCTCTCATTTGGCTGCAGTCGAACGATCTCGTTCGTCGATTACAAACGCGGGTCTGTCCTGTAACCTGTCGGCGGCATGAAGCATCAATAACTCACCACCCACAGTCTCAACGTCGCAGGCTGTGGGCTGCAACACGCATGTGCTTGCAACAGCGACAGCGAATATAAGTTGCTCTATCCCGTTTCTCTCTCTACAACGCACCGCCGATTAGCATGGTTGGCTACGTACCGTGCGAATGAACTTCAACACACATACACACAACGCCACGTCTTGTCTGATGAATGCATGCTCCACAATGCAATCAGCGGGCAGACCAATCCGTGCCGGTATAAACGCGCAGCGAATGCTGGCAAATGTGGTTTGCTGGCTGGCCGAAAGTACACGCAAGCAATATATTTTTTTTCTGTATGAAAATTCAGTCGGGTCATTCATTGCGTCGCTTAAGTCTCCCTTTAGTAGTTTTTTTCTTTCCAAGAAATGTGTAAAGCGGTTGTAAAGCGAGTGTTAAAAGTCAGGGGCCGTGCCCTACTTGCCTGCCCCGTGCAAGCCGTGCTAGCAGTGGTCGGACTGTGTACATCGATTTCTTAGAAGCTGCGATATGCGAGTGCGATTTGTGCAGAAAACACGGAACGAGAGCCAAAAAATTGAAAACTGACCGCAAGCCAAAGAATTATATGCGCGCACGTACGTATGTGTGTGCACGTACGTGTGTGCGTCTCGTGTGTGGTGTGTGTGCGTGCGTGTGCGCTGGTGTGTGCTTGCCGAGCTTATTGTAATGTCACGACTATAGCCGCAACCCGTTATTATCTGAAGCATCGTAAGGTAGGTAGGTGTGCAGTTTGGCGTCCAAGTCTACGTGGGTTCTTGTGCGTGTTGTGAAGTGCAGCTATATTGCATGCGTTCACCCGATGACCATTAACAAACTCAACTATCTTACGTGCGTTGGCACACACGCACGCGAACTGGGAAACATACAGGCACACGCGCGCACACCAGAACTGAACGATAGCATTGAAGAGAACGCACACAGTCCAGGCACACACGCGTGTGAGCGCGTTGCGTATGTCCACGTTCATTCCAGTCCATTCGCAACAAGCAACAACCAAACAACCCAACACGAACTATCCTGTCTAAGCAGCAAGCAGCAACATTCAAACGTGGAGTTTATAAAGGGCGCACAGAAAACAGCCACAACTCGCTTCTCAATTCATTAGCAACAGCTCGTTTATTAGAATCTTTCCCAGGAAATTGAGGGAAATTAGTCCCTGTAGATTTGTACACTTTGAAAGCACTATGTTTCTTGTGTCACATCAGTAATTATTAACATACTGAAATTGGCTGGCTGCAACATGGCAAGGCGTTGCGGAAAGGAATGGATGGTGGCGAATGTCTTATACGATGATGATGGTGATGATGATGGTGGTGGTGAAAGTTGGAGCAAACATTTCAATGTTTTTTTTTCACATCAAGACGGGCAAACCCATGTCTCTACAATGCAAGTCTATTATAATTATTATAATGAATATGAATAATTATTATTACTCTTTTTATCTCGTGCTCACGTTTACATAATCATCAGTGCTACTTTTTTTTAAAACACCCATATAGCACATTACACTACCTAATCTTTTTTTTTCTCAATTTATTTACTTTGGTCTAAAAAATAAACAAGACTTCAATACAGTGGAATATTTTCAACAGCAAGAATTCTCTCTCTCTCTCGCGCTTTCACTTTTCTTAATGCTGTAAAATCTAATAATTAATGTTCTTGTTTAAATTGAAAACACTATTTTATGACATCCACTGCATTCATGCATTTTTTTCCGACCAATGCTCAGTCTGTAAAAGGTACTGTATATTGCAAACAATTAAAGTCATCATATATATGTATAAAGCCTCATTTAAAAAAAAATGAAAACAATTGTATTATCCTCCGCTATTTACTTATAGTGCATTGCGTTTTATACGAAACCTAACTCAGAACTAACCCAGCTCTCTTAACATGCCCGCATATTAAAAAAGATTAGGAAAAGCACAAAGCAAATTAAAAGGGGAGTTTGGTAAGGTAGATGGGGTGGGTAAGGGAGAAGGGTTGGTAGGTGGGTAAGGGTGAAGGGGAGATGGATGGGTAGAGAGGCAGGTGGGTTAGGTAGGTCGGTGGGTAAGGTAGGTAGGTGGTGGATAGGTGTAAAGGTAGGTGGGCAGGTAAGAGGGTAGGTAGGTAAATAGGTAGGTGGTGGATAGGTGTAAAGGTAGGTGGGCAGGTAAGAGGGTAGGTAGGTAGATAGGTAGGTGGCGGATAGGTGCAAAGGTAGGTGGGCAGGTAAAAGGGTAGGTAGGTGGGTAGATAGGTAGGTGGCGGATAGGTGTAAAGGTAGGTGGGCAGGTAAAAGGGTAGGTAGGTGGGTAGATAGGTAGGTGGTGGATAGGTGTAAAGGTAGGTGGGCAGGTAAGAGGGTAGTTTGGTGGGTAGATATGTAGGTGGTGGATAGGTGTAAAGGTAGGTGGGCAGGTAAGAGGGTAGTTTGGTGGGTAGATATGTAGGTGGGTAAGGGTAGGTTGGTGGGTAAAGGGAACGGCGACCAGAGGTGAGCGTGAGTGAATGTAATGCGGCTAGAATGTGTGTGTCAGTATCGAATATGAAGATTCACATAGCCGTGGAAACTTGTGTGCAAAGTGTGGTTGGCGGTATGTGTGTGTTTGCGGAGTACACGCGTGTGTTTCACACACCGCAGACACAGAACTGAGCATGAAGAAGAGGTGGTGAGGAGGTGCGGTAAAGAGGGAGGGAGGGAGGAAAGAGGGGGAAGGGGGATCAGAGCCAACTGCAAGTAAAATACAAAATTAATCATAACGCCAATGAAACCCACACTTCATAATGCGTACTCGTGTATATAAAATTAGCGCTCTACGCCCGCAGTATTCAAATCGCCATCCTCTCGTCCTCCGTGTTGTAAATCTTGAAGAAAGGAAACGGTCCCCGTGTTCAGTGGCCTGCATTGAGGCCAGCATTAGAGTTTTTTTGTTGGTTTGTTTGTTTTCCATTAAAGAAACAAATAATAATAAGAAACAGCAACGACAAAACAAAAATAAAGGAAAAATTTTAACCGTTCTGGCTTTTAAGTTCAGTTCCGTTCAACAACGTTTTTTTTTCGTTTCCTTAAATTTTTTGTTGCGATTGCTTTGTTCATGGTTCTGGTTGTTGCAGTTTGTGTCGATCACAGTCGGAACATTTTTTTTTTCTCAGTTCGGTTAAAAAGTGCGCGGATGTGGGAGAGAAAGGTCATTCCAGTTCGACCGTGAGTCTTGTCCATCACGCGCGTCTCTCTCTCTCTCTCTCCATTCGAGAAAGGGCATTGCCATCATCATCCTCTTCATCATCATCAGCAGCAGCTCCCCAAATATGATGCCCTCTCTTCCTAAGGGCATCGCGTCCTGTGGCTGCAGGTAAGACGCGGCGGTAGGTTTGTTCCAGCCACACAGTTCAAAGTCCTTGGCGGTCAGGTGCGATCCAAATAAGACACCTTTCTCATACGTTAGCCCCCCCCCCCTGCCCCCACCACTCCACTACCAGCCCCCCCCCCCCCAAAAAAAAAAGAAACCCCGCAACGATATCCCCCCCAAAATCCATTGCCAAACAACGCGAGTTTTCCTGTACATAATCGTCTAGCCGTACATGTCCCGCATGCAGGTCAGTTAGTACAAGGCTACACACACACACAATGTGTTTCATTCATTATAACTACACGAGCCAGAAATGCAATTTAAGATGCAATGGGATGGCATTGTTTAACTTATACACGTTGATGAGAGAGAAATTACACGGGTATCTTCGTTATATGCGTTAAGTACACTGTCGAGGCAATGGGGGGGGGGGGGGGGGGGGTTGGGGGGGGGGGCTCAGGTTGGGTATAGAGGTTGGGGAGGGGGGTAAAGTCGGCCACCGGCAAAAAGCACCCACCGGCTCTGGGGGTGAGGGGTAGGGGGGCCCTGGTGGATGGTGAAGAACTTGGTCGAAGTTGTCAGGCGAGAGGGGGGGGGGGTCACGGGGTGGTTGGTTGGGGGGTGGTCGCAGTGTTTCTCGGGGGTCGTGGTAGAGGTGGGGGGGTCGGGGTGGACTATGGCTGGGGAGGATGGTGACGGCGGAGTGGGCCCCGGCTGGCAGGGGAACTGACGGTGGCCCACGGGGCAAATCAGCCAACAGCCGCAGCAGCAGCAGCAAGCAGCCTGCAGGGCAGTAGCAGCAGCAGCAGTCGGCAGCGCGAGTCGCGGGCAGGATGAGTCGGTGACGCTGGCGGGGATAAAGCCGGGCAGCGGCCGAACGAACCGACGGACCCGCGCGTGGAGGAAACACGAAGGACATCTCCGCATCACATGAGGAAATCTGGAGATCGTGCCTCGTCGCTCACCGCCTTGGCGCGGAACGCTGTGGCGTGCTGCTGCTGCTGCTGCTGCCCGGCTGCTGCAGCCGCAGCCGCCGCCGCCGCCGCGGCCGCGTGCTGCACGGCAGCAGCCATCCGTCCTCCGGCCAACTTCTCGTACTTCTCCTTGTAGGCGTCGCGCTCGCGGCCCACGCGCACGATCTCCTGCTTGAGGTGGTCCACCTGGCGCATGAGGTCCACCTTCTCCGACTCGAGCACGTGCTTCTGCTGCACGCGCTTGTAGCGGCACGACTGCGCGTAGCCGCGGTTCTTGAGCGTGCGGCGCTTCTGCTTGAGGCGCACCACCTCGTCCTTGCTGAAGCCGCGCAGTTGCCGGTTGAGCTCGCGCACCGACATGGACACCAGCTGGTCGTCGGAGAAGCGGTCGTCCACGTGCGACGAGCCGTGCAGCGCGTGGTGGTGGTGGTGATGGTGGTGGTGGTTGTTGTGATGGTGATGCTGCTCGTGCTCGTCCAGCTCCTCGTCGTGCTGCTCGTGCTGCTGCTCGTGCTGCTGCTGCTGGTGCTGGTGGTGCTGCTGCTGCTGCTGCACGCTCTCGTGCTCCATGCCCTGCTGCGCCACGTGCGCGTGGACGGGGTGCGCGGGATGCCCGTGATGCTGCGGGTGCCCGTGCGGGTGATGAGCGCCGGGGGGCATCGGCTGCTGTTGCTGACAGCCAGCGGGCGTCATGTCTTCGTGGTGTGGCCCCATGACCATGAGATGCGGCGGCGGCTGCTGCTGCTGCTGCTGACCCTGCTGCTGCTGCTGCGTCGGCCGGTACCCACCGTCGTAAGCCGGCTGGAGGTGCGGGGCATGCGCGCCGCTGCTGCCTATGAGCGCCTCGACGGCGTCTTCGGGCGACAGGTGCAGCGCCTCGGGGTTCAGCTGCTGGTAGCTGCTCATCCAGTAGAGCTCCTCCAGGTGCGTCTTGGGGTCGCTGGGACTGGGCGCGCTGAAGCTGGGCGACGAGGGCACAGAACTGCACGGGGTACTCATGGGGGTCGAGGAGAGGGATCCGGCTACCCTACTGCAGGGCCGCACGACGCTACCGTTGACTGCTTCCAGGGGCTCTTTCTTCACCTCGAACTTGAGCAGGTCGAAGTCGTTAACGTATTCCATCGCGAGGGGACTCGTGGGCAGATCGCTGTGGATGGGCTGCAGGTCGGCAGCCATCTGTACTTCGAGGCGCATTGAGGTGCTGAAAAAGTCCACTCATAAAAAAGTCGGAATAGTTGGTGCGCGCGTGGTAGTAATAGTTATTAATAAATAAATAGTATAAAAAAAAACTTCAAATAACTAAACCCCCTCCCCCCCCCCCCTCCTCTGTACGCAGAGTTAAGTTGTACGCCTGCTGCAGTTGTGATGTTCCCGGACAAATAAAAATCAGCTGGCAAGCTCCGTCCGTGGCTCTTGGAAGCGCGCGAGTCGCAGACTTTTGCGCCTCTTCTTCCTCCTCCTCCTCGTCTCTCCCTCTCAGGAAAAGTCAATGGGCTCCTTTGAAGTGCGATCAACACGCGTGCAAGTCCACTCGCTGGCTCGCTCACGCCGAAGCACGCTTCTTCATCTGGACCACGCGGACTCGAGACCAGCGGCGGCTTACTGACGACGGAGCATCACCGCGAAGAAACCCCCCACGGGGTCGTTCGTCAGTAGTAGTCGGTAGCAGTAACACAAAATCAAAGCAAACCCCCCCACCGCCACCGCCAGCCACCTTGTTTAAGCGAGTCAACCTT
This sequence comes from Lampetra fluviatilis, assembly GCF_964198595.1. Classification (NCBI taxonomy): domain Eukaryota; kingdom Metazoa; phylum Chordata; class Hyperoartia; order Petromyzontiformes; family Petromyzontidae; genus Lampetra; species Lampetra fluviatilis. The sequence goes on along the minus strand of NC_136291.1, from coordinate 2,825,259 downwards.
TGGGGTGTCTGGCAATTCTCCCTCTCTGTTATATATCGTCCAGGGAAGAAGGTGTTGAAACGGAGAGCTCCTGCAACCACCACCAGCAGCAGCAGCAGCAACAACAAAAAAGATAAAACGTTGCTTGCGGGGTTGGGTAAAAAGCGCGTTTGGCTTTCTTTTTTAAATGTAACGCGGAAAACGTAAAAAAAAACCGCGAGACAAGAAACGCCACCGCGGGTGTAGAGCGAGCAGCAGCCAGCCTCGCCGGCGTTTTATATGCAGCCTGACGCGGGCGATGCGGACCTCATAGGAGGGTGGGTGGGTAGGTGGGTGGGGGTACCCTACGGCTTCCACCCCCCCCACCACCACCACCACCGTTAGCCAATAGCGAGAGCAGAAATCATCTCGTTAGCATAAAAATGTAGAAACGAGACGGTGCCGGCTGGGGGTGCTCGGCCAATTGCGTGCGCGGTGCCCGCCTACGAGCGCCCAGAAACTCAGGCTCCGCGGGAACGAGGCGCTCCCCCTCCAGCCCTCCCCCTCCACCCTGTCTCCTCCTCCTCCTCTCCCCTCCCTCCCTCCAGCACACACACGCGTGCACAGCCCTCCCCCACCACCCCCCATCAACCCACCCACCGTACACCAGCGCCCTACCCCCACCCCCCACACCGTATCCCTCCTACCCCCACACACACACCAGCACACGACCCCACCAACACACCCCGTACACTCGCAGTGTCAAAGCGCCGCCTCTCTCTCTCTCGACACAGCCACTGCGCACCCCCTCGACTAACTACACAAGCTCACAGCACGCGCCACACACACACGCGCGCGTACACACACGCCACACACACATACACGTCACACACACATACACGCCACACACACATACACGCCACACACACATACACGCCACACGCACGCCACACACACGCACGCCACACACACACACGCCACACACACACGCGCACTATTTAAGCACGTCGCTATACACAAGACAAAGATCGCCGGTATAGCCTGCACGTTCTGCTGGGGGCAAGTGCTGTTAGTGAGCACGGGGTGGTTGGTGGGGGTTGGGTGGTGCAGTCAGAAATTACTAGCAGCCGCCTTTGTCTCTCTCCCCTTCCCCCAGCCCAGTTTGTGATGATGGTCATATACCCATTCACACACACAGGTACACACACACATACAGGTACACACACAGGTACACATACACACACAGGTACACACACACAGGTACACACACACATACAGGTACACACACAGGTACACATACACACACAGGTACACACACACACAGGTACACACACAGGCACACACACACAGGTACACACACACACAGGTACACACACAGGTACACACACAGGTACACACACACACAGGTACACACACGCACACAGGTACACACACACACACACAGGTACACACACACACAGGTACACACACAGGTACACACACAGGTACACACACACACAGGTACACACACGCACACAGGTACACACACACACACAGGTACACACACACACAGGTACACACACAGGTACACACACACAAGTACACACACACACAGGTACACACACACACACAGGTACACACACACACACACACAGGTACACACACACACAGGTACACACACACACAGGCACCGCGTGCTATCTCGCATATTCTCTACTGGCGACACGCACGCGGGCCGCTCGCTCGTGACATACACTTTGGCTTTTAATTATGAATGCTCACACGCATTCCGAAACTTCTGTGGACGCGTTACATGCGCCGCTGTACGCAAATTGGCGTTAAAGGTTTGCCTCTGGGGGGGGTGGGGGGATGCTTGTGGGATTTGGGGTGGGGGGGTAAAGGAATGGATTTTAAAGGGGTCGTGCATATACGTTTCACTCATTCGTTGCTTCTTTGCTCATTAACAACAACAACAATATCCCTTGGGAGAGTGGGGACAGGTGTCGTGAGCGAGCAGCACCTATGAAGGCCGTGCCACGGCTCACGATGCAAGAGATTGGTGCGTGTGTGGGGAGCGGTGGTGCAGCGGTTAGCGCTACGCTGCGCTACGAACCCGGCGTCCCGAGTTCGATTTCCCGCTCACGGCCAACACCAGTGGCGATTATTTGAAGCCTTCATGGGCCTGGGTCGACTTAGCCTCAAATGAGTATCGAGTGTGACGTGTGAACATCGCCACTAGGGAGACAAAGGCGGCCGGGCGTGGTGCTGGTCACCCACCCCCTCGTGTGCCGTTTCGGCCGTCATATGTGTCACTAACAGCACTTGCCCCAACAGTCTGTTCAAAGGCTATACGGGGGCGCTTTGTCTTTGTTGTTTTAGACCGGTACCCCCACGCCCGACCGCCTTTGTCTCCCCGGTGTCCCCCCCCCCCCGCAGTGACACGGCCAACACGTGCACATTGTACACTATCGGGCAGCGCTTGGCACTTTGAATGCGCGCGGTAAATCTTGGCGAGCCGAACAAGTTAAACGCCGAAGAAGTTAAACGCCGAAGTAGCTCAACGCGCCGATACGTCTCTGTTGTTTGCCCGAGCGGGGATTTTAATTAGGTGATAAAAAATCAATTATCCGCCATAGTTTAATAAGCGTGCATTTACAGCCGGCGTACAGCAACATACGTGCGCACAATCAGACATCCGTACAAACACCTACAAACCACACCGTGCCGATGACAGCCGGACGCACATATGTCATTGCACCGTTCGTCACCGCGGGAGGTGACAGAGGCTTGGGGAGGCCCTCATCCAGCAGTGGATTGACCACGACTGATCATTATGACCTACAGGCAAACGCACTCAAAGCATGTCGCCTTCAGCTGACGTGCCGATGGTCATGATATCGTGCACGCACGGCAAGGCGTGCGGGGAGAACTCCACCCAGCAGTGGATTGACCAAAGGGCTGTGCGTACTACACGTCTAATGCGTATGTGTGTGTGTCTGTCTACGAAGTCTGTGTGTCAGGTCTGGCAATGGTTGTGTTTTTTCGTATTGTTGAAATTATGAAAAGACGATCGTTGCTTCGTATGAAGGTGGAAATAATATTCCCGTCGCATGATCGTAAGAGGCGGCGGCGCAGAGGCATGGATGGGGAGGGGAACTTGATCCAGCAGTGGTGGTGATGATGGCAACGATGAAAAGACCGTGGTCTCAGGCGGCTTCGTGAAAAGTGTGGGTTTGTTCGCAACTCGCAACGCATTAATGCAACAGAAAACACACACACACAATCGCGCTCCTGTGTTACAACACGCACACACAGCTCTTGGGCGGTTATATAACTAAACACACACACACACAATATGTATATCGCAATCATCGTATTACCGCATTCTCCGGATGAATAGACGCTCCTGAAAGTAAGACGCCACCCCAATATCCTCGTGTCAACTACGTTATACCAATATGGTCACACACACACACACCGGGTAATAAGCCTCGCCGCCAAATAAAACACAACACGTGAGACTCCATTGCGTTTTACAATGCGGAGAATGCGGTTATCAGACTTCGTAATCCCATTTCCAAGCCATTGCTAGATGGAGCCCTCCCTCCCGCCACGCTGCGTCGGTCGTGGTTTCTAATGTGAACGTACTTCACCACTCTGCACCCCGAGACGCACAAACACATCTTCCGTTGTCCACTTGAATGCGCGCTGTGCACGTGGGTAACACTGGGGAGACAAAGGCGGCCGGGCGTGGTGCTGGCCACCCACCCCCTCTTTAAGCGCAGCTCGGCAAAGAAAGTCAGCTTCCGTGCCCTGTGCACATACCCATCGCTAGCCACTGATGGTTGACCGTGACAGGGATGTCGAACTCATGCGTTCGCCCGTTCCATAGCGACAACCGGAGCAGTCGCACGCGCACCGCTGCGCCACCGCTCAGCGATCGGAGAATGAGACTCGCGGTTTCGATGGCACCATTCGCACCGGTGGACAAAAGTTGTCACGGGCGCGCGACTCGCCGGCTACCATCAGTGGGGGCGACCGCCTCCGGTTCGGAGAATCGCGAGCCGAGTGACAAAGCCGCGGGACGACGGGGTGGGTCCTCAAAGACGAGGCCGATAAATAATCGTCTCGTTCGCGCGGGGCGTTCATCGAGCAGTGGATTGATCACGACCGATGGACTCCCTCCACCCCAACCCCCCCCCTCCCGCGAGCGTTCGTTGAATGCAATCGCAGCGGCTCGCGTGACTGCGCCAGTGTGTCACGTGAGTCACTGCTGCCCCCCCCCCCACGCCGCATGAAGCTAAATCGTTGTCATTTGACCATCAACGTAGCGACACCGGAGGCACAGAGATAGAACGCCGAGGCAGAATAGCCCCCCTCCCTCCGCCCCTCTGCGTCAAGCCACTGCTGGAGGAAGCCCTTCTCGTGCCCGTTCGCGGGGCTTGTTTGACCATACTTCACCGCGCTGGTCAGTGCGTGTTAGCGAAGAAGTGGCGGCGGGAGGGAGAGACCTGGGGCATGGTTGAGATATCACTCGCTTGCCACTGGTGTTAGCAGCCGTGGGGTTTCTCGGGCGTTGATATTAAACTAGTGTTACGCTGAATTGCATCGCGATACATGTGACGGCTTTGGGGCCACTTCATCCAGCAGTGGATATAGCACGGCTCATTGTAAGCACGCACGCGCGCCCGTGTTCCATACTGGTAAACACCACCACCACCATCATCAGTTATGACTCGATCTGCCCATTCAAAGTGCTCTGATTATCCAGGAAATCGGCCAAACTTCCAAATCCAAGCGCGCACCCTCCTGAAAATGTGCCTTAAGACTCCCGATCGAACGAATGACACTACACTGTGATCACCAATCGCTCAACCGTCCGATTAATCGGGTGAGCGGGTGATGCGATGGATGTTGGGGGGTGGCGGTGTTGACCGATCTGAGAGCGTGTCCCAGTCGATAAACTGGGCAACCGCGCCGCGTAGCGACCAGACTCACCACGTGCATATCCCCCCTCGTTCACGCGCGCGCGCGCGAGAGAAGCTTTCAAACCAGACTGCGGACGCATGCCCAGGGATTTCGCTTGAACCTTTCAGCCCTTTTGGCAATCCACTGCTGGATGAAAGCCTCCCCACGCCAGGCCGATCTCGGTGTGACTTGTTTTTTTGTTGTTACCATGCTTCACCGCTCTGGTGAATGCGAGTTGGTGGAGTGAGCAGGCGACTAGGCACCGGTTTGGGAATCAGCCGACGCCGATGCCAAGTTGTCCGTGTCCGGGAATCGAACTCAGGTCGCCGGCTTCATGATATCGCCGCGTGATAACCGCGGCGCCACTGCTTTACTCGCAAATAATGTCATCGATTACATTTGATCATTCGCACTTCCCCACTGTTATTATTGCTTGTGCCAGTCAAAGACGCGAACACACACACACACACGAGATCCACTATTATAGACACACACACAGCTGCCGTTTGTACTACCTACCGTGTCACTGTCTTTGTGCGTGTGTCGTCTGCGCCGTCTCCTCCGTAACGTCTTGCGTGCGTTGTCCTGTCTGGTCTGGGATTAGCTCCGCTGTCCTCGAAGCGTCTCGTCTGTGCACCTTCTCGATTGTACCGCTGTGCTGACTGCAGTCCGTCGCCTGCGATGCAACGTCTCGCTTCGCCCATCTCGTTTGTATCGCTCCGTTCGTCTCATCTCGACGTCTCGTGTTGTTGTTGTTGTACTCCTAAAACTACGTTGTCTGACTCGGTTGCATGGTCTGGATCATCATCCCCTTATTGTCGTGTCTCATTTGTTCGTTCTCGTTCCTTAGGGTATGAGATGAGCCGCTGTACAGAGGTCTCTGTGTGGATTGTGTCGTGGCACGCATGGCCTCGGAATATGCTAACGGCTTGGGCAGGCCATGGGTGACAACGGCGACGATGGTGATGATGGCGATGCTCCACACCAATTGTGTTTATACATTTTTCGATTTAAAGCTTTCGTGACTGCAGGGATTCATCTTCTTGGTTCTTTCGGTAAAGTCACGTAGAATGGAAACAATAAAAATAATAAAATAAAACATAATAAAATAATTCTCACGACGCTGTCTCCCCGACAGACCTGGTCTTCACCTGAGGACGGCTGCTAGCGTTGTGGCCGAAAAGTCGTGAGAATTATTTTATTATGTTTTATTTTATTATTTTTATTGTTTCCATTTCACGTGACTTTACCGAAAGAACCAAGAAGATGTGTTTATACAATCACGAGCCACGGGAACGGCGATGCGTTTTGTCTCCCCGTCCCACGCTTGGTGATGTTGGTGATGTTGATGATCGGAGACAGACATCGGACGAGAAAGGAACATTGGCCACGTGGGTCGGCGCTGACAATGACGCGGTGCCACCAGCAGATCAACGAGTTTGGGGGCAGGGGGTGCCTTGCCCCCCCCCCCTCTCCCCAGTGGCGACAGCTACATGTTGGGGCCCCCTTGACAACCACCATCAGACGTGTTTACAACAACAGTGTAAAAGAACAACAGCTTATATCACAATGACGTGAGCGCCCCATACACCGATAAATTATCGAGACCGTGAGCGTAACGACGGCGTGACTAGGCAAGAGGAGCCGCGATTTTTACATCGCCTTGAGGTGCGACCGTGCGAGACAAATCGAATATTGTGGCTCCACCTGATCGACGGAGACGGCGTTTGTGATCGTTGCGCACTCACCGCCGATGGCACGCGCGGATCAGCGTCACGTGGCGCTGACGCACGACTGGAAGGACGCGTCGAAAAGTGCACAGAGAAGCACGTGATGATCGGTCGCATGCTCGGAATCACACTTTTTCTGCATTCGTACGGCTGCTGCTGCTGATGTAGACGCAGAGCCACGACTACAATGTCACAAGCAGGTGGTAAAGCCACAGAATACGGCGTCAGGAGCAGCGGAGTTGCATCGTCGCTGCGATGTCTCCACCGTGTTTGTGGATCGGGCATTGCGTCGTTACACGTTGTTACGGTCTGTTCTGGATGACCACAGTCGCACCACTACGACTGGATCAGGTATCAGCATCTAGTGCCACGGTTTGTGCGGTGGATGCGGTTTAGGGTGGACCCTGAGCTTCGTGGAAGCTCAAACCCCGGGGATCTTCTGCGTTGGGTCTTACACTTAGAGACGTGAAGAGGAGGACCACGCCGGGTTAGACAACATTTGCAGCTTAATCACCTTATCTTGGCTGATGATATGAGTGGCCTTGGTCTTGACTAGCGACGGAGTAGCAGCTATAGGAAGACGAACACGCCAGAGGTAACCGATGGAGGTTGGAGCATTAGAATCAGCCGGTGAATACGTGGATTCTTACAGCGCAAGACCGCGCTGGGCAGAGACGCCTTTCTCCAGTAGTGGATAGATGACGGCCGGTGATGACTAATAAACATTGGGATTAATTGGGAGGGAGGGGGGGGGGGGGAGTCAGACACGTGTGGTACAATCCGTCCGGGTCCCGAAATCTGGATTTGTAACGGACAGGGCTTAATGGGCAGCCTCTCAGCTCAGTGCACCGTGGTGGAGAGTAGCGACAAGCAGGGGAAGATCATTGCGGCTCACGCCGAACGCTAGCACCATCAGAGATTAAACATATAGAAATTTATTCTAGATTTGAAGCTTTCGTGACTGCAAGGATTCATATTTTTAGGTTTTTCTGTAAAGTCACGTAGGTAAAACATTAAAATTAATAAAAGTAAAATAAAATAAAAATCACGACGTTTCGGAGGCAACACACGTCGTGATTTTTATTTTATTTTACTTTAATTAATTTTAATGTTTTACCTACGTGACTTTACCGAAAAAACCTAAAAATATATATAGAAATTTACCAGGTAAGGCCCACACAGAGAGATATGTTATAGCAATTTTTTCAGAAGCAACTTCTGATGGCTCGACGAAGTTGGCTTATCATCGTGTGGAAAATGTAAAAGCAGCCAAATGCTCTAAACGCGTGATGTTGATTCTAAATGTGGAGGGGGAAAACCCGGCGGATCCGGATAAAAATCCACGCGACCACGGGGAGAGGGACACCGCGAACTCCAAATATACAGCAGCAGGCGTCAGGGTCAGGATCGAAGCCGCGTCCTTCTGTATACCAGGCGAGAGAGTTAACATCTCGCTACCGTAGCGCCCCAATTAATATGAGATGGAGTAAAAAAAAAATTCTAGTGATAAAAAAACAATCAGGGGTTGCTGCTGATCGTGGGGCCCAAATCGTCAAGCGGCCAGCAGCAAACTGCGCGACTAAAATTGTAACAGACGAAGGTTAGGATGGAAAATTCCATAGTGGGGCAATGGTTGGGCAAGAAGCACGCAAAGTGAAACAGTCTTGTGACGTGCAGAGCGGCGGTTCGACACCGAGTCAGAATCAGAATGTTGACTTCTCCCGTGGGAATGCGACGAGTGTGGATGCAGGCGAAGGAAGTCGGTGACTGCTCGACAGAATTGTCAACATTGGTGGAGGTCTCTAACGAGTGAAGTTCAATGCGAAGAGTATCCGTGGGTGGTAAGTTGTAGCGATACAAGAGAGATAAGGAGGGAGGCTGGCTGTCGGAGTGCGGGTGACTGTTCTGTTGGTGAGTGCTGGATCATCAAAAGTTGACCGTGATAGCAGCCACTGCAAAATATCCCAACCCACGTCCGAAGGAGCCAGATGCAAATGTAATAATTTTAGAATAATTATAAATATAGTGCCTATATTTATATTTCCACGAGTCCGACGACCAAGGGGGAAGCCCGAAAACCAGATGGTGGGATACTGTTAGGGCAGATCTGTACGTCGCTGTGGGAGTCTATGTGTTTCTGAGCGAGCCTGTGGGTCTCTGTGATTCTATGAGTATCTGTGTCAATATGTGGGTCTGTGTACGAGTGTGGGTCTGTTTGAATCTATGGGTCTCTGCCTGAGTGTATGTGCCTCTGTGGTCTATGGGGCTCTGCGTGATTTGAAGCTTTCGTGACTGCAAGGATTCATATTCTTAGGTTCTTTCGGTAAAGTCACGTAGGTAAATTTTTTTAATTTAAATTAATAAAAGTAAAATAAAATAAAAATCACGACGTTTCGTGATTTTTATTGCTCTCTCCCACCATGTCTCTGCGTGGGCCTGTAGGTCTCTGCGATAGTCTATGGGTTTCTATGTGAGTATGTGGGTATGCGTGAGTCTATGGATTTTTGTGTAAGTCTATGGGTTTCTATGTGAGTATGTGGGTATGCGTGAGTCTATGGGTTTTTGTGTAAGTCTATGGGTTTCTGTATGAGTCGGTGCGTCTGTGTGAATCTATGGGTCTTTGTGTGAGTTTGGTGAAGAGGACGGCTGCTTGCTTTGTGGCCGAAACGTCGTGAGAATTATTATGTTTTATTTTTATTATGTTATTATTTCCCTTCTACGTGACTTTACCGAAATGAATTTCGATTTAAAGCTTTCGTGATTGCATGGATTCATCTTCTTGGTTATTTCGGTAAAGTCACGTAGAAGGGAAGTAATAAAATAATACAAATAAAACATAATATAATAATTCTCACGACGTTTCGGCCACAACGCAAGCAGCCGTCCTCAGGTGAAGACCAGGTCTGTCGGGGAGACAGCGTCTGAATGAAACACCACCACGCCGAAATAACCAAGAAGATGAGGGAACATGCCCGGGTTGACACTCAGATAATGAGTAATGACATCAGCTCGACCACCAACACAAACGTAAATAGAGTCTAGAGGCACAATGAGGCTGTCCCAGATAAATATCACGATCAAGACGCCATCATAGAGTCAGTTCACTTTGTTTGCAAGAGCAAACCTGGTGGGGGTGTGTGGGCCTGGCGATGTTTGCTACGTATAATCTCAAGTGAGCCATTGTCTAATGTTTAAACCCTGACACTGCCACATTATGGCCTACCCTTGCGAATGACGTCAGGGGATCTTCAACATCAATCGGGAAGCAGACGACGCGTCGTCCCAACGTGGTTATTACACCCGCAGTAGCAACCAGGGCGGCCGCGGGATTCGAACCGCGAACGACCTACGGCTGGGCCACGTCAATGCCCCATCATGGCCAACGCCGTTGACGCCACCAACACACTTTTACACGGTGGCTAGGAGATGTTAACTACCTCGCCTGGTATACAGGAGGTCGTGGGTTTGATCACGATCCTGACGTCCGCTGTATATTTGGAGTTTGCATGCTCTCTCTGTCTCCCCGGGATCGCGTGGATTTTTTTTCTCCGGGTCCTCCGGGTTTTCCCACTCCACATTTAGAATAAACACGCGTTTTAAATAAAAGGGTTCAATTTTGCGTTTAGAGTATTTGGCTGCTATACATTTCCACGCGATAAGCCACTTCGTTGAGCTATCATTTGTGGTCAGGTCTCTCCTAAAAAAAGAGCTTCACGGCTCAGTGGGCCTGACATGGTAAAATTAAAATCAGTAAATTACACTGGTCAAAAAAAAAATATTTTTTTTCTGGCCTGGACTTTTGCAGCTGTTTAAGACTAATTTCAGGGTGCTGATTCCAAATCTGATCTCAGATTTGCTCTATCACATCTCATTTTTATGCTATCGCCATACCCCATTTTCATTGATTTTACCCGAAATTAACTCTGTCACTTGTGATTGCAAGTTGTTGCGAGTCAGTGACTGCTTTAGTGTTAAATATGGTGCTGTATTTTTAGATATCCACATTTATTTAATATTTTTCTTCTGCAGTTTTAATTGAAAATGCAATATTTGATATCTCAAAAACCTGATGTGATAGACAAAAACTGATGCTAGATTTGGAATCAGCACCCCAAAATTACCTAAGAACCGTTGGAATACCTTATGCCAGAAAAAGTGTGTTGACCAGTGTTATAGCTTGTGCACGGCAGGGCCAGCCATAGACAATGGCGTCTTGGCAGAGAAGCCTTCATCCAGTTGTGGATAGATCCTGACCAACGAAGACGGCTAACATCACGACTCGCGTCGCTTCAGCAACGTGGGGTTTGCCGCTCTCTCACAACATGCTGCGGCCATCTCTCACCCGTGCCACGCGCGTGTTGTTGGGCCTCCCCTAAGTCGACTCAGCCTCAAATGGGTACGCGGTGCGGTGCGTGAACATCGCCACCGGGGAGACAAAGGCGGTGGTGCCGGCCACCCATCCCCACGTGTACCGTTCTGGCCTTCATAGGTGCTCGCTATTGACACTTGCCCCAACAGCCTTCTACGTCTATAAGAGAGGGCAGGAGGTGTGGGGGGGGGGTAGATCTTTGTCTTTGGAGAGCGGTGGCGCATTGGTGATGGCGCCTCGCCAGCCCAGTTCGATTCCGGGCCACGGACTAACATCAGTGGCGAACGACATGTATGTATGTATCATAGTGGATACATCGTGTCCGGGGGTGTTCGCTCACGAGGGCGATGAGATGTGATGAGCTGGGGGGGAGGGGGGCGGGGGTAAATCTTCACCCCCCCCCCCCCCCTTGTATCCCCCTCCCCCCGTACCCGGATTAGCTTAAGAAGTTCGGTTAAATACGGGACTGAAATGAATCCGATTATCCTACACGGCGTGTGCTGGAGAGCGACATTGGATAGAACATTAATGATGAATTTTTACTTCATCCAGGCCGGGCGTTGAGGATAGAGGAGGGGAGGGGGAAATGTGGGGGGGGGCGGGGGCATGGGGGAGGAAGGGTGGGCAAGAGCAGAGATTTGCACGCACCCGTGCAAGCTACATGTGTGTGCTCACACACACACACACACGTGTGCACGCGCGCGTGCGTGAGCACACACATCGCATGCGTGTTGAACTTCTTTCGCACCGCACGTAGCCAACCGTGCAAACTGGAGGTGCGCGGTTGGGAAAGGACAACGAACTAAACACACACAAAACAAAGCAGTGCGTGGAGCGGCCGAGGTAGTTGACGGAGGGGCCGTGGGGTCGCTGGGTTGCGTGCGCCGTCGAGCAACCTGGAGGATGGAGAGTTGTCGATCTGAAACGTGCGCACGCGAATCAAGTGGCTCTCTCGCACGGTTCTTCTGGCCAATGCAGATGGATCTGCGAGCTCAACGGTGAAGCTCTATCGGCGGGGGCCGAAGAGGCACGCACTGGCTCCTCCAACGGGCTCGCGATGGACACCGCATTTACTGTGCACAAGAAGAAAGGGAGGCCGGGGGTGAAGGTGCAGTCCTGAAATTGCTGCCCTCACGCCCCTGCTGGAATAAAGCGGGGAGGGGGGGGGTACTATGAATGACTGACGGGGCGAGTGATGTTAGAGAGCACCTATTAAGAAGTTCGCCACCGTGCACGGTGCGGTGTGTATCCAGCACCACTCCCGGCCGCCTTTGCCTGCCTAGTGGCGATGTTTACACACCGCACCATGCAAACTGATTTGAGGCTGAGTCAACCTAAGTAGGAGGCCGAGGATCGGTTCACATGTTCGCCGCTGGTATTGGCCGTGAGCGGGAATCGAACTCGGGTGGCCGGGTTCGCAGCGCAGTGCGCCAATCACTGCACTACCGCTCCCCACAACACGTTTACACATTCACGCTCAGCGTATACGGACGTACGTAATACATATTCACACACCGACATACACACACACACATGGTGAGCGTCCGCGTGCGTGATTTAGGTCATTGATTAGAGCTCATAACTGAACGATTTTACAAAAGACGGAGATTTATGCAATGTGCCCTGGTGTGGTGATTGCGATGAAGGCTTGGGATGGGAGGGTGGGGTGGGGGGTGATGGAGGGGCGGGGTGGCCACTGGTGATGAGGAGGTCTGAAAGTCCTCATCCCCCCTCCCCCCTCCCCCCCAGCCGTCATCCTTTGGTAATTTTGTTCGTTATCGACCAGGGTTCGATTCCCGGCTACGGCTGACAATCAATGGCGTGTGATATCTGAACTGGTCCTGAACAACACAAAGACAAAGATCCCCCGTACAGCCTCTACAGACTGCAGGAGCAAAGTGCTGTTTGCGAGCACCTATGCAGGTCGGCACGGTACACGAGGGGGGGGGGGTAATCGCCAGCACCACGCCCGGCCGCCTTTGTCTTTCGAGTGGCGTTGTTTACACAGGTACGCATTTGAGGCTGAGTCGACCTAGGGGAGGCCCAGGACCTGTTCAGACAATCGTCACCGGTGTTGGCCGTGGGCGGTAATCGAACCCGGGTTGCTGGTGTCGTAGCGCAGCGTAGCGCTAACCGCTGTGCCACTGTTCCTCAGGACAACACACACGCACAACCCTCCACGAACCTTCACCAAACTGATCGACCGGCGTGGTGAAGTATGGTCAAGCAACCCCTATGATGGACACGGCGAGAGGAGTCGTTCATCCAGCAGTGGATTAACAAAGGGGTATACATTATTAATAGTGTTACGATGCCAAGATTATTATGAACTTAATTGAAGGCGACTTGGATCACAGGCGCGCACACACAGTCTCGTCCACCGTTGCGGCAAGTGCTGTTAGCGATCACCGATAAAGACTCGTCGTCGTCGTCATCCGCACACAGGGCTGGTGTGGCCAGCACTCCACCTGCCTGCCTCTGCCTCTCCAGTTCCGATGTTTCAACGCCTTCATCCAAGGCCGAGTAGACCTCGAGGAGGCCGTGGGCACAGGTGCAAGTTTCACTTTCCGAGCGATCGTAACGATGGCTGGGAATCGAACTTCCGCTTTGCCAGGTGTGTAACGCAAGCGCGGCTCGAGCACTGCGCGACCACTGAGGGGTCTCCACGCTGCTCCTCCTGCCGGGCACCGGTGGCATCTCCACGGCCCGTGCCCAGGCGCACTGTCCGCGTCCCGTCTCAGCACGTGCCCCAAAGTCATCCTCGCCGTGCTCACATCCTCGAGTGTCTGCACGTGCCAACTCAGCTCGTCATCCTCGCAGGAGCAGCAGCGGCGGCAGCAGCAGCAGCAGCAGGAGCAGCAGCGGCGGCAGCAGCAGCAGCAGGAGCAGCAGCAGCAGGAGTAGCAGCAGGAGCAGCAGCAGCAGGAGCAGCAGCAGGAGTAGCAGCAGGAGCAGCAGCAGCAGGAGCAGCAGCAGGAGCAGCAGCAGCAGGAGCAGCAGCAGGAGCAGCAGCAGCAGGAGCAGCAGCAGGAGCAGCAGCAGGAGTAGCAGCAGGAGCAGCAGCAGCAGGAGCAGCAGCAGGAGCAGCAGCAGCAGGAGCAGCAGCAGCAGGAGCAGCAGCAGGAGCAGCAGCAGCAGGAGCAGCAGCAGGAGCAGCAGCAGGAGTAGCAGCAGCAGCAGGAGCAGCAGCAGGAGTAGCAGCAGAAGCAGCAGCAGCAGGAGCAGCAGCAGCAGGAGCAGCAGCAGCAGGAGTAGCAGCAGGAGCAGCAGCAGCAGGAGCAGCAGCAGCAGGAGCAGCAGCAGCAGGAGCAGCAGCAGCAGGAGCAGCAGCAGGAGCAGCAGCAGCAGGAGCAGCAGCACTAGGAGTAGCAGCAGGAGCAGCAGCAGGAGCAGCAGCAGGAGTAGCAGCAGCAGCAGCAGCAGGAGCAGCAGCAGGAGTAGCAGCAGGAGCAGCAGGAGCAGCAGCAGCAGCAGGAGCAGCAGCAGCAGGAGCAGCAGCAGGAGCAGCAGCAGGAGCAGCAGCAGCAGGAGCAGCAGCAGCAGGAGTAGCAGCAGGAGCAGCAGCAGCAGCAGCAGCAGCAGGAGCAGCAGCAGCAGCAGCAGGAGCAGCAGCAGGAGCAGCAGCAGCAGGAGCAGCAGCAGGAGCAGCAGCAGCAGGAGCAGCAGCAGGAGTAGCAGCAGGAGCAGCAGCAGGAGTAGCAGCAGCAGCAGCAGGAGCAGCAGCAGGAGTAGCAGCAGCAGGAGCAGCAGCAGGAGCAGCAGCAGCAGCAGCAGGAGCAGCAGCAGCAGTAGCAGCAGCAGCAGCAGGAGCAGCAGCAGGAGTAGCAGCAGCAGGAGCAGCAGCAGCAGTAGCAGCAGCAGCAGCAGCAGCAGGAGCAGCAGCAGGAGTAGCAGCAGCAGGAGCAGCAGCAGCAGCAGCATGAGCAGCAGCAGCAGCAGCAGCAGGAGCAGCAGCAGGAGCAGCAGCAGGAGCAGCAGCAGCAGCATGAGCAGCAGCAGCAGGAGTAGCAGCAGCAAGAGCAGCAGAATCAGCAGGAGCAGCAGCTATTGGCTGGCCAGCCATCAGACGAAGGGGGCCAATGCATCGCGCGCTTTCGGACGCGCTTCTGCGGCCGTCTGGAACGCTTCTCTCTTCCGATATTGGGAATTTAAAACTAATTTATTTGGAACGGCTCTTTTGCGTTCAGCGTCGTTGACCTTCCCCCCCCCCGCACCTCCTATTAGCACGGTTGGCCACGTACGGTGCGAAAGAAGCTCAACATACGTACACACATTAAAACAGAGTCATACCCCGGTTTACGTCGGGGATGCGTTCCTAAAAGGTGCGGCGGATGTTGAAACGACGTAGCTCAAAGCGATGTACAGGCTAGACGGAGGCGAAGGCTGCAGAGGCGACGGATAACGATACATTGCGGTCGATGCTGTCGGCGACTTTAATGTGGATTCAGGCGACGCACATCGGGTTGTGGTATTCATAAAGTGACGACGTATTTGCGAAACGACGTGAAAGGAAGAGACGTAAATCGGGGTATTACTGAATAACTCCTCGGTGCAAGTGGGAAGGGTAACTCCACCATGGGCAGGCGCTACACGTGAAATACCGATAATGACTGCTGATACCGTGTGTGTGTTGTGTTCGTGTAGGTGTGTATGTGTGTTGTGTTCGTGTAGGTGTGTGTGTTGTGTTAGTGTAGGGGTGTATGTGTGTTGTGTTAGTGTAGGTGTGTGTGTGAGTTGTGTTCGTGTAGGTGTGTTGTGTTAGCGTAGGTGTGTGTATGTTGTGTTAGTGTAGGTGTGTATGTGTTTTGTGTTCGTGTAGGTGTGTATGTGTGTGTGTTGTGTTCGTGTAGGTGTGTATGTGTGTGTGTGTTGTGGCCGTGTGTGTGTGGGGAGCGGTGGCGAAACTATTAACGCGCTGAGCGACGAACCCCGCCACCCAAGATTCGATTCCTGCTCACGGCCAACACCGGTGACGATTATCTGAACCGGTCCCGGGCCTCCCCGAGGTCGACTCAGCCTCAAATGAGCACCTGGTTCGGTGTGTAACACTCAGGCATTGGGGAGACAAAGGCGGCCGGGCGTGGTGCTGCCCACCCACCCCCGATCGTGTGCCGCTCCGGCCTTCATATCGGATCGTTCGCGAACAGCACTTGCCCCTATAGTCTGTTCAAGGCTATACGGGGGATCTTTGTAGGCGCGAGTGTATATGCATGCGTGCCTGCCTGTATGTGCGTCGTGTATGTGTGCGGGAAATGTATTTAAAAGATTATACATCCTTAAGGCAATGGCACTTCCTAAGTGGTCGATGTTGAAGGCGATCCGGCGCGCGTGTGAGGAGGGTGGTGGTGGCGGTGGTGGTGGTGGTGGCGGGTGGAACTTATCTAGTGACTAGCCGCCAGGGTAAAAGTATACTCCATAAATCACGCGGATTAAAATCGAAGTTGTTATTAATAAAAAAAAGCTGGGGCATGCAAACACGATCGGTCGAGCGGATCACACACACACACGTGCACGCGCGCGTGTTTGTGTGTGTGTGTACATGCAAACGCATGTATGCATGCATATACATAGGCAGACACGACTTATATTCGTACGTACATATATAGATGGGAAAATGACAGGGGCAGATGCACACACTGTACGTACATACGAACATATATGGGCACACATATATATGCTACTAGCTTTACTACCCGGCTTTGCCCGGGACTTGGATTCACCACGCCCGGCCGCCTTTGTCTCCCCAGTGGCGATGTTCACACACCACACCAGTTACTCGTTTGAGGCCGAGTCGACCTAGGGGAGGCCCAGGACCGGTTCAAATAATCTTGTGACCGGTGGTGGCCGTGAGCGGGAATCGAACTTTGAGGCCGAGTCGACCTAGGGGAGGCCCAGGACCGGTTCAAATAATCTTGTGACCGGTGGTGGCCGTGAGCGGGAATCGAACTTGGGGTCGCCGGGTTCGTAGCGCAGCGCGCGAATCGCTACGCATTCGCTGCCCCCCCCGCCCCCACACACACACACCACACACACACACCACACACACCACACAAACAGGATAAAGACAAAGATTGATTCAAGCAAGCCGGTCTGCTGACGAGACACCTCGCCTCGAAACCGGCCCAGCGTTGTCCTCGTGCTGAAACAAATGCTGCCTAAACTCCACGCTCGCAGACGACAGGACGTGGTGCCGATGGGTTTGTGTAAACACGTATTTTGAATCTGTTTGACACGTAGGCTTTCGCGACCAATTGTAACCGATATTATCCACAACTCTGGCTGCCGCCTGATGAGGCTGGTTTTAATTACCGGCGAAACTTCGTAATCCGATTGTGAATGTTGTAGGTTTACTCTCCAACACCCCGGGGTGCTGAACTCGTAACGAATTGCCATGTTTTGTTGACGGGACAAACCTTACTAATTGGCTGTGTCGGGTGGTGGAGGGCTTAACGACACATTTAGATTTACGCGTTTTAACCCAAAAAAACGTATATTATTGATAATGCTTTCAATCTCTTTGGGGCCGTCCATAAATGACGTCACGCACCTGGGGGGGGGGGGGAGGGTTCAGACATTTGTGACGATGTGTGGCGAGGGGGGGGGGATTGAGAAATGTGACGTCACATCAAAATGCGCAACTTTAAATAAATTTAGGCAACACGTTCTACTTAATTAAATATACTTTTTAATAAATGTTTTCTCCTACAACATCAGAGTGCAGCGCCACATTAAGTACGCACTACAATGACAATAGTTTAAAGCGATTTGAAGCATGTTTTATATATTTTTTGGGGGGGGGGCAGAGCTCTGTGACGTCATATTTGATGGGGGGTCTGACTTTTTGTGACGTCGTGTGACGATGGGAGGGGGGGGGGTCAAAAATCGTCCAAAATCGCGTGACGTCATTTAGGGACGGCCCCATTGTGGTTCGGAAATAAGGATACACGAACGGGATGTGGCTTATCTTCTCCGCTACGACGCGAACGATTGGCTTGGTCAATCTTCGAGCGAACGGCTCGTCCACTGTTGCTCATTCGCCCCAGGAATAAACATCTCCGACATTCACTCGCGACTGCTGAATTGTAACGTCGTCATTATCAGCGTCCTGCAAAGCGTCGCGTATTTTCCTCCGTACGCGATCACCCTCGCTTTGGCTGTGACACTGAAGTACATTTGGCCGCAAATCACAAAATAACAAAATACAATTTAAAAAACACCTTAAGGCATCCGTCAATATTACACCGTGTGTGGCATTTAAAGGAAAACAAATGTAAAACAGGCGACGTTTCGGGTCACGGCCCTGCTGGATAGCACAAGCATAGAGTGGATAAAATAAAACAGTCGGAGACTGCTCTCTACACGACTAAGTACGTGTTGTGAAGATGGATCGTTGCCCGAAACGTCGCCGCTCATGTAGTTTTAATTTTACGGCCACGCAAAGTGTTATTGACGAATGTGTTGATTTTTGTCTAATTTCAGTTACTTTTACTTGTGCACCACTGCCAACGCAGCAGCATCACCAAATGATTTGTTTTAGATCTGAGTGCTCGCTGTTATATGATGTCCAAAAGCGCACATTCCCTGGGCCTCGTTCCACGATCCAAATTAACCTCTGGCATTGAATTAATAGGGACATTAAAAGCAGCAGCAAGAACAACAACAACAACAACAAAAAAATCAAATCTTTCCTTTTTCTAATTAACACAAGAAGAAGAAGAGAGAAAAAAACGCGTGCATATCCATTGCATCTTAATTGAGTTTTGAACCGCGTGCACGAGCGTGTAAAGATTTTCATGTAAAATAAATGCCCATCGACAGAACACGCGCACGCGCGCGCGCGCGAGAGGCACGCACGCGCGCAGGAGAAACGCGCCCAGCGCCCCGCGTGCATTTTTCAGCTTAAAAGCGGACACATCTCAATTTGTGCGAACGCCGGCGAATGCGAATCTTTTCCTTTTGATTGTTTAGCCGCGATTGTCCCCCTCCCCATCCCCCCTGCCCCCCCCAACAAAAAACGCACGGGTCTTCATCACGGCGGTTGACGACGCCTACAAAAACGCGGGCTGTTAAAATGCCGCGTGGCAGCTGCGATCTCGGCGAAACGATGGGTCCGTTTGCCGACCGAGGGCCACACCATCGAAAGGAGGCATTTGGACAGGATAAATATATCCATATGTATATGCACGCACGCGTACGTGCTTGCGTGCGTGCAAATGTTTCGGCGCTTAAAACGTGCATTCTGGTCACCCCTAAAAATTAACCCCTACGGTCTGAGTGGGATCTTGCCTGCTCTATGTAAATAAAGGATGCACACGTACATGCGTGCAGCACTTGGTCAATCCACTGCTGGATGAATGAAAGGGTCCCCCATCCCACCACCCCCCTCCACACCGCGTCGATTGTGGGAGTTGCGTGAAGAAGAGCTTCCTAGCTCATCGGATTTCTTCGCGAAAAAAAAATGTAAGATTCTCATGCGGATTGATTTGTCCACCGCGATGGTACTGAATATATCACTCGCGTCAGTCAACCCGTGGTTGGGAATCGAACTCAGGAAATTCGGAGCAGCTGGGCTTAGAGCGCACAAATACGGCACTGTTACTGTAGCAGAGCGAGCACTGCGCACATCAGTTCATCCAGCAGTGGATCAGTATTGGTGCTGTACATCGCGCAATTATTCTCATGATTAGAACACGGCGATCATGACTGTGACGATTGACGAGATGTAACCTAGGCAGCCTCCTCCTATCCCATACAATAAACATCACACGTCCGTGTTTTCCTCTCTCTGTGACAGCTACGCATCCTGGCGCACACCGGCCCACTTTCACCACTGTCGGTGGCTTGCTGGATGCCTGGTTGAGGTAATGGAGAGTTAGACGGCTCGCACGCTCGCTCGCTCGCTCGCTTATGAGAAGCTATTGAAAAAATATAATCTGCTAAGGGTCTAACGGGAGTTCCCTTCACTTCCCCGCTCTCTCTCTCTGCTCTCATTCACCTCCGCGGGAGACGCTTAATAGTGTTCTCACCTCGGGGGGGGGGGGAGGGATACGTGAGTACGTGTGTGTGGTGCGGTGTGTGAGTATGTGAGTGTGTGTGTGGGGAGCGGTGGTGTAGCGGTTAGCGTTCTGCGCTCCAAACCTGGCGACCCGGGGTCGATTCCCGCTCACGGCGAACACCAGTGACGATTATCTGAACCGGTCCTGGGCCTGCCCTAGGTCGACTCAGCCTCAAATGAGTACCCTGGTGCGATGTGTAAATATCGCCGCTAGGGAGACAAAGGCGGCCGCGTGTGGTGCCGGCCACCCACCCCCTCGTGTGCCGTGCCGGCCTGCATAGGTGCTCGCTAACAGCGAACTTAGCTAAACAGTTTTTCATTTTAACATGCAAGACCCACATGACTATGTAGGTTTGTTTCAGAAGCGACCTGGCCACAAATCATAGCGAAATGCAGTGACTTACGTGAAAATGTTTCGCAACCAAAAACTCTCAACACATCTTTCTAAATGTGGAGGGAAAACCGGAGATCTCGGATACAAGTCCACGCGACCACCGGGAGACACACACGGAAACTCTAAACATGCAGGTGTCAGGGTCGGCATGGAAGCCACGACCTCCTGTACACCAGGCGAGGTAGTTAACATCTCGCCACCGCGGCACACACACACCGAGGCACATACACACACATACACACCGAGGCACATACACACACATACACCGAGGCACACACACATACACCGCGGCACACATACAAACACCGAGGCACATACAGACACATACACCGAGGCACACACACACACCGAGGCGCGCACACGCAAGGATGTCGTGGTGAGCGACCTGCAGAGGGTAGGGATGTCAATGAACATCTTACATGTTCGACTCTCTTTTTGTATTTCTCGGTATCAACAAAGCCAGAGGGGGTTGTCTGGAAATTATCTTGAGTTAAACAAAATATTAACACACAAATTGCAGCAAACCATTTAAAAGGATAACCGTCATTGGTGTGGGCCGTGAGCAGGAATCGAACTCGGGTTGCTGGATTCTTAGAGCAGCGCGTTAAACATTGTGCCACCTGCTCCGCACACATACATGATGTACTTTGCACAGATGCATGTACAAAATGTGCTCATCACAGATGACATTTCCTGACCCAGACTCTCCCACCCACTACGCGGGGCAGGGGTGGTGAGGGCGGGATTTTCTGGAACACAGCCCCAGACAGCTGCCATTGAAATGTACCCCTGCTGCTCAAATTGCAAGACGCAGTGGACACGACCGGTGTGAGGATGAATGAATTAATCAATAGTAATCGATAAATGACGATCATCGCGGCGGATGTTACCTGCAGTGGACATCGGCAAACGAATCGGAACGACACCGGGAGACAGAACGATTACTCGTCCCTGTTGACTGTCGAGAAAACCCGTGGGACTTTTGGGAAGGGCATTGTCGCTGAAGGGATGACGATGTTACTTTCAAAATATTTCAATTCGAACAAAAAAAGGTCCACTGATCTATGAAGCAGTTTTTTTTCAGAAGCGTCTTCGGCGCACACGATAGCTCAACGAAATGGCTTAACGTGTAAAAATATATAGCAGCAAACCACCCTAACCGCGTGTTTCTAAACGCGGAGGGAAAACCCGGAGGACCCGGAGCAAAATCCACGCGACCGCGGGGAGAGAGAGAGACACGCAAACTCCAAATATACAGCAGCAGGCGTCAGAGTCGGGATCGAACCCACAACCTCCTTCATACCAGGGGAGGTAGTTAACATCTCCTAGCCACCGTGTCGCCCTGTCTGGTGCTCAAGACGAACGACGGAGTGACAGTCTAAGGTCGGGAGGGGTGACGCGCCCGGGAGAGGATGGCCACTTCCACCGTGGAGATGGAGCGATAGAATCAGCTCGTTGCGCAGCGAGCTCGATGGACTGTCGACATCGTGAGACCGTGAGAGACGGTGATAGCCGAACGGAGCCCCCCTTCAATCAGCCCCGATAAGATCACTGCTGCCGCTGCTGCTGCAGTTTTCCCTGTTGCTGCTGCGACTGATGATTGTGTAATTATGGAACTCAGCGTCAGTGCCTCTGTCGGGATGCAGAGAACCCCGCCGGCCACAAGCAAGGCAGCCACACCACGCGTTTGCGAATCTGTGCTAAAGTTCAGCCACCAAATAGCAGAGACCCCCCCCCCCCCCCCTTGCCAGCTGCGTACGTACCACGGCGAAGGTAACGTCGCTATGTTTTCAAGTTGCGTGCGTGTACATTGTGCCACGAACTCTCCTCGGCGCGGGGGGGAGAGGTGGGTCCCGTTGAACTCTACACCGATTCGGCTCGCCCCTGCCAGATCCTTCCTCGCTCAGCGAGAGATAACAGCCGACTTGAGCCACGCTGAACCTGACCAAGCCGGAACACCCTCCCCTCCTCCCCTTACCCCCCTGGCTCCCCCCCCGTCCCCCCCCCCCCCCACCATGCTCATTGCATCCACCACCCTCCTCCCTTTACCCATCCACTGCCTTCACCCTTTTCCTCGAATCGCCCCCATACACCATTGGAACCTCATTTGCCAGTAAAAGATATGATAATTGTTTTTTTACCCTTCTATCTGGCAACAAAACTGACACCTTTTTTACGAGGAGTCATGTTTGCATAGACCACAATACCAGCAGTCATAATGCAAACAAAAAACATAACTCTGATGATGTGATACACTGTCCTTGAAGCTGATTGGTCCACACCCGAGACAGCTTTCCTTAGAGCCTAGTCTCACATGGTGTTGGACCAGATGACGCCAAGATGACGCCGCGGATGAATCGATGAGATCTGATGAAACGGGGGCAATGTCTAGTCGAAGAGATTTTTGGTCGCAGGCTGTGACATCTGCGAGTGGGCGCCTCTTGCTTGAGTTGGGTGCGAATTTCCTCTCAACGTCTCTCGTGCAGCACAAGCCGTGGCAGTAGATTCGGAGAGCTGATACACAAATGGAACACAAACAAAACCGCTCTGTAGTATCTTCTTGGTTCTTTCGGTAAAGTCACGTAGAAGGGAAATAATAAAATAATAGCAATAAAACATAATAAAATAATTTTCACGACGTTTCGGCCACAACGCAAGCAGCCGTCATCATGTGAAGAACAGGTCTGTCGGAAAGACAGTGTCTAAATGTGAAGAACAGGTCTGTCGGAAAGACAGTGTCTGAATGTGAAGAACAGGTCTGTCGGAAAGACAGTGTCTGAATGAGTTATTTTATTATGTTTTATTTTTATTATTTTATCATTTCCCTTCTACGTGACTTTACCGAAAGAACCAAGAAGATGAATCCCTGCAGTCACGAAAGCTTTAAATCGAAACTCTCTGTAGTAGTGGTGCGACTGTGGGGGTCATCCGGAGCGGACCGTGCAACGTGTAACGACGCAATTCCCCGATCCACAAATGCAAAGGGGACACCACAGCGAGTGTACACTCCGCTGCTGCTCCTGACTCGGTTATCTGCTGGTTTGACCACCTGAATGTGAAATTTAAGCCGGTGCTCTGCGTCTACATCAGCAGCCGTACGAACGATGAAGAAGACGCAGCAGTGTTCGTGGCCAGGCGAACTGCAATGCCTCGCCCATGTCGCTTTTCTTTTCTTTCTCCAGAAGCAAAAAAACAATAGTCAATATTTTAATTCAATCACTAAGGGCGTAATCATTCAGCGATGGCGATAGACCTCCATCGCAGCGCGTGTGTGTCCTTACACGTGGGAGTACAGGAATTTCGAGTTCGACACACACACACAAAACGCAACTACTTTGGATCGGTTTCGACATTCAATATCTCATCGCGGGATGTAACAAACAAAAAAAAACTTGATTTAGTGTTTTTTTCTTTTTTACGTGGAGGTTTAGAGTTATCATTTGTTTTCTGCGTCACTTACCCGAAGACGATTTGCTTGAGTTGCGATCGAAACGTCGTGATGTTTTTATTATTTTTCTATTCTTACGTGGCTTTACCGAAAGACCGGTAGAATATGTCACTTATATTGTTGTGATGAACTAAAATACGGGCCCATGAATGAATTGGTCACGTTGATGGTCTGCTAAAATTTGTATTACCATCATCATCACCATCATCACCATCATCATCACCATCATCATCATCACCATCATTATCACCATCATCACCATCATCACCATCATCATCATCACCATCATCATCACCATCATCATCATCACCATCATCATCACCATAATCATCATCACCATCATCATCTTCTTCACCATCATCATCAGCAGCAGTAGCTGTAGCAAGCCACGATTAATCCAGCGATGGAGAAAAGTATCACCACACCGCGTTGGTCATGGGCGGTTGTTTGACCATACTTCACCACGCTGGCGTTGCTGAAGGAGTAGGGGGGAGGTGGGGCTGAAATCTCAAACCCGGTTTGCATGTATCGGGAATCAGAATATTGATTTAGTCTGGAGGAATCCGATGAGTCACGAGAGCTCCTTTCTCACAGATGTCGCTCGCCACTCATGTCAGCCGAGTCCGGGAATCGAATCCCCGTCGCCCTGTGGGGGGATGCGGGGGGTCTCACAGCTGGTGGGGGCGCCCCAACCGCTGCGCCACCGCTCCGCACGCGGTACAACTGCAGCGCGTGAATATGTGTCACGTGTCGCCATCATCATCATCACCATCATCACCATCATCACCATCATCACCATCATCACCAAGTGAAGGGGTACACCCGAGCCGATACGAGCGTGGCTTTTCATCGCACTCCATTTGGGGATCTCATCACACGCAGCGGTGCCGTTGTGATTACATTGATCTTTTAATTAATCGTCGAAGGGAAGCAGTAATTGTGATTTAAAAACAAATCCCTGCTTTTTGACGTCTCAGTTGGAACTGCTCAACTCGTTATGCACAGCGCAATGTAATAATTAAACTTACCCAATTATCCATTACGAAAACTCAAGTTAAACAATATTTTTTTTTTTTTAGAATGCCCCGGATGCACAACAACTACTACAGCTGTCAGCCAACACCGGGTGATCGTCACTGCGTGGCTTGTGCCAGGCTAGGTGCACATGAAGGCTACGTGAAGTGGACAGGACCAGCTGTCTGTCATGAGTTGACTGACAGACGACTGGCAGAGGCGTCACGTGCACGCCCAACACTGCCAATTGTAGCAGGTGAACGCACGTGCGCGCGCACACACACACACGTGTGTGCGCGCGACCACAATTGTGTCATTTGCAAGGTCATTTTCCCAGCATCGGGACGTTTTCGCCGAATACCATTGACAGTGTGTGTGTGTCACATTGGAAGAGGTCACCCCCTGTGAGTGGCTGGC
The DNA here is from genome assembly GCF_964198595.1 of Lampetra fluviatilis. Classification (NCBI taxonomy): domain Eukaryota; kingdom Metazoa; phylum Chordata; class Hyperoartia; order Petromyzontiformes; family Petromyzontidae; genus Lampetra; species Lampetra fluviatilis. The sequence continues at coordinate 2,799,927 of NC_136291.1, read as the reverse complement.
TGAGGTGCCAGCTGTTGAGGAAGTACTGAGGGCGATCCGAAGTCTGAGACCAGGGAAGGCACCGGACAGAGATGATCTCCCAAGCGAAATGCTGAGGGAGGGTGGCGTTTGTGCACAGACTGCCCTATATGACATCATAACAACAGTCTGGACCATTGGACGGGTTCCGCAGGACTGGAAGGATGCCCTGGTGGTCCCCCTCTTTAAGAAGGGGGACCGTACCGACTGTAACAACTACAGGGGCATCTCACTCCTCAGTGTGCCGGGTAAGGTCCTGGCAAGGATTATTCAACATCGCCTTGCTAGGCACGCTGAGGAGAGGCTTGCGGAGCCCCAATGCGGTTTCAGGAAAGGGCGGTCCTGCACAGATGCCATATTTTCTATCCGTCTGCTACAGCAGAGGTGTAGGGAATTCCAAAAAGACCTACATTTCTGCTTTATTGACCTGGTCAAGGCCTATGATACAATCAGTAGGACTGCGCTCTGGGTTGTTCTTCGTGCTTTCGGAGTCCCTGACCCTCTGCTCACGATCATTAAGGACCTTCATGATGGTGAGCGGGCCCGGGTAAAACTACGTGGCCGGGAGTCGGAGCCTTTCCCTGTACACCTTGGGGTGCGACAGGGATGTCCTCTGGCTCCCACATTATTTAACATCTATTTCGACTGCGTAGTTCGTGAAGCCTTCAATAGCTGTACCGGGAGAATTTCCATTTGGTACAGATATAATGGAAGGCTGATCGACGCCCGGGTGCGATCAAGGGATGGCTCCCTATTGGTCAACCACGTTATGTATGCCGATGATTTGGTAATAGCTGCTCATTCAGAAGAGGAGTTGGAGACGCTGCTGCTGAGACTGGAGCATGCCACTAAGAGGTGGGGCCTTACCATCAGCCCCACCAAAACTAAGCACCTGCCTGGGTATTTTGTACCATCGGACACTCCACCCCCAAAACTCCGAATTGGTGATGGGGCAGTTGTGGAGAGAGTGGAGAGTTTCCCATACCTGGGCAGTGTGCTTATGACCGGCTCCAGTTTATCAGCAGAGGTCTCACTCCGAATCAGTCGAGCGGCAATATCTTTTCATTGGTTGCGTAACGCTGTGTGGAAGCTACCTGGTCTGTCGCTCCGCACCAAGCTTCAGGTCTTCTCGGCCACGGTCATTCCCTTTCTTCTCTACGCTTGCGAAACGTGGACCCCCCTAGTGGAGCGTCTTCGCCGGTTGGAAACATTTAGGCTGGCCGGCCTACGATCCATCCTGGGTTTAACCAGGCTGGATTGTGTGAAGAGCTCTCAAGTCCTTGAAAGATCTAGGCAAAGTTCCATCAGTGAGCTCCTCCGGCAGGCAAGGCTGCGTTGGCTGGGTCATGTAGCCTGCATGCCCAGCCACCGCATGCCTAAACAGCTTTTGTTCGGCCGGATCGAGGAGGCTAAACGGGCGCGGCACGGGCTAGAGAAGAGATGGAGTGATGTGGTACAGGAGGATGTAAAGCTGAGTGGACTTGCCGATGACTGGTACCAGCGGTGTCAAGATCGGCCTCAGTGGAGGAGGCTCGTGGAGGACGCTACTGGGCAGTTGGAGGCAGTCGCCCTCCAACAACAACGGAGGGCGGAGGAGCGACGCTCACAACAACGAGCGGAGCGCCGGGTGGAAAAAGCACAGCAAGTTGGTACAGTAGGGGGCACAGGTGGTGCATCAGCCAGTCATCTCGGTCATCTCGGTCAGTCGACCCGTGGCACCTGGGTCTGCCCCGTGACCTCCTGCCAGCGGGCGTTTGACACTTCACGTGGCCTCTGTACATGGCCTGGCACAAGCGTCGTGGTGACGTCACCGCCACTTAGTGGCGAATGGCGGTTGTTGTTGTGTCACATTGTGTGTGTGTCACATTGTGTGTGACATTGTGTGTGTGTCACATTGTGTGTGTGTGTGGGGAGCGGTAGTGTAGTGGTTAGCACTACACTACCGATTATCTGAACCGGTCCTGGGCCTTCCCTAGGTCTACTCAGCCTCAAAATGAGTAACTGGTGCGGTGTGTAAACATCGCCACTGGGGAGACAAAGGCGGTCGGGCGTGGTGCTGGTCACCCACTCCCTCGTGTACCGTTCCGGCCTTTATGGGTGCTCGCTAACAGCACTTGCCCCTACAGTATGTTAAGGCTATACGGAGGATCATTGTCTTTGTGTGTGACATTGTGTGTGTGGACACGGGGAGAACGATACGCACTTAGATAGTCGCCCGTTTTGGGAATCAATCGTCGGGCCTTTGTGCCGAAGTGAATCTTGCGACTTGTGTGGGATGACGACATGGTGCAGATTCAGGAACGCTTCCAGGTGTACATTAAAGGATCTTGTATCTGTTCACTGGGTGCAATGTTTGGTCAATTGTCTGGTGACATGAGTCGAGGTGCGTATTGGGGATCCTGTATCACCTTGCGGTGTCCAACACCTGACACATTGCCCGGTGGCATGTGCGATGACGTTATTGAGGCTAGCTATCTCGCTACATCGAGACACTTTTTGAGTTTGCGTGTGGTGGATTTTTTGCTTTCAGGAATTTGTAGGAGGCGGGGGACGGGGGAGGGGGGGAAAGATTTCACTCTTTGCACCAAGAGGGCCCGTGGCCCAGCCACACACGACTACGACACACACACACGACTACGACACACACACACGACTACGACACACACACACGACTACGACACACACACACGACTACGACACACACACACACGACTACGACACACACACGAAACCCCAGGACAGTGACATAGCGGATCGTGAGTTCCCTGGGTGGATGGGCGGTTGGTTGGCTGAGTGTGCGAGGGAGAAAGTGCGTGCGTGCGAGAGCAGATGGAGGGGGAGAGAGGGAGAGAGGGTTGGAGGGAGAGAGACTTTTGACTTTTAAACAACTTTTATTGCCGCCAGCAGCAACAGCACTGGAAGCGATTTCGATACGAAATACACAATAACCAGCAAACAAATCACAAACACTACAAATCCACGCGCTGTGGCGCTAAATGCGCCGCGCACAACACGAAATAAAAGTCACGTGGTTGTGGTGGTCATCGCGCACGCCATGGTGACGAGCGAGCGCTTCAGAAGGTGAACACGAGGGTGCTGTGCACGCTGGTACAAAGAGGGGCTTTTCCGGCTCCACAGCGTTCGAAGAAGACGTGCACATCACCGACATGTGTGTGGTACGCGTGCTCCAGCCGGAGCCGCGCCTTGAGCAGGCCCCTGAACACTGGAAGCAGCACAGAGCAGCCGTCAGTGTCACCTTGCAGCATCTTTTTCCTCGTTCTGTACACCGTCATCTTCGCCTAAGCACAGGCGAAGTTGGCGAGGTCATGGCGCTTGTTAGCCAGGTAAGACACCGCATATACAAAGCTGCTGTTGTAGAAGGGCACCTGCCAGTTTCCTAGGAAGGGAGGGATGGAGAGAGAGATACAGAGGGGGAGAGAGAGAGAGAGAGGGATGGAGATGCACAGCGATCGGAGACGGGAGAGAAAGTGGAGGAAGCACCTGCAAAAGCGGAGGCCGCGACACCCCCCACCCTGACCCCATCGACCGCGAATTTCCGTCGGTAGCAGCTGCCTCGAGTTCCACATTATTAATAATATCACTCGCGCCGTGTTGGTGTTGCACGCATTGTACAACAACGTATAATGACAGCCGCGATGTGTGTGTGTGTGTTTAAAGATGGAAAGCCTCACAACTCTCAAGGCACCATTTTTTTGGGGTTTAATCAGGAGGGTCTCTGCTGCATTGAAATGCTTGGCAATATATCTTATCCTTCTTCTTGGTTCTTTCGGTAAAGTCACGTCGAAGGAAAATAATAAAATAATAAAACATAATAAAATAATTTATTAAGTCACGTAGAATGAAAATAATAAAATAAAATAAAACATAATAAAACAATGTATTATGTTTTATTATTTTATTATTTTCCTTCCAAAATAATTTACAAATAAAATAATAAAATAATAAAACATAATAAAATAATTTATTATGTTTCATTATTTTATTATTTTCCTTCTACGTGACTTTACCGAAAGAACCAAGAAGATGAATCCCTGCAGTCACGAAAGCTTTAAATCGAAATGTATCTTATCCTTCTTCATCATCATCACCTGCCACTATCCGTTCACTGCTGGATGATGCTAAAGCATGCCCGGCTCGAGCACGAATGCAGGTGGCCTCCTGTGGTGAAACCGGTTATCGAGTGAGTTGATGGATCTCAGAAAAGGGGTGGGGTGGGGGGCACTTTGGCATGTTTCAGGGGAGATGTTAACTTCCTCGCCTGGTATACAGGAGGTCGTGGGTTCAATCCCGACCCTGACGCCTGCTGCTGCTGTATAGTTTGAGTCGGCGTGTCTCTCTTTCCCTGCGGCGCGTGGATTTTTCTCCGGGTGCTCTCTGGGTTTGTGTTTCTCCACATTAAGCCTTAATATGCGTTTAGAGTATTTGGCTGCCATACATTTCCACGTGATGATAAGCCACTTCGTTGAACTATCATTAGTGATGGACAGGTCGCTTTGAAAAAGGGCGACATTGCTCAGTGGGCCTTACCTGGTTAAATAAAATGAAACACTTTTTTTAAAGTTTATATTTAATCAGATGTCATGCGCCACTGATGTCAGCAGCCATGGTCAGAAATCAACCTCTGGTCGCCGGGTTCGTAGCGCAGTGCACGCGAGCCACCCGTGCACCGTTCCTTGCACAGTTCCCCGATCTCAAAATCTTAGAACACGACGGAAGGCTCCCTTAATAGATCGGCTCAACGGCTTGTTGTAATATTGAAATCGAGTTTTTGTGTGCAAAATACGAATTCCGATATCCACACAGATGCATTCTTTGTTACGTGGCGTGACAGGGTTCAACTTGCAGACTCTGCATGCGAGAGACAGTCAAATATTTGGCTTCGTTCTCAGAATATTTAATGCCCCCCGCCCACCAATCCCCTACGAGCAGGCTAATATTTTCTGGAGCTCAGCCCCGGATAGCTCTGGTTGAAAATTGGAGCGCTCATCTTTGAGGTGCAGAGGAAATGCGTGAGATTCACTCCTGAGAGATGTTGTCCAATCAATTGCTTAGCTTGAGAGTTGGCGAATCGCTCATACACCCAAACCACTCAACCAACCCACCCACCCACTCCAATCACTCACTCACGTTACCCACCCGCCCACCCACCATCAAGTTTATATTTGGGGCAGTGTGACGTTCTGTGCTCCACGGGTGGGAGTTCGTGCCCTCCGTCGCATACAGGAGAGAGTCTCCTAATTTCACGCTCAACTATTCGGTGTTCACGTATTCAGTGCTTTGGTTCTGATCCGGTTAAGCACTGCCCGTTGCTTCTGTGAATCATAAAAGCCACACAGTGTGGTGGTGGGCTCGCTGATGAGCTGTGTGTTGTGGAAGCTCGGCAGTGTGGTGTTGGTGGTGGGCTCGCTGATGAGCTGTGTGTTGTGGAAGCTCGGCAGTGTGGTGTTGGTGGGCTCGCTGATGAGCTGTGTGTTGTGGAAGCTGGGCAGTGTGGTGGTGGTGGGCTCGCTGATGAGCTGTGTGTTGTGGAAGCCGGGCAGTGTGGTGGTGGTGGGCTCGCTGATGAGCTGTGTGTTGTGGAAGCCCGGTGGTGTGGTGCAGTGGTGGTGGTGGGCTCGCTGATGAGCTGTGTGTTGTAACAGCCGGGCAGTGTCGTGGTGGTGGGCTTGCTGATGAGCTGTGTGTTGTTGAAGCCGGGCAGTGTCGTGGTGGTGGTGGGCTCGCTGATGAGCTGTGTGTTGTGGAAGCCGGGCAGTGTCGTGGTGGGCTCGCTGTTGATCTGTGTGTCGCGCCGCAAGCTAAAAGGCACCGGGCATAGCGATTTCGAGTTCCCATGGTAGTCGGCATCGCGAAGCTGAACATCTGTGAAAACAGAGCTTCATAGCTCATCGGATTCCTACAGTACAAATGCGTCTTCTGATTCTGAGCTGTTGAGCGTCTCGTTGCCTGCCGCCTCCGGACGTCACCGCAACCCCTGGCTGGTCGCTTCTCTATCCCGGCACCGAGATCCTCGATCGAGTATTTGAAACCGACACACAGAAGAGAGGTTTTGTTGTTGTTGTTGCTGCTCGCTCAAACAACAACAACAACAACAACACGCTGTCGGATAAAATTGGTCTGCAACAAATCCCCCACCGCCCGCCCTCCCCCTCCCAATTGGAAGCAATCTTATTTAATGAAATCGTCGAGACGTAAAGAAGGAGATAAGATAAGAAAATAAGCCCCCCCCCCCCGCGGAGCTCCGGCTCGTGTTTTGCTCTTTAGTCGGCGAGATTGTCTCCTGCAGGTGACCGCCGCACAGGAAATCGCCAGCGACCTGCAGGGGCAGCGCTCAAGCAGCGCCCCCAAAATGCTTCGTTTTAAACACCAACATTTATTTCGGCCGAGACTTAATTTGGCACAATTAACGGTGCCCCCCCTCCCCCACCCCCACCCCCTCCCCCCAGGGCCCCCCTCCCCTCACCCACCCCGGCGGCATCGACGGCGAGACCGAGCCGCAAAAAAGAAAAGGGTTTATTTTAAGAAGTCTCGCTGTCACGCCTGGCCTCAAGGCTCTCGGCGTGACCGCCTTCTCCCTCCCCGCCTTCTCTCTCCTTCTCTCCCACAACTTGCAACCCCTCCCCCACCCACCCACCCACCCCCCCCACCTCCAGCCCCCCACACCCCTAACCAGCATTGGCGCACGTGTGAGATCCACTGAGTGCCAACACGGTGCCACCACTGGCCAGGCGGGTCGTCCAAATGCCTCCGGTGAATAGCACCGCACCTCGCGAGCCTACTTTTGGATTTCACATACTCGGCCCCCCCCCCACCCCAGCCCCCCTAGCCACCCTATCCCAGCCCCCCCGCCACCTCCCACCACTTACTCCAAGCACCCAGTGCTGGCCCCTTTAGCCGCACGTTCTGCCGGGGATGAGTCGCAGGAGGCGGGCACTCAGATGCTCTCGGCAAACCTTGGCTGTCTAGTTCTCTCCATCGCATTGGCGTCGCGGTCGTGACGGAGAATCAATTGGGGACTTTGGTAGAGAAGTGCTTCCTTTGTGTGTATGTATGTTGGACTTCTTTCGCGCCGTACGTAGCCAACCGTGCTAATTCGAGGTGCGGGAGGAGGGGGGAACAACAAACGAAAAGACAAAAAGCAGCTCTACATAAATGAGTTTTACATTTGAGATTATTTAAAAGTGCAGAGCTCCCAGTGGCCTTTCTCAATATCGGAAGGAAGAGCGTTCCAGACGGCCGCAGAAGCGCGTACGAAAGCGGGGCGATGCAGTGACCGCCTTTGTTAGATGGCTTCATGGTGGTGATGTTATTGTTGCTGCTGCTGATAATTTCCCAATGATGCACAACCACAGTCAACAACAACAACACGCTCGTCAACAAGAAGGCAATGGAGCTTCTTCATCCGTTTCTGTGCAATGAAGAAGGGCCATTACCCGAAACGTTTCCGAATATATTTTATTTATTTAACACATTGTTGTTGTTGACGGGTTGGGTTTCAGGCGTTCGTGTTCGAGAACGACCCGTGGAAGCAGGAATCAGGGAGCTACCTCCGAAATCCCTTCTTCCATTGACCTTTGACCCATAGGGTACAGGGCTCTGGTTACAAAACTAAAACTAAACTATGTTTTATGTTACGAGGTAAGTCCCATTGAGCTATGATAATTGTTTTTTACCCTTCTATCTGGCAACAAAACTGACACCTTTTTTACAAGGAGTCATGTTTGCATAGACCACAAAACCTGCAGGCATAATGCAAACAAAAAACATAACTCTGATAATGTGCACTGTCCTTGAAGTTGATTGGTCCACACCCGAGACAGCTTTCCTCAGAGCCTAGTCTCACATGGGTTGGACCAGATGACGCCAAAAGGCGCGTCATCTGGTCCAAAAGGCGCGTCATCTGGTCCAACCCATGTGAGACTAGGCTCTAAGGAAAGCTGTCTCGGGTGTGGACCAATCAACTTCAAGGACAGTGCACATTATCAGAGTTGTGTTTTTTGTTTGCATTATGCCTGCAGGTTTTGTGGTATATGCAAACATGACTCCTTGTAAAAAAAGGTGTCAGTTTTGTTGCCAGATAGAAGGGTAAAAAAACAATTATCATATTTTTTACTGGCAAATGAGGTTCCAATGGTGTAAATCCCACTGAGCTATTCAGCTCTTTTTTCAGACGCGACCTGGCCACAAATGATAGCTCAACGAAGTGGCTTATCATGTGGAAATGTATAGTAGCAGTCAAATACTCTGAACGCATGATGTTGATTCTAAATGTGGAGGGACGAACCAGATGACCCGGAGAAAAATCCACGCGACCACGGAGAGAGACATTCAAAGCCCAAATATACAGGCGTCAGGGTCGGAATCGAACCCACATCCTCCTGTATACCAGGTGAAATAGTTAACATCTCGCCAACCAATATTGAATCCTCAATGCTGGATTTTTGCGTGTCAAATTAAGTGCAGAACTGAGTTTAATGCGATGCTCTTTTGGCGCGGCGGTACTTCTCCTACAAGGGCGTTACAGTTGCTGCGATCGTGTTAATGCTCTGAATCCTGGACTTGTGATCCAAAGATGACTGGATCGAGTCCACATCCCGACGGCAATGGGCAAGTAGACATCGTTAAACCCCCCCTGCCTCACCGCCCCCCTCCACTGCTTCTCACCCACACCGCCTCTGTCCCCCCGTTCAGCAGAATAAATGGGTACAAATACCGTTGGGTGATCGGCAGATCGCGTGTGGTGGGGTAAAGTGTGGGTACTTCCTCCTCTTCCGAGACATCTTCCTAGCATGGTGGAGCGGGCTAAACAAATATATCCTCTACAGGAGCTCTGCAGAGCTCCCTCGAGCAGAGGCATTTCCACCAGTAGCGGCCTGAGCGAGCGCTTGCAGCGATGCGCCTTTGCATTTGCCTCCTACGAGTGGCTTGTGGTTGCTGCTGTTACTGCTTCTGTTGCCTTTTCTAAACATACCCCCACCCATCTCAGCTCCCCCACTCCACTCCACACCGCCCCCGCGCCTCTGCGGAGAATTCCTTCACTCTTCACCCACTGCCTGGCCATACCCTCCCACACAAAGACAAAGATCCCCCGTATAGCCTTAACAGACTGTCGGGGCAAGTGCTGTTAGCGAGCGCCTATGAAGGCTGGCACGGCGCACGAGCGGGTGGATGGCCAGCACCACGCCCGACCGCCTTTGTCTCCCCAGTCGCCATATTTTTACACACCGCGCCAGGTACTACTCATCTGAGGCTGAGTCGACCTAGGGGAGGCCCAGGAGCGGTTCAGATAATCGTGACCGTGAGCGGGGAATCGATCTTGGGTGGCCGGGTTCGTGGCGCTGCCGCGCCCCACTCACCCCCACAAACCCCCCACTCACCACCCCATCCACCTCTCCCGTTTCTGCAATGTCCTATCACTGCATGTTGTCAGCATCGGTACAATCAACGAGCACGCCCCCATTGTTTTTTTCAGTTGGCGAGCTCTGCGAGATTTTTTTTTGGGTTTCTGTACGCGCGTTTACGCGTGTGTGTGTGCGCGCGTTGGTCAGGCTCTTACCAGAAAAATCTGGTTGAACATTTATGTTTAAAAAATATATATACGTGTTTTCTTTCGGTGGGGGGGGGGGAGATAGCTATTTTGCCTGCCAGAAGGTGTTTACCCTACCCCACACAACAGAAAGCCCCTTAACTCACCACCCCTACTCCCCTCCCCCCCCACCAGCTCTCCCAAGCTTATACCGTATCCGCTTTCAACAAACAAGTTATATTTTCATCTGCCACCCCCCCCACACACACGCACGCAGCCCGTGTCTTCGCTGCCTGACGCGGCGGGGACACGTGGGGTGCGGCGGTGCCGTGGTTGGGTCGCCGCTGTTGCGCCACGACACCCGGGCGACGCGAATTCGATTCCGTCTCAAGTCCACCAGCGCCCGTGTGACGAACATCTGAAAAAAAAAAGATCCTGGGCCTCCCCTCGGTGGACTCAGCCTCAAACGAGTGCCTTGTCCGATGTCTATTCGTGTAGGTGTAAAGATTGCCACGAGGGAGACAAAGGTGACCGCACGTGGTGCTGGCCACTCAACCCCCTGGTCGTGTGTCGGACTTCGTGCTGATCGCTAACAGCACTTGCCCCAATAGTCTGTTGAAAGCTATGCGGCGGGATGGGGGGGGGGTCTTTATCCCCTCCATCACGGCCGGTTGGCTCGCACGATCGACAGAGCATGTGCCTTTTTGTGGGCTGCGTAACATTGCATTGGACTCTGCTCATCGTTCACCGCACGCTCGGAGTCAGGCGTAACGCTTCTTGGCTTAAGTCAACCGGCCAAAAACAAGTCACGTGCGTTCAAGCCTCCCCACCTCCCCCTCGCTCCCACTTGTGCGGACAGATCTTCTTTGGCAACTGAAACGCCAACAAAGATAGGAGCTGTAGTAGTAACAATAATAGTTTCAACTTGTAGCGCGGCTTCGCACAATGTCCGCAACCTCGCTCTCGAAGATGGAGAGAGAGAGGGGGGAGACTCAGAGGAGCGGCGCACGAGCGGGAAAGCAGCAGCAGCCACGCGCTGAACAAAGCGCCAGTATTTGCCAAATCTCTGCGGTCCTCTATTTGACGTTAAAGTGCTATCGGCCAATTCAGAATCTTTATTTTTTTTTTCCTGGGGGAAATCCCATGAGCTCTAAAGCTCTTTTTTCACAGATGTCCAGTAGAAGCGGGTCAACGAGTCGCAACAATAAACACAACTGCGAAACGACAGGAGTGTAAACTAACTCGCGTTCAGTTCGTTGTCCTACCCCCCGCACCTCCGATTAGTACGGTTGGCTACGTACGGTTCGAAAGAAGTTCAACATACATACATACAATAGAGAAAAGGTAAGCAGGTCACGATAACCAAGTAAATATAACCTACGTAAGTCCAAACTGCATAAGCACATGTGGGAGCATATCGGAGCAAACGGAGACAATCCACGCGTGCGAGGGAGCAACGCTCTATCCCATGCAGACGGACCAGGTGGAGTCCACGTGTTAGCCGTGCTGCAATCTCCTGGCGAGCCAGGCGCCCACGGGAATGGAGTGTCACCCCATCCGTGTACGATCCACCAACCCTCGCTCCCTCCGCAACACGGTGCTGGCTTTACAGGCAATTCAGCTTTATTATTGTTGTTGACAATTATAGAATTCATTTACGGGCCACGTGTTGTGTCCCGTCAGTCGTGGGGATAGTTGGAAGGCAGCGGCCAAGTGACGGAGCCAGCTCTACCAACAATTGCCCGAGTTCTGTTTGCAGTCCCTCGATATATTGAGGTGCTATCGGCCACACGATGACAGCTTATTGCTACCGCAACACGCGCACACTCCAGCAATGTTACAACGATCCTACAAACAGCAACAACAGCAGCAGCTAATCCGCTTGGACAATATCCTTTAAAGACAATCACACACTGGAAGCTGCGTACAAGCACAGCCCGTGGGAGCAAGGCCAGCTGTGCTTATATCCGCAGTAGTGTGCTCGTGCTGGAAGTTGCCCTCTGTCTCCCCGCCCAACCACCAACCAGTGCAATGTAAAAATGCGTTGCTTATATCCGAACTCGGCCTACACCAGGTGTGCTTATATCCAACTTCGACTGTAATTAGGTTGCTTTTTGTTCTTTCTTAATATATGTATACCTCGATGCTCTAGTCCTTGACAGCTACAGCAGCAGCAGCTATCTGTTGACACGGCTAATTAATTTAACATCACCCACCAGGGCCGCAACCCTTCCCACCCCCAAACCCTCACTCCCCCCTGCCCCCCCCTCCCCACTACAACCCCACACCCCCAAACCCTCACTCCCCACCACCCCTGCCCCCCTTGCCCCCCCCCTCCCCACTACAACCCCACACCCCCCTCTTGGTTTTTTCCGCCGTCTCCGGCTGCCCCCAACGGTACCGAGACATGAACTCCGCAACTTCCAGCACACAAGTCCCGTCAGTCAGCATCTCCGGGTCTTCTCGCTGTCTGTCTAGAACCACGGGACAACCTCTCCCCCCCCCCCCCCTCCCTCTATGGTGGTGAGTTATGTCGTATGTGGTGTGGTGTGGTTGGGGGAGGGGGGCACGGGGGGGGGGTGATAGAACCCCTCTCTCCACCATCTCAACTTCGCGAATTTCCACGCAGAGTTTGACGAAGTCGCCCCCTGTCATTGCTGGATCGCTTTTGTTTCGCTTCTGTTCCGCTGTCTTGGTCAGCTGCGACCACGTGTCTCATTCGCGCATCGTAGCAGTGTGACCACGGCACTGTAATGCACACCGATAATAGCAACAACAGTAACAATAATTGACATTTACGAGGCGCTATTCATCCACAGATCTCGGTGCGCCGCGCACGAAGTTAGGACATTATAACAACTACAAAGTCCAGAGTCCGCTGGTCATGCACGCACGGGGCGTACAGGCGAAACGGGTTGGGTCTGCAGAGTCGATGAAGACAGAGCGAGGAGTTGCCCCCGGCAGCCACGAGCGGCAGGGAGTTCCAGAGTCCTCAGAGTCGTGGCGCAATGCGTCCAAAGGGCTCCGTCACTCGCCCCAAGTGCAGAGTCGAGCGTGGCCAAAGAAACCCCACGACCAACAACAGCGTGGAGCGGCCTAACACTGGTCAAACAAAAAAAAAATCTGGCCTGGACTTTTGCAGTTGTTTTAGACTAATTTCAGGGTGCTGATTCCAAATCTGATCCCAGATGTTGCTCTATCACATCTCATTTTATGCTATCGGCATACCCCATTTCATTGATTTTACCCGAAATTAACTCTGTCACTTATGATTGCAAGTTGTTCGGAGTCAGTGACTGCTTTAGTGTTAAAATATGGTGCTGTATTTTTAGGATAGTGTGTTTATAATATAATTTTATGTAGATATCCACATTTATTTAATATTTTTCTTCTGCAGTTTTTATTGAAAATGCAATATTTGATATCTCAAAAACCTGATGTGATAGACAAAAACTGATGCCAGATTTGGAATCAGCATCCCAAAATTACCTTAAAACCGTTGGAATACCTTTTGCCAGAAAAATTGTGTTGACCAGTGTTATAATCACGACGACGATGCTGGTATTGGGACATTTCTGGGGCGTTTTTATCTCCGGATCGGGTGAAACTTTTGGTTACGCGAGACCTGCCGAAGATATCAGCCGAAGATGTTGCCAACTTGGCAGAGGCTCAGATGAAGCCCGCATCACAGCGCCGGCTGACACGAGATCTCGCACGGTGCACCGACCCGCTGCGGTCCTGCCAGTCCTCAGGCTCCCGACTGCCTTCGTCACACCACCCACGAGGGAGTGCAAGGGTGGCAGAGTGGCAGGGTGGCAAAGTGGCACAGTGGTAATAACACTCGTGGGCCCTGCAGCGACAAGCGAGACGGAAACCCAGACAGCGCAAACGCAATGAGTGGACAAGACAGGGGCGGCTGGATCTGCGATGCATCTTGTATGATTGCATGTACACGGACTCCTTTACTTATGAACGAGTTCGGTTCCAGAGGTCTGTTCGTAAGTCGATTTGTTCCTAAGTCCAACTTTACTCTTGTCGATTCCAGATGTAGATGTACGGCATGTACACTAAACACGGGGAATGGCTTTAAAAGTTGCATAATCTCCTGTAGATGTAGATGCAACTGGTACTTCACGTTCTGCAGATGTAGATGCCACCACTGCCATCTATTGCACGGTGGTTGAAACTTACAACTCTCGATTCGAACAGGCAACTTGACTTCGTATCTCTGATAGTTTCTAAATCTTCTTTCACACCGTACATAGCCAACTGTGCTAATTGGAGGTGCGGTCGTAAGTCATGGACATATTTGCACAAAGACAAAGGTTCCCCATGTAGACTGAACGGACTGTTAGGGCAAGTCGCATCAACACTTCCCATCAGCCCCTTCCAGTGCAAGTCGTGGTCAGCTGCGCCGCTGCGGCGAAACTCGCGAACGGTGTTTTCGAGTTGCGTCGCGGGTTGTTCGTCACAATGTCCGACGTTTCGCTCCACGTACCCGGAGCTTCTTCGGTCCCCCAAAGACGCTCCATCAGCTGTCTGCACCTCCCACCAACGCAGATTCTCCTCCACGCTCCCCACCTCCCAAAAAGCCCTTCCACTGCGCCACGGACCAACACCCCAACAGCTCCTCTCCACGTCCTCGTCCTCCTCCTCCTCCGCCCCCACCGCTCCCATACATCAGTGTCGGGTTAATCCCGGGGGCTCCTTAGCCGGTGTGCTCTCGGTGCCAGAGACGGGCAGATTTAAGGCTGGCGCGGGGTCGGGCGAGGTGGCGAGCGAGGACACGCGAAAGCGATGCCGGAGCACGAGGGGCCAAGCCGGCGCGATCACTTCCCCCCTGGCCCCCCACCGACCAAACTCCACTAGCCCATTGCCCTCTCGAGCTCACCGAGACCACGACGACTCACACACCTCCTAGCCCCCCAGCCCCCTAGCCCGCTAGCCCGTCGCCACCTCCTCCTCCATCGCGTCCCAAACCCCCAGCAACTCCCCTTGCCCTCCCGCTCACAGATTGAAGCTCCCTGTCCAAGCTGCTCCAAGATCAGTGGAGAATGGCGGGGGCGGGGGGGAGATAAATAAATGCCACTTTGATGCCGAGCACGGCCACAGCGTGGTGGGTTTATTAGTCCTTGAGGTAGGGGAGCTCTCGCTTTATCAAACGCGCCGCTGTGCTTAAGCGCTGCTTGTAGTCACGCAACGGATCCTGTGCCTTACTTAAACCTTGTGAGTGAGCGTGGGGCATAGCGTTGTCGTGTCAGAGTGTTGGCTGCGAAGTGGTAGTGTGAAGAGTGTCGGGTGTAACGATTGCGGGGTTAGGAGGGGGGGGGGTTGTTTGGGCTTAATGCTGCCGCGAGAACTGGATTGAACGTCGTCGCAGTGTAGGTGCTGGGTTTGAAGTTCGCCCTGCGACAAGAGTGGGTTCTAAAGTTGCCATCTGATAGCGGAACGTGTTTGTACCGCGAGTGAAGCGAGCGAGCGAGCGAGAGAGCCGCCGTGGTCTCCGTGCTGTAACTGGGCCGCGTGCTTTGTTTTTCGTGTCGTAATCTGTCACAACTCAGTGTAACATTACCAAACCATTTTGAGGCTTCGAGCACGCAAGATGACCTTACCGCTCCGCAAATAACAAAGCGGGAGGCATCACCATCACCACCATCATCAGCAGCAGCAGCAGCCCACGGCATTCACCACAAAGACAAAGATTCTCCGTATAGCCTGAACATACTGTTGGGACAAGTGCTGTTAGCGAGCGCCTATGAAGGCCGGCACGGCACACGAGGGGCTGGGTGGCCAGGACCACGTCCGGCCGTCTTTGTCTCCGTAGTGGCGATGCTTTTGCACACCGTACCTGGTGCTCATTTGAGGCTGAGTCGACCTAGGGGATGCCCCAGGACCGATT
Source organism: Lampetra fluviatilis (assembly GCF_964198595.1). Classification (NCBI taxonomy): domain Eukaryota; kingdom Metazoa; phylum Chordata; class Hyperoartia; order Petromyzontiformes; family Petromyzontidae; genus Lampetra; species Lampetra fluviatilis. The sequence continues at coordinate 2,784,463 of NC_136291.1, read as the reverse complement.
CTGATAATCGTCACTGGTGTTGGCCGTGAGCGTGAATCGAACTCCGGCCGCCGGATTCGTAGTGCAGCGCGCCAACCACCACCACTACCACCACCATCCACTCGGCAACCACCACCACCAACCACACCGCCACTCCCTAGTCTAAGCATCCCAGCAAGCGTCCACACGCCGGATTGTATTTCAAGTGTACCCCCGCATCCTGACATCATCGCCGTCGCAGTCACGGGGGGGGGGGGCTGTTTAAAATCTTAGAGCCGCGAAAACATCAAAGCGATATCCGCGTGGCATCAACAGCAGCAGCAGCAGCATCACGGATAATTCCAGGCTGTCAAAGTTGACCGCAAAAGACGATGGGGGGGGTGGTGGGGTGGCAGCTCTGAGGGTGGCCCGATGATCAGCCGGTGCCCCTTTTGTTACACGCGCGCACACACACAAGTAAGAGTGGCTGGTATAGTTACACCAAAGATAAATAGCCCCTTATAGCCTGAACAGACTGTTGGGGCAAGTACTGTTAGCAAGCACGTATGAAGGCCGGCACGGCACACGAGGGGGTGGGTGGCCAACACCACGCCCGGCCGCCTTTGTCTCCCCAGTCGCGATGTTTACACACCGCACCAGGGTACTCATTAGAGGCTGAGTCGACCTAGGGGTGGCCCATGACCTGTTCAAATCATCGTCACTGGTGTTGGCCGTGAGCGGGAATCGACGGTTCGTGCACTGCGCTATGAACCCGGCGACCTGAATTCAATTCCTTGGCCCCGGTTAACATTGATGAGCGATCTTCTTGGTTCTTTCGGTAAAGTCACGTAGAAGGGAAATAATAAAGAACCAAGAAGATGAATCCCTGCAGTCACGAAAGCTTCAAATCGAAAATTGATGAGCGAGTGAGAGTTGAACCGGTCCTGGGCCGCATCCCGCTTGCCCCGCCCCCCCCTACCACCCACACTGACCAACGTGACGAAGTTATGGTCAGAAACAACCCACGTGACTTACACGGCGTGTGGAGAGATGTTACTCCGGCAGTGGAGCGACGAAGGCCAGGACAATGTTTGATGAACAAGGAAACCAACTTCTGCCCGCAGCACATTGCGGAACGCCTCTTGGAAGAGCAGAGGCCGTCTCTAGCGGTGTGGCGACTGACCCGTTCCCCGCACTTTGAGGGGGTGGGGGGCACATGGTAGTATTTTTCCCCGGGGCACAGGGTATGGCACCTTCTCGACAATCATGGGACGAGAGATTCACAACATCTGTGCGGTGATCCACGAACCCTCGCCTCCACAGTGCTGGATCACAAGCCCCTTGCGTAGCCACCAACGCACCAGTGGTTTCGTTGGACGTAATAAACTATTAACAAACGATTAAACAATTTTCATCGGGAGAGTAAGACTGCGTGTGAAGACACGAAGTAACATCAGCAGCAGCAGAGGCAACATATTGGTAGGAAGGATAACAAAAGCCGTCTTTTCTCTCTCTCTGATTCCGCAGACACGCGGTGGCGAGTTTAAGGTGTGACCGGATTAGTCCATCTGACGGTGAACGCGAGCACACAAAGACAAAGGTCCCCCGTGTAGCCTTACCGGACTGTTGGGGCAAGTGGTTGTTAGCGAGCAGAACCTAGGAGAGGGGTGAGTGGCCAACACCACGCCCGTCCGCCTTTGTCTCCATAGTGGCGATGTTTACACATCGCACCAGGTACTAATTTGAGGCTGAGTCGACCTAGGAGAGGCCCAGGACTGGTTCAAACAATTGTCACTGGTCTTGCCCGTGAGCGGGAATCGAACTCGGGTCGCCAGGTTCGTAGCGCAGCGTGCTAACCGCTCCAATACTGCTGCACACACAAACACACAAAGCCCTACACGCACCTACACAAAGCCCTACACACACCTACACAAAGCCCTACACACACCTACACAAAGCCCTACACACACCTACACAAAGCCCTACACACACCTACACAAAGCCCTACACACACCTACACAAAGCCCTACACACACCTACACACAGCCCTACACACACTTACACAAAGCACTACACACCCCTACACAAAGCCCTACACACACCTACACACAGCCCTACACACACCTACACAAAGCACTACACACACTTACACAAAGCCCTACACACACCTACACAAAGCCCTACACACACCTACACACAGCCCTACACACACCTACACAAAGCCCTACACACACCTACACAAAGCCCTACACACACCTACACACAGCCCTACACACACTTACACAAAGCACTACACACCCCTACACAAAGCCCTACACACACCTACACAAAGCCCTACACACACCTACACAAAGCCCTACACACACCTACACAAAGCCCTACACACCTACACACAGCCCTACACACACCTACACAAAGCCCTACACACACCTACACAAAGCCCTACACACACCTACACAAAGCCCTACACACACCTACACACAGCCCTACACACACCTACACAAAGCCCTACACACACCTACACAAAGCCCTACACACACCTACACAAAGCCCTACACACACCTACACACAGCCCTACACACACCTACACAAAGCCCTACACACACCTACACAAAGCCCTACACACACCTACACAAAGCCCTACACACACCTACACACAGCCCTACACACACCTACACAAAGCCCTACACACACCTACACAAAGCCCTACACAAAGCCCTACACACACCTACACACAGCCCTACACACACCTACACAAAGCCCTACACACACCTACACACAGCCCTACACACACCTACACACAGCCCTACACACACCTACACAAAGCCCTACACACACCTACACACAGCCCTACACACACCTACACAAAGCCCTACACACACCTACACAAAGCCCTACACACACCTACACAAAGCCCTACACACACCTACACACAGCCCTACACACACCTACACACAGCCCTACACACACCTACACAAAGCCCTACACACACCTACACACAGCCCTACACACACCTACACAAAGCCCTACACACACCTACACAAAGCCCTACACACACCTACACACAGCCCTACACACACCTACACAAAGCCCTACACACACCTACACAAAGCCCTACACACACCTACACAAAGCCCTACACACACCTACACAAAGCCCTACACACACCTACACAAAGCCCTACACACACCTACACACAGCCCTACACACACCTACACAAAGCCCTACACACACCTACACAAAGCCCTACACACACCTACACACAGCCCTACACACACCTACACAAAGCCCTACACACACCTACACAAAGCCCTACACACACCTACACAAAGCCCTACACACACCTACACAAAGCCCTACACACACCTACACAAAGCCCTACACACACCCACACAAAGCCCTACACACACCCACACAAAGCCCTACACACACCCACACAAAGCCCTACACACACCTACACAAAGCCCTACACACACCTACACAAAGCCCTACACACACCTACACAAAGCCCTACACACACCTACACACAGCCCTACACACACCTACACACAGCCCTACACACACCTACACAAAGCCCTACACACACCTACACAAAGCCCTACACACACCTACACACAGCCCTACACACACCTACACAAAGCCCTACACACACCTACACAAAGCCCTACACACACCTACACAAAGCCCTACACACACCTACACAAAGCCCTACACGCACGCACACTCGCACGAGCGCGCGCGCGTGTTCTCCACGCTCGTCTCCTAGGGCCCGACCACGTGGGGGATATTCGATGGAGCTTCGCCTCCGTTATCTGCCTCCACTGCAGTCCGCGCGCGCGTGTGATCGTGCACGCCTGGCGGATCATCACAGCGCCCGAGATAAACCACTCACCGCCAATCGCTGTTACACCACCGCCGCCACCACTACCGCCTCGATCGCAAACACCTCCACCATCAATCGCAGATCCCCCGTATTGCCACAACAGACTGCGGGAGCAAGTGCTGTTAGCGAGCACTACCATCATCATCATCATCACCACTACCACCCCCATCACCACTACCACCCCCATCACCACCGCCTTCGCCATCACTACATTCATCTCCACTGCATCAACCACAGTTTCCACAAACAACAGCCACCAATCACCACTAAGTGACGGCGATGTCACCACAGCGCTTGTGCCAGGCTAGGTGCACTTTGAGGGTTATCACGTGAAGTGTCGAAGGCTCGCTGGCCGGAGATCTGTGGACGCACCCAAGTGCCATGGGTTGGCTCACTGAGGTCACTGACCGATGCATGTTCCCAACAATTCCGCGCGCGGATTGTGTTGCTCGTCGTTGTTGAGCGTCGCTCCTCTGCCCCCCCCCCCCTCTATCGTTGTTGCTGGAGGCCGATCGGCGTCTCACGAAGCAGCCAGTCGCGCTCTTCAGGAGCCTCCTCCTCCTCCGCGCTAGCTCCGTACTTCCACACTAGCCCCCACCCCCTACTGCCCCCCCCGCCTCCACCCACCAACCCCGCCCCTCCCTCCCTCCCTCGCTCGCTCGCACGGCAGCGCCGCACGGCAGCGCTGCACGTACAATTTCCCAACTGGCTGCCCGATAACAGGATTCTTCCCAAGAAGATTACCTGCTGCTAAGCGATAAGTGACGGGGTTGGAAATTCACTGGTCCAGTGCACATTGGAGCAGCGGGAGTGGGTGGGTGGGGGGATTGGGTTTGGGGGGGGGTAAGGTTGGAAGGGGGGGGGTGAGTGGGATTGGGTGGGGGCAAGGGGGTGGGCAGTCCAGTGAGCGGTTAGATGGAACATTGGGAGGTTCGGACGGGAGGGAGGTAGTGGACGGATGGGGGGGGGCGTGGGGATTGTCTGCATCGAGGTCGGTAGAAGTGAGGTACGTCGAGGCCGGGATTCAGAGGGAGGTCTTTGCGCCGTCGTGTTCTCATTGTGCCGCTCGCTACGCGCCGTGTGCACATCAACATCACCACCCCATCAACATCACCACCCCCATCAACATCAGCACCCCCATCAACGTCACCTTCCCCATCAACATCACCACCCCCATCAACATCACCACCCCCATCAACATCCCCACCCCAATCAACATTACCACCCCATCAACATCACCACCCCATCAACATCACCACCCCCATCAACATCACCACTCCATCAACATCACCACCCCAATCAACATCACTACCCCCATCAAAATCACCACCCCCATCAACATCACCACCCCATCAACATTACCACCCCAATCAACATCACCACCCCATCAACATCACCACCCCATCAACATCACCACCCCCATCAACATCACAATCACATCAACATCACCACCCCATCAACATCACCACCACCATCAACATCACCACCCCATCAACATCACCGCCCCATCAACATCACCACCCCATCAACATCACCATCCCATCAACATCACCACCCCCATCAACATCACCACCACCATCAACATCACCACCCCCATGAACATCACCACCCCCATCAACATCACCACCACATCAACATCACCACCCTATCAACATCACCACCCCCATCAACGTCACCACCCCCATCAACATCACCACCCCATCAACATCACCACCATATCAACATCACCACCCCATCAACATCACCACCCCCATCAACATCACCACCCCCATGAACATCACCACCCCCATCAACATCACCACCACATCAACATCACCACCCTATCAACATCACCACCCCCATCAACGTCACCACCCCCATAAACATCACCACCCCATCAACATCACCACCATATCAACATCACCACCCCATCAACATCACCACCCCCATCAACATCACCACCCCATCTCCTGCCAACATTTCCCATAAACCGCTACGGGGGGGGGGGGGGGGGGGGGAGCGGTGGCGCAGCGATTAGCATCCTACGGTAAGCGTCAGCGGTGTGCGATATTGGAGTCGATCCCTACATAGCACCGTGAACGCCTCCATCAAACCGCCAGTGTCCTGCGTGATGAAGTATGGTCAAGAAACACCCGTGATCGACACGGCATGGGGTCGGCCTTCATGCAGCAGTGGATTGTCTACGGGACGTTTAAAGCCCAATGCTACCTGGACAGGGTTAGGCAACGAGAAGAAAGCAGCAGGGACGTGTCCACGTGTGTGCGCACATCTCGATTCATGCCACTCACCTCTCGATCAAATTAATAATAATAATTAATAAGGATAATTTAGGGCTACAAACACGTGGCGTATGTACGTTACTGCAAGTTGAACTTCTTTCGCACCATACGTAGCCAACCTATTCGATTATTATTTGATTTTATTTTCTACGTGACTTCACCGAAAGAACCAAAGAGCATTTGTTTTTACACCAGGTAAGGCCCACTGAGCCATATCGCTCTTTTTTAGAAGCAACCCGACCAGCAAATTACATCTCAACGAAGTGACTTATCATGTAGAAACTTACAGGAGGCTCGAAATGAATGTTTATAAATGGTGAAGGGAAACAGCGGAGGAGCCGTAGAAAAACAATCTACGCAACCACGGGGAGAGAGAGAACATGCAAACTCCAAATCTAATACAAGAGGCATCGTCAGGCTGGGGATCGAACCAACGACCTCCTGCATACCTGGCGAGGGAGATGACAGCTCGCCACCGCGGCATCCCGAGAGTCTCACACAGAAGCAATGTTCCATGGCATCCCCGACAGAACGCGTGAATCCCGCACCTCCAATTAGCACGGTTGGCTAAGTACGGTGCGAAAGAATTTAAACTCAACTTTTTTTAGTAATAGGTTTTTACCCTTTCAACTGGTACAAAAAACTGACACCTTTAAACAAGGCATCATGTTTGCAATAACCACAACGCAAGCAGCCAAAATGCAAACAAAAATAAACAACTCTGATAATGATAATGATATGCACTGTCCTTGAAGTTGATTGGTCCACACCCGAGACAGCTTTTCTTAGAGCCTAGTCTCCATTGGTGTTGGACCAGATGACGCCAAAAGGCGTACAACTAAAAAACTGTGCATTTTGACTGCTTGTGTTGTGGTTATTGCAAACATGATGCCTTGTATAAAGGTGTCAGTTTTTTGTACCAGTTGAAAGGGTAAAAACCTATTACTATATTTTGGCACTGGTAAAGGAGATGTCTCATGCTCAACATTTTTGTTTTACATTTCTACCGGTAAGGCCCACTGAGCTATTCAGCTCTTTTTTCCAGACGCGACCTGGCCACAAATGACAGCTCAACGAAGTCGCTTATCAACAAGTGGAAATGTAAAGCAGCCAATACTCTAAACGCGCGATATCGATTCTAAATGCGGAGGGGAAAACACCTTTGACCCGGAGAAAACTCCACGCGACCACGGAGAAAGAGACACGCAAACTCCAAATATACAGCAGGCGCCAGTGTTGGGATCGAACCCACGCCCCTCCTGTGTACCAGGCGAGGCAGTTAGCATCTCGCCACCCTGTACGCATGCACATTAAGCACACGCGTAATATCCACACCCGCTAAGTGCGCCCCCACGCAGACCAACTGCACGTGGCCAAACAGCCGCTCGTTATGGGGTCAGCGGTGAGAGACCGATTCTCTCTCCGCACCATCACAGATAGAGCCCCCCCCCACCCACCACCTCCCGCCCCTTGTGACCCGGCACATGCGGTTTGCGTTAAGTGGGGAGGGGGGCGATAGGGTAGCGATTCCACCACAGCCATCGCGGAAGAGGTGAAGGAAAAAGAGGAGGAGGAGGAGGATTTTCGACGGCCCGGGGAGATGTTTTGGGAGGGCGCGGGGGAGAGAGAGAGGGGGGGGGGAAGGCGGATGAGACGACACGGGGGGCTGGGGGGGCTGGGTGCAGTTGGAGGGGGGGGGGGCTCACACGCTCCTACCTACACCGTCGCGTTAATGGCTCCGTCTGCTAATCCCCAAAGAGGATTTTACCATCTTTTCTGTTTTTCCTCCCATCCGATTATCTTCACCTCCCACCTGCGTTTGTGTGCCGTGGGGATGCGAAACTGCTGCTGCTGCTGCTGTGGCGAGTTGCAGTGGTGGTGGTAGTGGTGGAGGATAGGATGTTGATTTGGGGGGGGGGGCTGCCGGGACGGGGGGAGAGAAACTTGAAGGTAGATGGGGAGGTGTGTGTGGTGTGTGTGTGGTGTGTGTGTGGTAGTGTGTGTGGTGTGTGTGGGGTGTGTGGTGTGTGTGTGTGGTGTGTGTGTGGTGTGTGGTGGTGTGTGTGTGTGGTGTGTGTGTGGTGTGTGAGGTGTGTGTGGTGTGTGTGGTGTGTGTGGTGTGTGTGGTAGTGTGTGTGGTGTGTGTGTGGTGTGTGTGTGTGGTGTGTGTGGTGTGTGTGGTGTGTGTGGTGTGTGTGGTGTGTGTGGTGTGCGTGGTGTGTGTGGTGTGTGTGTGTGGTAGTGTGTGTGGTGTGTGTGGGGTGTGTGTGTGGTGTGTGTGGTGTGTGTGGTGCGTGTGTGTGGTGTGTGTGGTGTGTGTGTGGTGTGTGTGGTGTGTGTGGTGTGTGTGTGGTGTGCGTGGAGTGTGTGGTGTGTGTGTGTGGTGTGTGTGGTGTGTGTGTGGTGTGTGTGGTGTGTGAGGTGTATGTGGTGTGTGTGGTGTGTGTGGTGTGTGTGGTAGTGTGTGTGGTGTGTGTGTGGTGTGTGTGGTGTGTGTGTGTGTGGTGTGTGGTGTGTGTGGTGTGTGTGGTGTGTGTGTGGTGGTGCGTGTGTGGTGTGTGTGTGGTGTGTGTGTGGTGTGTGTGGTGTGTGTGTGGTGTGTGTGGTGTGTGTGTGGTGTGTGTGTGTGGTGTGTGTGTGTGTGGTGTGTGTGGTGTGTGTGGTTGGGGGGGGGAGTCAATTAATTCGTTTGCAAACATTGGCACGAGATGGAAAGAAGGGATGGCTGGAGAGCCGGCAAAAGACACACACACAGACACAGAGAGAGAAAAATATATATAACCGGTTGCACGAAGCCCGTGTTCCCATTTAATATTCATCTTAACAAGAATAACCAATGCATTGCACTGTTCCAACACGCACGCAAATACGCTGGGACGCGTGTTGTTCTCGAGGAACACAAACTTCTCACGGCCACGACGGCAGAGATACGAGCCGGCCATCAACACGCATTGCTTTGCCACTGCGGCGTCATGTTCTTTGGAAGTGGAGTAAGACCCATCGTGGCAACTGTTCAAGGTCTCCGAAAGATCGCGCTGTGCACGTGTCTACCGAGGTGTGCCGCCTGGCTCTGGCCGGCCGGAGCACCGATCCGCTGCTGCACGCTGAGGGGCCCGAGTTCGAACGTCGGGGGGTTTAGCCGCACGACCACCGAGACAAGAGGGCACCGCACCACGCAAGGGTCTCACGCCGACAGCCCACTGACGCCAAAGCAAACAGATCGTGTGATGGTAACGACCACAATCATTACAATACATATGATTATTCGTATTATTAATTGACAAACCAAATGCCACGAGCGTTGTTCGACACCACCTATTAAAACTAAACTATTTAAACTTTGTTTTTATTTGACCAGGTAAGGCTCACTGAACTATATAGTTATTTATAATGAACGTTTAAGGGTTAGATCGCGTTATTTATAAATATATAGTTATTTTTCAGAAGCGACCTGGCCACAAATGATAGCTTAACGAAGTGGCTCATCACGTGGAAATGTAGAGCAGCCAAACACTCTGAACGCGTTATGTTGATTCTAAACGGATGACCCGGAGAAAAATCCACGCAACCATGGGGAAATAGTGACATGCACACTTCAAATATATAACAGACTTTAGGGTCGGGATCGAACCCACACCCTCCTATATACTAGGGTGGGGTGCTGCTAGGTCAGCATCCTTCCCGACAACCTTTGTCTCCCCAGTCTTGATAGCCGCCGCAGGTAGGAATCGACCTCGTGACGCTGGGTTCATTGATGCTGCACACAAACCACTGAGCGAAAAAACTAGATTCCGAATTGGAATTTGTTTGTATTCAGCTCAGCTCAGAGGAGATCGTCACAGCTCAATGGTCATCACTACCTGCCTTTTGCCAGATATCATACCTGTTGCACAGTTCAGATTCGTAAAAAACATCTGAATAAACAGATGGCAAGTGAGTGAGCGAGCGAGCGCATGAACGAGCGAGTAACGGAGTGAGTTAGCGAGTGAATACCCACAGTGAGTTCCCGACCAGCGAATGACTTAGTGATTGGGTGAGCGAGTGAGTGAGTCCACACATTGGGTTTCCTGCCAGCGGGTGAATGAGTGATTGGGTCAGCCAGTGAGTGCTCACAGTGAGTTTCCGACTGGCGGGTGAGTGAGTGAGTCAGTGAGTGAACGATCGCCCACAGTGGATATCTTAGTGCTGCCTGAGAAAACAACTAGCCAGCCGACAGCCGTGGTCCACTCTCCGCATCTCCACCGCAGTTTTTGCGCAGCCGGTAAAAACGCGTCAATCTGAAACCCTGGACCGCTACAAAAAGCTCCGTCTGCGGCCACGCGAACAACGTGCAACATTTTGCCGATGCAAGCACCTTAGCATCATCACCCTAACTTTTTGATAAAAAAAACAAACTCAAGCCAACGGCTTCTCTGCCAATAAAGTGTAACAACAAATCACAGGATGAGCCGCTTTCTGCTCAGCGTGACAAAGAACACGTTCGCTCGCTTGCTCGCTCGCTCGCTCGCTCATTCGCTCGCGTCGCTCGCAAACTTGCGATGAACCCAGTCCGGCTTCGATCGAGGGGACCGGAGAGGCAGAGGCGGTGCTGCGCCGCGTGGCTCGATCCAAATCTTTTCGAGGCCGGAATGGCCCGGAAAATTCAGTTCCGGGAATCATTTCGGGCACGGACACTTTAAATCTCGCCCTTTGTCATCGTCCCTTCGCTCCGGTGTATGCGGCGGTGTTCATGCGACTCGAGGGTACAACAATGTCGGATTATTATGGGTATGTCTAACTTGCACCATAACGGAAGTGCCTTATGCCAGAAATACATACTTTTCACTGGCGGCCCTAGCGGCGTTCCACAATATATTGAGCAAGAAATGAATCCCTGTGTTGGTTGTTTAGGGGCCCGAAGCAGACATTATTTTTGGTGCACTCTCCACACCACCCCTCGCCTTCCCCCCTCCCCCCCCCCCCCTTCAGAATGTTTCACTCCTAACGAGATGACAGCAAAAGATATGGACACGAGATTAGCTTTTTTATGTTTGGCAGGATTTGACATTGAGCTAATAATCGGTTCCCCCGTATTAATTTCCTTATTGTTTCATAAATCCAGGGCCCCTTGGGTTTCGTGGGGGTCCTATGCCTTTGCTTAGTTTGCTTGAGCAGAGGGCCACCCACTGGTCAGAGAGCGAGAGCGAGAGAGAGGGCTGTTGTGTATCTTTTCGTATGAAAAATATCATCATCATCATCTGCTGCACTAGAGACGTGATGGTTGATGGTCAAGTGTTGGGGTTGGGGAGGGGGGGGGAGCTGCAACATCGCAGGGCCGTGGCAGATGACGACAGCTTTGAGAGGCCTTCATCCAGCAGTGGAACAATCGTGACTGGGCACTGGTGGCCCGAGCTATAAGCAAACTAAGCAAACGGTTAGATTCCCACAACTAGTTCAAGGAGACAATGTATCATACACGAACTCTACATGTGCACAAGTTACGTATGCACACTCACCACATGTGTCATTAACACTCACATAATTGACCCGCCCGTACTGAACATCTGTGAAACAAAAGAGCTGAATAGCTCATCGGATTCCTCGTGCAGTCTAAATGAACATTCTGATCATGATAATTGCCTGAGTTTGATTCCGGGGAACGGCTACCATCACGTGCTTCGCGGCGATCCGGCGAGTTATGGATAAACAACCCCCCTTGTGGATTCGCTGTCTCAAAAGCGGCTACCAATTATGATTATGTTTCCGTAATTAGCAGAAGATTACGTAACAAAAAGGTCTGAGCCGTTTTTGGTCAGTGGCGAGAGATGCCACAGTTGCGAGAGAATCTGCCTCCTAGCCTCGACATGTATATATACTAAGGGGGGGGGGGGGGGGAGTTATTTAAATTGTGTTGATGGGTATCTGCGTGTTTACCAGTTAGCTCACGGATCTAATTTAAGACACCGTGGTGCCCCTAGAGCATTGACAAAAAAACTCACCAAAATAAACACGAAACCTCCTGACTGGTAAGTTAGCCCGTCACAATAAAACATGATTCGAACTCCGAAAGAAGAAGTTGAGTTCCTTAGCACGGTAACCTTTTGACCTCTGTGTCAAATCGCCCTGACACATGCTCCCACTGCATGGACGCCCCAGGGCACCAATTGTTTAAAGTAGTAGCCGAGTGAAGGCGCGAACATTATTTGTGAAATTTGTATAAACGGCGATTCGTCAAGCCACTACAGGATGAAACCCTCCCCACGCCGCGTGTGCAGTGAGGGTTTGTTTGACCATACATCACCACGCTGGTCAGTGTGGGTCCGTAGAGTGGTGGGTCGGCGGTGTTAGCCGTGGCCCGGAATCAAATTCAAGTTGGTGGTGGTGGAGGTGGACGTGGTGGCGGTGGTGGATTTGGCGGTGGTGGTGGCGGTGGAGGTGGTGGCTTTGGCAGTGGAAATGGTGGTGGTGGCTGTGGCGATGGTGGAAATGGTGCCGGTGGTGCCAGTGTTGCCGGTGGTGCCGGTGGTGGTGGTGCCGGTGATGGTGGCAGTGGCTTTGGTGGTGAGAGTGGTGGTGGTGGCTTTGGCGGTGGTGGTGGCGGTGGTGGTGGTGGCGGTGGCTTTGCCGGTGGTGGTGGTGGTGATGGTGGCGGTGGCTTTGGTGGTGGCAGTGGTGGTGGTGGCTTTGGCGGTGGTGGTGGCGGTGGTGGTGGTGGCGGTGGCTTTGGTGGTGGCGTGGTGGTGGTGGCGGTGGCGTTGGCTTTGGCAGTGGAGGTGGCGGTGATGGTGGTGGCGGTAGTTTTGGCGGTGGCGGTGACGGTGGTGGCGTTGGCGGTGGAAATGGTTGTGGCAGCCGCGCTCCGCTCCGCTACGCGATGACGTGGCCTAACGTGGGCATCAATCACACCGCCGATAAGGCCGCCCCCATCCGACATCATTACCCTTTTACAAGCGCGCCTCGGTTAACGTGTCATAATCATTTACAATTTACACGTTCCCGCGGACATAACTCACGTCTCCTCTTAAGCAAAGTCATTAGCGCCTGCGTCTGTTTTTGCTTGGAGTTCCCCCCACCCCTCCACTCATTCTATCCCCCCCCAACCCCCTCCACCCCCGCGTTATTAAATTAGCGTGAATGCGCCGCTTTATAATATATAATATATCTCAGGACAATGCTGTTGACTTGACGTATTAAAGCAAACATTCTGTTGGACTTAATTGCACGGCGACTGATGGAGCCGCGCGTTCGCCCACGTTAAATCATTGCGCTTGACAGCAGCGCATCTGCCGCACCCGACCGCTCACCAGCTCCCAGCGCGAGCCCCTTAGACGGCGGTGGAGCGAGCGACGGATGATGACGGATCGTAGACGACCACGCAACTCATCGCTCGTCACGAACCTCGCACCCAACGTAAGCAGGCCTGGACCCCCCCCCCCCAAAAAAAGCTGGCAGCAGAGCAAAGTGGATGTGTGGGGGGGGGCACAAAGCCAGTCTCGAATAACGAGCAGCACGTACAATGAAAACTAAAACAAATAAACAACCACTGCCACCCCCATCATCATCATCATCGGTCAGAGATGACCTCAGAGGGACCATCTCGACAGCTTCTTCTTCTTGTCGAGGATCTGTCACAAACAGTGGTGTGAGTATATAATTGCAGGGCTGTGCCTTTCAATTGTCTCTATATATTGCATATATTTTTGAAAACTAGGAACCGGAAAAAGAGGAAAACCTAACAGCGAAATGTGCTTAACGACGACCTAAGAAAGATGTGGCCACTACTTGAGACAAATTGGCACCACAAGACAGCGAGGAGAGTGGAAACAATTGACGGCATGCTGCAGTGGACACCTACTGCGGACTGTCTGCCCATGGACCGTGATGATGATGATGATAACACTATAATAATAACAACCTTGATCTCTTTATGGACGCCCGGCTGGCAGGAGACGGATTAGTTGGCGTCTGTTCCAGTCGGACTGGAGGAGAGGGGGGGGGGGTAAGGGGGGGAGGGCAGCGTCGCCAGAAACAAGAAAAAAATACCCCCAAAACCTTCCAAAAGACCCAATTAGCGGTTACGGACAATCCCAGGATAATGGGGCGAGCGAGTAAAGCCCACGTCGCGACCCCCAGCTGCCTCCCGCTAACCCCCCCACACCCACCGCCCACCACCTCCACCACCACCACCCCACGTGGTGCCCCACAAAACTTCACAAGGCGAGCGAACACCCGACCCCAAATGAATAACGCTAACTATTTAATGCGGGGTTTTTCGTTTTCTTTAATGAACAAGAGCACGCACAAGGTTGACGTTCTTTCGCACCGTACGTAACCAACCGTGCTAATCGGAGGTGCGGGGTGAGGGGTGGGGGGAAGGACAACAAAGTCATCACAACAATTTCATCACAACAAAAACTCACCACAACAAACTCATCACAACAAAAACTCACCACAACAAACTCATCACAACAAAAACTCATCACAACAAACTCATCACAAGAATATTATCACAACAAACTCATCACAACAAGCTCATCACAACAAAAACTCATCACAACAAACTCACCACAAGAAGCTCATCACAACAAACTCATCACAACAAGAAAGTGGTTCGCAGCGCCTGCGTTTCGTTCGGTGCCTTTTCTGTCACCTCTCTTTGCGTGCGACGGTAGCGGTGGTGGCGGTGGTGGCGGTGGTGGCGGTGGTGGCGGTGGTGGCGGTGGTGGCGGTGGTGGCGACGGTGGCGGTGGTGGCGGTGGTGGCGGTGGTGGCGGCGGTGGTGACAGTGGTGGTGGTGCTGGTGGTGAAACAAAACGGCGAGTGACGTTTCGTAAACATTTCGGCATCAGGGGGCGTGGGTGTCTGGTGCCTGCGCTATCTCTCGGCGCCTGCGCGAGATCTATGAAACTGATGGACATTTGTACAACAAAGAGCTTTATAGCTCATCGGATTCCTCCCGCTCGCCGCCTACGGTGGCAGAGCACCAGTTGCGGAAATACGGGAGAGGGGGTGGGGGGTTGGGGGTTGCTGTGACGGGGGGGGGGGGGGGTGAAAACAAAAAAGGCAAACTAAATCATTCACATCAAATGAAGTTGTCTTATTTTTATCGCAAAGCACCATACTTGCTGCTGAAATGTGTCACTTATTGAGGTTGCGATGCAACCCTGTGAGTAAGAGCTTCATGGGTCATCGGATTCCTCCGGTATGAATGAATATTCTGATGTCGCTTCCGGGTCGTCTGACCAGCGGGGAAGAGTAGGCCAATGATGCCCTCTGGAGCAGCGGCTTTTCTCGCGCTCCCTCTCGTCCAGGCCCTTGCACCGCACAGCGTTTTGAATCAAGCGAACCGAGTTCGACAAAACGGGCCCGGCTATCATCGGTGGCTGTAACAGCTGAATAACTCCTGGACATCCGCGCCTTCTTGCCAACGCAAGCTAATGAGAACGGGGGCCCCGCGGGGCTAGGAGATGTTAACTACCTCGCCTGGTATGCATGAGGTCGTGGGTTCGATACCGACCCAGACGCCTGCTGCGGTATATTTGGAGTTCGTCTGTTCTCTATCTCCCCATGGTTGCGTGAATTTTTCTCCGGGTCCTTCAAGGTTTCCCTCGTAAATTTAGAAACATGCGTTTCGAGTGCTTGGTTGCTATAAATTCCCACGTGATAAGCCCCTTTGTTGAGCACTAATTTTGTAGGCAGGCCGCGTCTGAAAAAAGAGATGAATAGCTCAATGAGCTCTACCTTGTAAAATAAAAATAGTTTATGTTAAAGTATACACAAACAATCCCCAAGGGCCAACAGAGTTTGGGAGGAGCAGAGGGGTAGGGGGTCTTCATCTAGCTGTGGATTTACAAAGAGGGCTTTAAGGTTTTACTTGCTGAAATAAAAAAGCCAAATGTCCTATTATTAGCCCGTTCGACGCACTGACCTCTGCATGACCCATCAAGTGCAATGGGGCATCCATTGAGTGCAGGGTAGGGGGAGAGAGCGAGCGAGCGTGCGTGCGGAACATGAGGAGAGCAGGGTGGGTAGGTGGCTGAGTTAGTGGGTGGTGGAGGAGAGTGAATGGATGGGACGCGGGGGTGGTCGTGCCGCGGTTAGCGCGCTGCGCTACGAACCCGGCCACCCGAGTTCGATTCCTGCTCACGGCCAATACCGGTGACGATAATCTGAATCGGTCATGGGCCTCCCTTAAGTCGACTCAGCCTCAAATGAGTACCTCGTGCGGTGTGTACACATCGCCACTGGGGAGACAAAGGCGGCCGGGCGTGGTTCTGGCCACCCATCTCATCGTGTGCCGTGCCGGTCTTCATAGGTGCTACTCTCTAACAGCACTTGCTCCGCAAAAGTTTCCTGAACGCTATACGGGGGATCTTTGTATTTTTTTGAGTGTGCCGTACCGGCCTTCATAGATACTCGCTGAACAGCACTTGCCCCACAAAAGTCTGTGAAGGCTATACGGGGCATCTTTGTCTTTGTCTGGGTGTACCGTGCCGACATTCATAGATGCTCGCTTAACAGCACTTGCCCCACAAAAGTCTGTAAAGGCTATACGGGACATATTTGTATTTGTCTCGGTGTACCGTGCCGACATTCATAGATGCTCGCTTTACAGCACTTGCCCCACAAAAGTCTGTAAAGGCTATACGGGACATCTTTGTCTTTGTCTGGGTATACCGTGCCGACATTCATAGATGCTCGCTTAACAGCACTTGCCCCACAAAAGTCTGTGAAGGCTAAACGGGGGAAGACGGGGGTGGGGGAGATCTTTGTCCGTCGAGCGGGCTTGGTGGTGGCGAGGCCGCGTGGTGCCGCTTGAAGGGGCTACTGCAGACACACTTGAGCCAGTGTCTCGCCGCTTAATAGTGGGGGGGCGGGGGTGTGGGTGGAGAGAGCTGCGATAAGCGTCGTCGTCGTCGTCGGAGGGGGGGAAAGAGGAGAGAGAGAGGAGAGCAAAGGGCCCCGGCTGCCCCACTCAGCTCCGACGAGTTGTGTGGTGCCCGCTGTTCATTGCCTGGCGGTTGCGTTCCTGCCCAGCCCTTATCAGCGCCCTTGCCTTCTTACACAGCCAATGCAGACCTCGTTGGTCATCCCCTGTGCCCTTGTACATCTCAACGTTCATCCTACAAAGTCACATCACTCGGGAGAAACACAAACAAATAGACAAAAAAAAGTTTGTTTTTGCCCGTATTGAAACGGCCGTACGCCGTATGGACCTGAACACTCAATTTCCCTGTTTCAGAATACGGGGTAAACCGTATGGGTTGACACGTATGCGGTCATATTTAATCGTTTATTTGGCCGGTCTTAGTACCTAGGGGCGCCCACTCCCCTCTTCACCCCACTCTCACTCTGTGTTAACGTTGTCCCCTTTCACGCACCCACAACATCGCGTTTCGTGCTCGATGTACCTCGGAGTTTGTCTGTACTCGCCGCGTCCTGAAGATAATGTACCACGCTAGTCATTCCACGCCGTGGCTGTTGTTTGACCGCACTTCACCACCCTGGTCAAGTGCTACTTGGTGGCCAAGATTCATGGTCTAGCGGCGGGATGCGCGAGTGAGCGAAAATTTCCATCCGCTGTTGCTTGGATCGTGAAGAAGCGATCTCAGAGGGAGCTCTGTGATGTCTGCTTCCGTGGGTTGTTCTCTTCCAAGACGAAGGGTCGCGCTGATCCGTGAGAATATTTGTCTCGTGATGCGATGCTACCCGCGGAATCGGGATATATATATTGTCCTGCACGATTATTATCATCATGATTATACTGAGTATCATTGCGTGTAAACCCTCTCACAGCCAACACCGGTGACGAGTCATTTGCAGGATGTGTTATTTTGGCCGATACCTATTACACTCTATGTTGTAGAACTATGGGTGGAAAAAAAACCGGGTTAAATCCGGAGAAACCCCACGCAGAACAAGGGGGAGAGATCATACAAATCCCACGCTAAAAGGAAAATCTCATTCAGGCCCTCGCTGTGTGCATTTGTAACTTCTTTCGCACCGTACGTAGCTCACCGTGCTAATCGGAAGTAACGAAAAAACGAAGCACTGAGAGCCACCCATTTGTTCGTCTCTGCCTTCCTGCTGCCGTGCCACCCTAACCACGAATATACAATGTGGGCAAAATGAAACTAAATCATTCTAGAAAGCCTCCGTTTGTAATTTCCATTCGCAGCGACGTTTACTCGGCGTGACGCAAACGCAAACATTTGGGATGGCCACAAAGACGAAGATACCACCGTGTAGCTTTAACGGACTGATGTGGCAAGTGTCGTTAGCGAGTAGCACCTATGAAGGTCGATACGGCACACGAGGGGGTGGGTGGGTGGGTGGGTCAGCTGTCTCTCTCTCGTGGAGATGTTTACGCATCGCGCCAGTTGCTCTACTTGAGGCTGAGTCGACCTAGGGAGACCCAGGACCGGTTCAGATACTCGTCACCGGTGTTGGCCGTGAGCGGGTATCGAACCCGGGATGCCAGGTTCGTAGCGCAGCGCGCTAACCGCTACACCACCGCTCCCCCCCCCCACACACACACGCGTACACACACGCACACACCCACGCATGCACGCACGCGTGCCAAAATCCGTTGAAAAACAACTCGCTCACGTGCCCACGTGCCCACGCGCGTGAGCACGTGGCAGGCTCGAGTGCAGTGTTTGTGTCTCGGTGTTGTGTCTCGTGCGGTGTTGTGTCTGTCGGCGTTGTGTCTACCTGTGTCTCGTGCGGTGTTGTGTCTCGGTGTTGTGTCTCCGTTTTCAATGCGGGCGACAAACGCCGATGTATCCACACAATGAGCTACCGAGGTCAGAATCCGGGTCGCATATCGAATTCATCAACACGTGGCACAAAAGTAGAGCTATATGTTTTTTTCACCGCTTGTAAATGCCCCTGTTGTTATTGGGTGTGATGGTGGTGGTTGTACGGTGGGTCATCTTGAAAGTTTAGCGGCAGGACAGTGGCAGCAATTGAACAAAGTACACAGGAAACTAGTATAACAGCAGCATCATCATCACCAGCGGCCATGACCAATCCACTGCTGAATGAAGGATTTCCCGAGTTGATGTCATCGCTGGCCATTCTGCGATGTGAGCGATGCACCACGTACCCTGACCTAAGTTCATTTCAACGTCCCGTCTCTCCGCTATTCTCAACCAATCGGCTACGATCGTAACGCTGCGAAGGGCGCAAACATGCACGGAGGGATGCACGCTTGGAATTGTATTGCGAGAGGGGAGAGCGAGAGGGGAGAGAGAGAGAGGGGAGAGGGGGCGGGAGCACTCGGATTAGAGAACGCGCAACAAGTTGGATAATCTTAATGGCTGCAGAGGCCTCGGGCAGTGCACGGTGCTATAGACAGACCATGTTGACTCCACAACAACAAATCCCGAGACTATTCACACCCTGTGTGGCCACGGGGCGTTGATGTTGTTGTTGTAGCCATGCTCCAACCGGACAGCTCAGTGCGGGTTTGCTGACCGGGGAGGGCACGACCGGCACGGGTGTCCCTGGCCTCCACCCGGGGTTAGCCGTGGCTGGGAATCGAACTCGGGTGGCCGCGCGCCACTGCCAAGCCAAAGCTGCGCTGTTCCGTCTTGCTGGGTGCTTTATCCCATTACCAGCCCTCTTCGGAGTATCCGTCTGCGGTCGAAGCGAAGGTTTTCTTGGTTAGTTCATTGAATCGCGCCGCGGTCACTTGTTTATTTAAGTATTGCGCAATGTGGCTTCCATTAAGAAGAAGACGACGACGACGACGGAGCGGGTGGAGGATTCGAACTCGGGCTAGGTACAGGCGCAGCGCTGCAATCGCTGGCTCACGCCGCTGCTGCTGGCAGGAGCGCTTCCACTGGGCGGAGGTCTCGACAGCGCTCCTCTAGCGCGGTGCACGGCCTACTCTTCCACCACGTCGGCCGGTCGTGGTGAAAGAGCTGGGAGTACCCACACTTTACCCCACCACACGCGGCCTGCTCAACTGCGAACCGTGGTGGTGGTGGTGGTGTACCCCATTCGTGCTGCTGCGTGGACAGAGTCGGTGGGGGAGGGGGGAGGCATTGTGGGGGGGGGGGGGGTGGTTGGGGGGACGGGTTTGGTGGGAGATTTGAGAAACCTGCCCCATTGTTTCGACTGCCGCGCCTGGAGATGGATTCGACGCGACAAGGAGCACATTACGGAGTGCGGATCATGAAATACTCATAACCACCTTAGCCTGCGCCCCGAGTCGATTACGTTCGTCGTGGTCACACGAATTGCCCTGTCACTCGTACAAATAAGGGGATTCGTGTGGAACCAGCATTTCCAAATGAGCACTACGAGACGCACGCAGCTTGTATGAGGAATCGATAGCACGGTTGGCTACGTACGGTGCAAAGGAAGTGCAACATACGTACACGCATACAAATATGTATTTCTAGACGGCTTAATGGTTAGCAGATCGGCCACGCAAACTCCAAATATACAGCTGGCCTCAGGGTCGAGATCGAACCCACGACCTCCGGTATACCAGGCGAGGTAGTCAACATTTCCTAGCCACTGTTTCGAGAGCATCGCTCGACTCTCTTTGAGCAGCCGAGTACTCTGCTCTTCTTGATTTGATGCCTCGCACGGTTACACGCTCCTAAGTTGTTGTTACTGGTTTTCTGTTGTTGTTGTTATTATCATTTCCAAAAAGAAGGGGATAGAGAGAAAAGGGGGAGTGGGGACGACCGCGGATGTCGGTGATTCGTTGGCGCGCTTAAATATATATATAACAAAAATAAACCAGACCAATAAAAAAAACACCCCCTCCGAATTTGTATCTCAATCCTTCGGTCTAGACACGCCGTTTAAGGAAACGGCAAATAGTTGCGGAGGCCTCGTGCAGGCGAGAAGAACATTTAATCTATTGATGTGGGGCGCGACAAACACACAACTCTGTTATATCTCGAGCGCATCTACCCCGCGGGTCGTGTTCATAATCGCACCGTCTACCACCCACCACCCTCCACTCCCCCAGGGAATCACTCCGCAGGAGTCGCGTTAGGTAGGCGAATGGGGGGAGGTTGGGGTTGGGGTGCATTCTATGGCCCTCTGAACGGAGTGTGAATAATAAAACAAACTGGCTCGTGCAGTCCTGAAGAGGATCGTTGGGTTTGATCTTCCACGAAGTCCACGGTCCACCCTAAACCGCATCCACTGCACAAACCATTGCAGTAAATGCGGATATGATAATTGGTTCTTTACCCTTTTATCTGGCAACAAAACTGACACCTTTTTACAAGGAGTCATGTTTGCATAGACCGCAATACCTGCAGTCATAATACAAACAAAACAACATAACTCTGATAATGTGCACTGTCCTTAAAGTTGATTGATCCACACCCGAGACAGCTTTCCTTGAGCCTAGTCTCATATGGGTTGGACCAGATGACGCCAAAAGGCGAGTAAATGCGGATAGTTGATGCACTAAAACTGAAAAACCTCTCTGAAGTAAATTTCGATTTAATGTTTTGGTGACTGCAGGAATTCATCTTCTTGGTTCTTTCGGTAAAGTCACGTAGAAGGGAAATAATAAAATAATAAAAATACAACATAATACAATAATTCTCACGACGTTTCGGCCACAACGCAAGCAGCCGTCCTCAGGTGAAGAACAGGTCTGTCTCTGTAGTAGTGGTGCGACTGTGGTGGTCATCCAGAACAGGCCGTGTAACGTAAAACGACGCAATGCCCCGATCCACAAAGACGAGGGAGACACCACAGCGAGTGTGCACTCCGCTTCTGCTGGCGCGGTTATCTGCCCTTGACCACCTGAATGTGACATTGTATTCGTTGCTCTGCATCGACATCAGGAGCCATACGGAAGAAGAAGAAGGTTGTTTTCTGTTGGATAGGATCGCTGTAAAGGTCATATGCCATTTGCTTATTTTGTCCCCTCCACTTCCCGACGACAGAGCCAGTAACAAGCAGCGCCGTTAAATGTGTGATAGATAAGAGTGTATTAATACGTTTCCTGAATTGAGCAGCGTTTTCATTGATATCCGAGCTTGGGGGGTGGAATATACGATGATGATGATGCTGGTGGGGCTGGGAGATGAAATTCCAAGTTGAGTCGTGCAAGGGAAGAAGCAGAAAGAGAAGTGGTGTGACCTACAACTTGGTGAGTGGGTGTGGTGCGTGTGGTGAGTGTGTGGGCAGGGGAGTGAGTGGGTGAGTGGGTGAGTGACTGAGTGGGTGAGTGAGTGGGTGAGTGAGTGGGTGAGTAGGTGGGTGACTGAGTGGGTGAGTGAGTGGGTGAGTAGGTGGGTGACTGAGTGGGTGACTGCGTGGGTGAGTGAGTGAGTGGGTGAGTGAGTAGGTGAGTGAGTTAGTGTGTGACTGAGTGGATGACCGAGTGGGTGAGTGACTAAGTGGGTGAGTGAGTGGGTGAGTTGGGGTGACCTGCAGCACTCGTGGTGGTGGTGGTGGTGGTAGTGGAACGCAGAACAGACGAGGTGAGACAGTCAGTCTGGAGGACAAAACAGACACAGACAGACAGAGAGAGATGTGATTTGATGTCACGTCCTTATTGGTTAGAGTGTGAACGTATACTTGCGGATGGGGGGTGATGGGGGGCTCTGTCTGGGCTGAAACATATTTTGGGGGTGGGCGGTGGGGGGGGTGAAATAAATCAATATCGTGAAGATGCCCGCAGGAGGCAGTCCGTGGCAAAAGCTTGAGAGAAGAAATGCCGAACGCCCCCCCCCCACCGCCCGCCAAATTCAGAGAACCGCTCTGGGATTGAATCGTCGCGAAGTGACGCGCAGCGGGACGCCTGCGGCTTGATGCGTCGCGAGAGGCGTCGTGAGCGGTGCTTGTCGCAGGCGCGCGCACGCAGCAAAAGGCAAAGGTCCCCCGTGTAGTCTCAGCAGACTGTCGGGGCAAGTGTTGTTAGTAGCGAGTAACACCTATAAACACAGAAACAAAGGTTACCCGCGTAGCCTCAGAAGACCGTCGGGGTAAGTGCTGTAGGAGCGAGCAGCACCTAAAGACGCAAAGACAAAGGTCCCCCGTGTAGCCTCAGCAGACTGTCGGGGCAAGTGCTGTTAGGAGCGAGCAGCACTTATAAACACAAAGACAAAGGTTCCCCGCGTAGTCTCAGCAGACTGTCGGGGAAAGTGCTGTTAGTAGCGAGCAGCACCTAAAGACGCAAAGACAAAGGTTCCCCGCGTAGCCTCAGCAGACTGTCGGGGCAAGTGCTGCTAGTAGCGAGCGGCAATCTACGAATGGCCGGCACGACACACGAGGGCGTGGGTGGCCAGCACCACGCCCTGGCCACATTTGCCTCCCAGGTGGCGATGTTTACGCACCGCACCAGGTACTCATTTGAGGCTGAGTTGATCTAGGGAGGAGGAGGAGGTGGGGGGGAAGCGCCTTGGACCGATTCAAATATTCGTCAGCCCCATTCCGTAATAGCCTTCGCAGGCATTCCGGGCAAGTGCTGTTAGCGAGCATACGCGTGCACGCACGCACGCACACGCACACACGCACGGGCGAGCGAGCAGACACAACACCAATAAACAGCGTGACTAAGCAGCGGTCACGGGCTAAACGCGTTTGAAGATCGAATCGGCGCGCAAGGATGTGAAACAAGGAAGCCCCCTGTTCCGATTAGGCCGCTCTCGGCATGGAAACACAACACGCACGCGCTCCAGAAGCACCCAAGAAAATAGAAACGCTCAGAATCGATCCTGCGTTCGGTGGACAGGACGCGGCCTGTTCTCGGATTAAGATTTTTTTTGTTCACATATATACTAGAGGAATCCGATGAGCCGTGAAGCTCTTTTTGTTCAATCAGGTGCGCGACAGCGATTTACAACAACAAACAACGATTGGAGTGCAAAGTGTAGGAAAAGTCAGCAAGTCACGAAAAACGAATACAACCTATATAAGTCTAAATTGCATAAGTACTCGTGGGAGGATATTGGAGCACCCTGAGAAAATGCACGCGTGCGAGAGAGCAACACTCTATCGCATGTCCAGTATTCTATTCCCCCATCCCCCGTTGTCCTCTTCATCACCGCCGGACAATCAAAGTGATGGGGATCTCTGTGGTCTCTGTCTCTCTCTGCAGCAGCAGGAGCTGCTGGAACACAGAGTCGGGAGGACGCGTGCCGGCACTGGGGAATCGCTCGGGCATTGTGATAGGAGAGGCTTTTTGGCCGACCACCGCGTCGCGCGCTCTCAGATGCGCTCCTGCGGCCGTCTGGAACGCTCTCCCTTCCGATATTCGGAAGCCACTGGGAGCTGCGCACTTTGAAATCATCTCGATAAAACGAATTTCTTAAGAACTGATTGCTTTGTTTAGTTCGTCGTACTTCCCTGCACCTCCGATTAGCACGGTTGGCTACGCACGATGCGAAAGATGTTCAACATACAGACACACACATTACTGAGGTTGGACGAGTGACCGGGAGGCGATGCTGGACCGGGCACCACTGTGCTTCCTGGTTTCGAACGCCCGGGTTTCTCCGGCCTCTGATGGTTACAATTGGCATCTCGAATGTACCCAGTGATGTGGTGTCGTACGGCACTCAGCGCGGTAATGCGTGGGCATAACTACTCAATCTTGGGCGTGTTTCCCTCCATTGTATGTGCGCATGTATGTTGGACTTCTTTCGCACCGTACGTATTCAACCGTGCGGGGGAAGGACAACGAAGCAGTTCTTAAAAAAAAACGAGTTAGTCTCAACCACCCGCTTTCGTCACATGCGCTGCCGAACACACTGACTAATATCCCAATGGTCAACATTACTCACGCGTGTCCGCTCGGCTTTTGCCGACAGACCAAACCAATTTGGCCATATTTGCTCACGTGACAGCTTGAGTTCGACGGCATCTGTCGGGTGGTGGAGGTTTGTGGCGAGCACGTGACACTGCAAGCGCTCTCCTTTGTTTTGTTTCACGACTTGCTCCGACTCACGGACGCGTTTCGGACGCGGCCGCGCGCGCGTGCGCCGTGCAGCCCATCAACGCTCGCGCGCCTCCGATGGTTGCGTGAGCTCCCGTCTCGTCCGTCACGTAACATTGGAGGCGGGGGGAGG
Organism: Lampetra fluviatilis; assembly: GCF_964198595.1. Classification (NCBI taxonomy): domain Eukaryota; kingdom Metazoa; phylum Chordata; class Hyperoartia; order Petromyzontiformes; family Petromyzontidae; genus Lampetra; species Lampetra fluviatilis. Next base: position 2,759,306 of record NC_136291.1, on the reverse strand, counting down.
GGGCGGGCGTTTGCCGCTAACAAAGCGGCGGAGACGTCCCAACGAGAGTCGGGAGCGCTCTGCACTGGTGGGCGGCCTGCGAGACGCCCCGCTGACACGTTGGACGTTCGTCGTTGCGTAACGACGCCCCGTTACGTCACCGTACCATTATCAGCAGCCAAATGTTTCGCTCGCCCGTGCGCCAGTCTTGAGAACACACAGTGTCCATTCTTCACATGAGCTCGCTCTCTCTCTCTCACTCCCTCGCTCCCTCTCTCTCTCTCTTATCCAGTGAAAACATTTACTGTTGTGGGTGCCTTGACGCGGCGTGGCCTTTGAGAATCGCTCGATGGAATTTTGATTCTGCGCGGTTCTAATGCTAAAAATGACACCGCTTGTGCCGAGGGCTAATCAAAGCGCCTTCTAGAGCAAACACTAGCCAGCACGAAGACAAAGCGCGTCTCTGCCGATGCGCTCAGGGAATGTGTAACGGGGCGGATTTGTGCGACGCCCACCCCCGTTTATTATTTTTTTGACGCTTAACGCGTTCCACGTTCCGTCCCAACTTTCTCCCCAAAACGTAGTGGCCGCCACCCCCCCCACCCACCCCCCAACACCCACCCACCCCCCACCCACCCACTCACATCCCCCACCACCCACCCACACCCCACCACCCACTCGTTCACTCAAAGTTCCGCATCAACTTCCAGCCGCTCGAAGCCAACCATTCACCCGCGCGTGGAGGCTGCCGTGAGGTTTCGCGCCGGTGGAGACGGTTGCGGTGGTGGCGATGAAGCGTAGGAGGCGAAACCCGAGGGATAAACAAACCTGGCGATCGTGAACACCCGACGGAATTCATTATTATCAATCAGCCATGATTATCATCTTCAACATCATCGACAACAATAAGCCACAATCATCATCATCATCAACAATCAGCCATGATCATCATCAACAACCAGCCATGATCATCATCAACAATTAGCCAGGATCAAGCTCTTGTTGGATGAAGGTCCCTTTCCCCAAGTTGCTGCCACCTCTCACGAATCCCGCGGTGTTACAATCCGCCGAGCGCGCCAGCGCACGAGGCGATGCCACATTGCTCAAGGGACGAGGTGGGGAGGGGGAATGAGACGTCCTCACACGAGCAGGAGACGTCGCTAGAAACACTTACGAGAGGACGTCGACGGAGAAGACTGAGCCACTCAACTCGTGCGACTATATATATAAGAGAAAAGGAAATCACATTTTGAACATTTCACCGGTTGGTCTAAATTAGTCGTCGATCTTTTTTGGGCACTCCGATGCCCCTCCTGTGATGGTCTCCTGGCTTGAGTGTGAACATGTTGGGATTGTGGTCTACAGCTGTGGACTTGATGGACTATATAACACGAAATAATTGTTATTCATCGTTGCTGGCACGTGGAGAGAAACGTGGGGACGTCGTGTCACAACAACACGTGGTGGTGCGACCCGGGGGGAAACGAATCGGAAGGCGGCAACACGACGGCCATCAACCTGCGCAGAGCGATAGGGACTCTCGCTTCGCTCCGGCAGCTGGAGATTCAAATCAAGTCGCGCTGATCGCCGAGTTTCAAAGGGCCGCTGCTGTTCGCGTGGGATCAGCGCCGCAGCGTTTCGTAGCGTGCTACATTTCGCCCGATTGCATTCCAGTCGCCAGGCTGACCGGCACTAATTTTCTTTAAAATGTCCCTTTCAAACGATGCTCACTTGTCGCCGGTTAAGAAAGAGAATTCAAACTTGAAAAAAATTAAAACGATTATGATGAATAATAAACACTGAGGTTTATCGCAGCTGCTCGTAATCTGAGTGTAGTTTTCTGGGTTGGGGCCGAGTGTTGCAACGGCGTGGAGGTGTTAACTGCATTGCCTGGTATACAGGATGTCGTGGGAGTTCATATGTTCTCCCCGTGGTCGCGTGGATTTTTTTTCCGGGTACTCCAATTTTTTTCTCCACATTGATAAAAATGTGCTTCGATGAGTTGGCCCTTATAAATACCCACGTCATGAGCCACTTCGTTGAGCTATCTTTCATTTGTGGCCAGGTCGGTTCTGAAAAATAACTTTTTAGCTCAGTGGGCCTTACCTGGTAAAATAAAATAAAGAGTGCAGCTTTAGTTTCGTTGGGCTTTTGCCACGCACTACTGCAGGGCACACGCAGCAGATGATACCAGCGGGTCAAAGGCCGATGATGCTCAGACAATTAAAGCGGTTTATGAAAGTAAGCAGGCTCTGGTAGCGTCACGGCACGGCTCGAAGGGATGATTGGCAATGCTGTGGAGTATTGACCGAGTGGCAGCCCAGGAATGGAATGGGACGCATCTGAGAGCCCACGAGGAGATGTAGCAATGACATCAGCTCATGATCACTCGGCGAGAGTTTTAGAGACTCCTTCATCCAACAGTGGATCTGACCACGGCTGATGACGGACGACGACGTATGTATGTTGAACTTCTTTCGCGCCGTGCGTTTGCCAACCGTTCTCATTGGAGAAGCTTCAATTAATAGAACCGTGCGGGTTTTTCGCGAGTCTGCTGTTGTGGTTCTCGGATGTGTTTCACGGTCGTGCCACACAGTGTATGACGACCAAAGCGATTATGATGTTGATGATGGTGTTGATAATGGTGTTGATGATGATGCTAATCCCATCGGTCTTCGCTCAAGCCTTGGGGTTGAGAGACGGAATACATCTCAGCGGACGCATGAGTACATGTGCGGTGATGCTGCTAATAGGTGTCTAAGTCTGTGAAGGTATTTTCTTAAGATCTTAAGATCCGACCCCTGCTTGACCCCAAACTCCCCTGCCACCGCGGCTGAGATTTACACCTCCGCCTTTATTTACGTTACATTTAACACCCATGCAGGCCTCAGTCATAGCTCGTTTCGCACTCATTAATTTATTTATTTTCGTCTTCCAAAAATGTTTTTGGGGGGTAATTTATTTATTGCCGCCACGAGTTCAATCCCCGGTCACGGCGATCGTTAGCGGCGAGCGATAATACCGCCTCGAACCTTGCCTCGGGGTAAACCCCCGCTCCGTCACCTACCTTGCAACAGGCCAGCGTTGGTGAATTATAGCCGAATGACCTCCGTGGGGGAGGAGGGGGGGCCCTCATTTAGCAGCGGTTTGTCAAATGACCGAAAGTTATTATTTGTTATTCTACGACGCGTTTCGCCGAGGGGACGTTAGCAAAGCAACGGGGCTAAGATGCGTCTCGCCTTGGAGTCAGGGTGCGTGATGGGGCAGGATAGGAATTTCATAGCAGGATTTGGGGGTTAAGGGATTTTCTAAGTTCAGGATATGACTTGGCTAGAATGTGTTGGTGATGTGACCGCAGAGGGCGGGAGAGGGGAGGTTACGACGCCAGATGATGGAGGAGGGCATTGCTAGCATCGCTGGCAGAGATTTCTCAACCGCCCTTGGCCTCCACTCTTTCACCAACCACCCGCCACTGACGAGTGTGGCGAAGTATGGTCAAACGAGCCACGTGACTGGCATGGCATCTGGCGGGGCGGGGCGGGGGGTGGGGGCGAGGGGCTTCACCAAAATGGAAAAATATGCGCAAATGTCTCCCTTTCATCCAGCAGTGGATTGACCAAGTGCGGCTATAAATCACGATTATTACCCTTAATCATAACGAATGCCATTCTGCGTCCCCCACCCCAAAAAATAACAAAACGCCGCGCCGTTCCTTTTCGGCGAGAATCAAAAACATGATTCCACATAAATCTGCTCGTTCGGCGTCCAAATCAGAAAAGCCTGAAAAACCAAACTGAATTTCCGCGGCCCTTATGGACAAATGAATAAGCGCTGTTTACACTCGCGCGCGCACACACACACACACGCGCGCGCATGAAGGAGCGAGTAGGCAACACGAGTCCAGGGCGAGGTCACACTCGAAGCGGGCCTCCTCCTCCCCCTCCTCCTTCTCATCGCGTGATTACATTAAAACCCCAGCAATGAGCGAAAAACAACGTCAAATGGGAGGCCCAAACGCTGCGAGCCGGAGGCTATTTTCTTCGTTCGCTCGAGGGCACGACGTACAGCCACTAAGTGCCGCTAACTCTGAGCACGTGCCGCTTAATTCACAGCAGCAGAAGCAGCGGCAGCGGCGGCGTGAGAATTAAAAACATCTTCGCCACCGCCGCCACTGAAAATAGAACCAACGACCCCACCCCACTCCACCCATCAATTCTCCTCCTCCACGGTTTGTCAATGTGGCCATTGTTCACTCGGGATAGCCCAGACGATGTCGTAGTCGGCTCTGGGGGCCCCTGAGTGCGTGGCCGCTTTGTCCGCGTGGCACGCGCGCGCGTGCCTCCCGCGCGCGCGTGCGACGGCTTTATTCAATAACAGCGCGGAAGCGCCCGGCTCCGCGCAACGCGCCTCGTTAATATCCATCAGCGATGCAAATTGCGCGGCGCGCGGCAACCCGTTCGCGTCCACGCGGCCGGCGATCCATCACCGGGGCAGCGAGGGTAACGCGCGCGAGTGAGAGAGAGAGAGGGAGAGACACGGGGGCTCGCCCCGCCGATGTTGGCTGCCCCACAACGTGGGGTTGGTGGGTTACTTGCCGAGAGGCGATCAGAGATGGAGGCGCGCGCGCGCGTTTGCGGAACCGGGGTGTCGGAGCGAAAGTGCTGCTAGCGAGCGCCTATTGTCAACGTTTTACAATAGTCCGAATGGTGATTCACATTTGGTAAGGCGCATTTTAACCGAAGCTCCCAATGCGCCGTGGTGATGCAGATGATGCTGCCTTGGCAGTGGTGTACAAGGACAATTAACGAACAAACAAATAACAACAACAACAATTAACTCAAGACGTTTGTCAACAATACTAATTGGCGTTTTGTGTCGGGTGGTGGAGGGTTGCGACGCATTTATACTTACGCAATCTAACCCAAAAGCCTGTATTATGAATAATAATGTGGCCCGAGAAGAAGATATATTTCGATTTAAAGCTTTCGTGACTGCAGGGATTCATCTTCTTGGTTCTTTCGGTAAAGTCACGTAGAAGGGAAGTAAAAAAAAAAAGTGAGAATTGTTTTATTATGTTTTATTTTTATTATTTTATTACTTCCCTTCTACGTGACTTTACCGAAAGAACCAAGAAGAAGAAGATATATAATAAGATATGTTTCGGGTAGTGGCCCTGCTGCAAAGCGCACACAAATGATTACACTGGTCAACACACTCTTTCTGGCATAAGGTATTCCAACGGTTTTTAATGTAATTTTGGGGTGCTGATTCCAAATCTGGCATCAGTTTTTGTCTATCACATCAGGTTTTTTAGATATCAAATATTGCATTTTCAATAAAAACTGCAGAAGAGAAATATTAAATAGATGTGGATATCTACATAAAATGATATTATAAACACACTATCCTAAAAATACAGCACCATATTTTAACACTAAAGCAGTCACTGACTCGCAACAACTTGCAATCATAAGTGACAGAGTTAATTTCGGGTAAAATCAATGAAAATAGGGTATTCCGATAGCATAAAAATTGATGTGATAGAGCAAATCTGGGATCAGATTTGGAATCAGCACCCTGAAATTAGTCTAAAACAGCTGCAAAAGTCCAGGCCAGAAAAAAATGATTTTTTTTTGTTGACCAGTGTTATGAATCAATTGCTACTGATGAGATGCGCCTCTCATGCAGAATGATGTGCAGCCCATGGATTGTGTCAGAATGAACCTCCATTATTTGTGGAGACAGATATGGAAAGGGGCATTAATAATGTTATTATCACCATTCTCCACAATTACGCTAAAGAGTATCGTGTTATGTACCGTCTAGTGCTGTGTCGAACTTTGGCACCGATTTCTTACAAAAGGGATGCTTGACTATGAACTTCGGGATTTCCACAAACACACTGATTGTCAAGCAAGCCTGGCTGTACTGATGAAACACTGAATTTCTAAACCAGTGCCGAGTTTGCTTGTGTTGAACCAATGCGACTGACAATTTGCACTCCCAGAAGGCCGGGTGTCCGATGGAATGTGTGGTCTATTTATTTATTTTATTGCGGACGAATACGGGAAGGACAACAAACTAAACCCAAAAAGCAGTTTTGAAAAAATTAGTTTGCCATGTGGATGATTTAAAATATGCATAGCACCAGCGGCTTCCTAATGTCGGAAGAACGGCCGTTTCAGACGGCCTTCTTTTGTTCGATGGATACCCCAAAAAAAAAATCAACAGCAACAAACAACACGGGAAGCCACTTGCAGGGGGGCGAGACACTCAAATTTGTGACAAAACCGCGAGTCTCAAGGGTGACCCTTGAGACTTGGACAAGTTATGCGTTTGTTTGTTTTTTCTGCTGCACTCGAGTGTTTGTTTTACCCGCAAACAAAACGCTTCTTAAGCAAGGATTGGTTAAGAAACATCGCGATGCTCAACTTTACAGAGAGAGACAGAGGAAGAGAGAGAGTTTTGAGGCTTGGTGAGAGAGGCTTTCACCCAACAATGGATAGGTAACTGTTGATGAGACGGATGTGCTGACGATGATGATAATGATGATGAGACAAATGTGCTGACGATCATACGAATTTTCTGCTGATCATGATGACACGAATGTGTTGATGATGATGATGATGATAATGAGACGAACGTTCTGATGATGATGACACGAAAGTGATGATGATGACGACGACGAGACGACAGTTCTGATGATGATGATGATGACACGAATATTCCGTTAATTTTTGTTCGAGCGCAGACTTTGTCGTTCAACAATCCCCTCCCATGACCCGCTCCACTCAAGGAAGGGCGGCCGGTCAACTTCAACGCCGAGGCGTTCCTTACAATTGCACACCGCAATTAATGCAAACAATGACGTATTTCTGATTAGTTTAACCTGCGATCAGTCGCACGACCCGGGGCCCAAATATACCGTGACCTGGTAGCGAACCGATTAAAAAAGAAGTTGACTTACAATCACGACTCGGCGTGTTTCATAGAGGGGCGAACAAACGGACAAGAAAAAGCCACCACGGACACACACAAAGATCCCCCGTATAGCCTTAACTGACTGTTGGGGCAAGTGCTGTTAGCGAGCACCTATGAAGGCCGGCACGGCACACGAGAGGGGGTGGGTAGCCAGCACCACGCTCGGTCGCCTTTGTCTCCCCAGTGGCGATGTTCACAAATCGCACCGGGTACTAATTTCAGGCTGAATCGACCTAGGGGAGGCACAGGACCGGTTACAAAAATCGCCACTGGTGGTGGCCGTGAGCGGGAATCGAACTCGGGTCCGCCCGGTTCGTAAGCACAGGGCGCTAACCACTGCTCAACCGTTCCCCACAATTGAACACACGTACGCACGCAAACGCACGCACACACTCAACAATAATAATAATAACGGCCAGGGCGACTGATCTCCATACACATTAACACATTAATACAAAAGAAGACAATTTCGCTTGCGGAAGACTTAAAAAGGGAAAAAAACGCATACCAACACTTCCACTGAACAACTTAATTAAAATCCCAACACCCTAATTATAATTACGCTTTACGGCTTTAATTACACTTAAAAGCCTTGCTGTGGGGGTCGGCTTGCCTGTGGCCGGGTATCCATCCGTCCCACCCTTCCCTGCCTCTTGCCGGCCCCGTAGCGGGCCGTGCGGATACGCGAGGTCCTTTGGCGGCATGCGGAGCAAGCGTGGCCATCGCTCTCGGCGCATTCATTCGTCCCCGAGGCCAAACTCCCCCTTCTTCCTTTGTTTTAAATTTCCCGAGCACTCCTAATGGCCGAGGCGCGGCCGCTAATTACATTGCCGTAATTGCATTGTGCTAATGGTTACATTCTGCGTTGAGGTGCACTATAATCTCCCGAAAGCTGCCTTCTCCAGTTTATTGCAAGTCCACCGCTCACCCCCTCCCCCCACGCGCTCCTACCCCCCCCCCCCCCACGCTCCCCCGTCACCACCAACCCACCAACAACAACACTCACCACCAACACCACCCGCCCCCCCCACCGCCACCACCACCACCACCACACCGACCCCATCTCGAAGCTCGCCCGCATGCCGCATGCCCTCCAACACCGTTGGTTTGGACATCATCCGCCTGCCGACAAACACAAAGATCCCCCCTATAGCCTTGGCATACTTTTGGGAGCAAGTGCTGTTAGCGAGCACCTATGAAGGCCGGAACGGCAGACGAGGGGGTGGGTGGCCAGTACCACGCCCGGCCGCATTTGTCTCCCCAGCGGCACATGTTTGCACACCGCAGCAGCTACTCATTTGGGGCCTAGTCGACCTAAGGGAGGGCCAGGACCGGTTCAGACAATCGTCGCTGTTGTTGGCCGTGATCGGGAATCGAACTCGGCTCGCCAGGTACGTAGCGCAGCGTGCTAACCACTGCGCCACCGCTCCCCAAACGCACGCACAAACTCAACACCAGTGGCTCTCCTCTACTCCAAAATGTAGCCCCCCCCACTCTCTCTCTTCACCCCCCTCTCTCCCCCGACCACTCTCCACAGCCCCAAGCATGTGCACCTCCCCCCCCCCCCCACTCGCACCCACCCACACAGTGTTATTCTAAAACTCCGGGCATTAAGACCATTTTGCGCTAAGAAGTTCTTTGGCAATTAACGGGATGGGTTTTCTGTTTTTTTCCCCTCTATACACCGCTGCTACAGAGATAGCTACCATGCTTACACGCACAACGACGATGATCCACACACCCACCCAGCCACCACTGCCCCGCGTGTGTGCAACGGATGACCCCAAAAAGCACCGACTCAGAACCAGCAGCGTGGTACACGAGTGGGGGTGGCGTGGCCGCGACCACTCACGGTCGTCTTTGTCTCCCCAGTGTTGACGCTTAGCACAAACTCACACACAGAACATCGACATCTGTGCCAAGCTAGGTGTACCTCGAGGCCACGATAAAGTGTCACGATCACACACAATCACGTAGAGACGGAGATCCCTGTGTAACCTATCGCACACTGTTGGAGCGAGGGCCATTTACGAGGAGCTCCTATGAAGGCCAGCACGGCACACGAGAGGGTGGGTGGCCAGCACTATGCTCCACCGCCAGTTCTGATGTCCACACACCGCGCCGGGTAATCATGTAAGGCTGAGTCAACCTAGGGGAGGCCCAGAACAGGATCAGATAATCGTAACTGATATTGGTGGTGAGCGGGAAATCGAACTCCTGTTTTCTGGATCATAGCAGAGTGGGCTAACCACTACACCACCGTTCCCCACTCAACGACGAAGATCCCCCGTATAGTCTTTACAGACTGATGGGGCAAGTGCTGTTAGCGAGCGCCTATGAAGGCCTGCACGGCACTCGAGGGGGGTGGGTGGCCAGCACCACTCCAAAGACACTGACACAACTATCCAGACACAGGCGGGCCGGTCACAGAATTCAGTTGACCCCAATGGAGATGCCTCCATTGGGGTCAACAAAAAACACCCGCGGCTCCGGTGGTGAGGACTTCTTCGTGACGCTATTCGTTACGGGTGTCATCACCGTCCCCTATCCACCACGCAGTGCATTGTGGCTCTTGCAATTATTGAGTTTGAATTTTTGTGAATTTTTTTTTGCCGAATTCAAACAGAAATCGTCTCTTGTTGTTATTTCTATTGGCAACCCCCCCCTCCCACCATTGACCATGCACACAGGCCAAGTGGGGATGGGTGGCACTCTGGATAACAACAACAGCAGCAGCTAACTACACGGGGGTTGAGGAGGTTTATGCGGAGGAGTGCTGGGGGTAGGGGTGGGGGGCTGTGGCTGATGAGGGTAGCGGAGAAGGGACTCTGGGGTGGAGAGGTGGTGGGGGGGGGGGTGCGTGGGATGAGCCGTCGGTCCAAGCGGATTTACGACAGAGCCGGGATTTGTCGCGCTCGCTGTCGCGTACAACAACTGTTGCACCCTCAACGCGGCCCGCATGCAGCGCCTTGAGGCGATTAGCCTCATAAGGACTCGCTTCCCCTAATTGCTGAGCAGGGCTCTACGCACGTACAAAAGATCCCCCGTATAGCCTTAACAGACTGTAGGGGCAAGTGCTGTTAGCGAGCACCTATGAAGGCCGGAACGGTACACGAGGGGGTGGGTGGCCAGCACCACGCCCGACCGCCTTTGTCTCCCCAGTGGCGATGTTTACACACCGCACCAGGTACTCATTTAAGGCTGAGTCGACCTAGGGGAGGCCCAGGACCGGTTCAGATAATCGTCACTGGTGTTAGCCGTGAGCGGGAATCGAACCCGGGTCGCCAGGTTCATAGCGCAGCGCGCTAACCGCTACACTACCGCTCCCCACGTACACACACACACACACGCGCACACGCGCGAGCGCGCAGAAAAAAAAAACAAAGATAAATCTCCCCCGGGTAGCCTTCAGCAGACTGTTGGGGCAAGTGCTGCCGATGAGGCCACGACCACTGACCGGCCGCCTTTGTCTCGAGTCGAAGCAACATCTCCGGGCCGGTTTCGACGTGCAGTGTCTCATCAGCAGCGATGCTTTCGCGAATCAATGCTGCGTGAACTGCCAAATGTAATAGGCAAGGAAGCATTTCTTTAAAAAAAAAATATATATGGGTTACATTATTATGACCAGCGTGGTGAAGTATGATAAAGACAAAGATCCCCGTTAAAGGCGTAATATACGTTTTGGGGCAAGTGCTGTTAGCGAGCACTTATGAAGGCCGGCACGGCAGGCGAGGGGGTGGGTGGCCAGCAACCACGCCCGGCCGCCTTTGTCTCACCTCGAGTTGCGCGATATTCAAACACCGCACCCGGTGCTCGTTTTTGGGCTGAGTCAACCTAGAAGGGAAGGCCCAGGACCGGGTTCAAATATTCGCCACTGTTCGATAGGGCAGAGAGGTATAGAGTGGATAAGAGTTGGAGAATCAAAACAAATATATCACGGAGACCTCTCTGGCCGATGTGCTGTGGAGTGGGCTCACTGCCCCAAAACGTACCCAGTGTAGGGAAACGTGGGGGCAACGTTGGCATAACGTTGACATACGTTGCCCAACGTCGCTCCAACGTTCCATGTTTACTGGGTTTCTGTATTTGTTGAACTTTTTAAGGCAGTTTTATTGACGAATGTGCAGCGTTGGTGTGTTGGTAAGAGGTGATACGTTTCTTGACTCAGGTAAGTGTGCAAGCACTCGACTTGTGCGTCTCCCTAGTTGTTAAAAATTAGCAAAATGATGGGCAAAGTAATTATGAATGTTGATGGGAGACCCAAGAGCTGTTTTTGTTTAGTTTGACAGGGGTGCGCGTATGCAGGCGATGTGTATTGTACGCAACACGCAGATAAATACACGCACGCACACATATACTAAATTATACACACAGAAACGCAGCCAAGCACACAAACACACACACAAAGACAAATACACACACACAATCATAAACGCACTAATTCACACACACACAAACACATACATACAGACACAGAGATACGCATAGACATAAATACACAACGACAAACACACAAACACACTTGATACATAAATGCAAACACATATACAAACACAAAGGAACACATACAAAGGCAAAGACACATATCCTCTCCCTGTATAGCCTTAAGATAGGTTTGGGGCAAGTGCTGTGAGCGAGCAGCACCTATGAATGGTGGCCAGCACCACGCCCGGCCGACTTTGTCCGTTTCACCTGTATCCGGTACTCATTCAAGCCTGAGTCTACCTAGGGGAGACACAGCACTGGTTCAGACATCACCCTTAGTCATCGACGTTGGGACGTGGACGGGAATCGAACACCGCTGCCGTCATTCGCCACTGAGTGGCGGTGAGGTCGCCACGGCGCATGTACCAGGCTAGGTGCACCTTGAGGCCACGTGAAGTTGTCCACGGCCCGCTGGCAGAAGGAGATCACGAGACGGACCCAGGCTCCGTGGGTTCATCGACTAAGATCACAGGCAGATGCACCGCCTGTGCTTCCCAACGTGCCAACTTGCTGCGTTTTATCCGCCCGACGATCCGCTCGATGTTGTGAGCGTCGCCCCAATACACACAAACAAACACAGACAAAGATCCCACGTATAGTCTGGACAGACTGTTGGGGCAAGTGCTGTTAGCGAGCACGTTCAGGGCTGGTACGGAACATGAGGGGGTGGGTGGCCAACACTACGCCCGGCCGCCTTTGTCTCCCCAATGGCGATGTTTACACACCTCACCATGTACTCATTTGAGGCTGTGTCGACCTAGGGGAGGCCCATGACCGGTCAGGATAATCGTCACTGGTGTTGGCCGTGAGCGGGAATGGAACGGAATGGTAGTAGGGTTTGTAGCGCGGCGCGCTACCCACTACACTACCGCTCCCCACCAAACACACACACACACAGTCTCACGCACACACACAGTCTCACGCACACACACACAGTCTCACGCACACACACAGTCTCACGCACACACACACAGTCTCACGCACACACACACAGTCTCACGCACACACACACAGTCTCACGCACACACACACAGTCTCACGCACACACACACAGTCTCACGCACACACACACAGTCTCACGCACACACACACAGTCTCACGCACACACACACAGTCTCACGCACACACACACAGTCTCACGCACACACACACAGTCTCACGCACACACACACAGTCTCACGCACACACACACAGTCTCACGCACACACACACAGTCTCACGCACACACACACAGTCTCACGCACACACACACAGTCTCACGCACACACACACAGTCTCACGCACACACACACAGTCTCACGCACACACACACAGTCTCACGCACACACACACAGTCTCACGCACACACACACAGTCTCACGCACACACACACAGTCTCACGCACACACACACAGTCTCACGCACACACACACAGTCTCACGCACACACACACAGTCTCACGCACACACACACAGTCTCACGCACACACACACAGTCTCACGCACACACACAGTCTCACGCACACACACAGTCTCACGCACACACACACAGTCTCACGCACACACACACAGTCTCACGCACACACACACAGTCTCACGCACACACACACAGTCTCACGCACACACACACAGTCTCACGCACACACACACAGTCTCACGCACACACACACAGTCTCACGCACACACACAGTCTCACGCACACACACAGTCTCACGCACACACACACAGTCTCACGCACACACACGCAGTCTCACGCACACACACACAGTCTCACGCACACACACACAGTCTCACGCACACACACACAGTCTCACGCACACACACGCGCGCACTGAAATCCCTCGCAGGGGAAATTCAACAATTACGTGACCGCATGGAACAACTTAAACGGCCCTACACATACACGCATTATATTCAGGCTACCCACACTGAATACCACACAGATTAAATGAGTTATTATTAGTATTAACACGGCGTGTGTGTGTGTGTGGCAATGGGAAACACCGGTCGCTCTCACACGGACAGCAACTCACGGGACGTAACACATACGCCGCGCTGTCCAACGGTAATTGAACGCACGTGGGCTTCATTTGCATTGGAGCACGCTGAGTGGAAAAGCCACTCATTAATCAGGCACACTGGGCCGGAGCGACGTGACTCGCGAATGGAGAGGTCACGAGTTCAATTCCCAGTCAGGGATCGGCTCACACCCCCCCCCCACCATCTCTCAAGGGTCGATAAACATGTAACGTGTCAATTCCACTGCTGGATGAGAAGCCTCTCCCCCTTGCGACCCCTGCGGGTCGAGTGCTGGGGGGGAGGTTTTGATTCGGCCACACTTCACGCTCGGTGGAGGGGGGGGGGGCATATGTGGGGAGCGGTGGTGCAGTGGTTAACGCGCTACGCAACGTGCCCTGTGAACCGAGTTCGACTACCGCTCACGGCCAACACCCGTGACGGTTATCTGAGCCGGACCTGGACCTCCGCTAGGTCGACTCAGCCTCAAATTAGTTTCCTGGTGCGGTGTGTAAACATCCCCTCTTGGGAGACAAAGGCGGCCGGCCGTGGTGCTGGCCACACACCCCCTCGTGTGCCGTGCCGGCCTTCATATGGTGCTACTCGCTAACAGCACTTGCCCCAACAGTCTGTTAAGGCTATGGGGGGGGGATCTTTGTCTTTATCTTTGGGCAGCGCATAGATATTGGGGCATAACGGCAGAGTTTGCGTCTTTAAAACGAATCTCTGTCGAACTGCGTTGTGTTGTTTAGTGTTGTCGCCCTACCCCCGCACCTCCGACTTAGCACGCTTGACTATGTACGGTGCGAAAGAAGTTCAACATACGGTACTTAAAAAAAAAACTAAAAACCCGTCTCGAAGCAGTCCTTAAAAGAGCCGCATGGGGCTTCGGAGCCACAGGTTGATGACCCCTGGGCGAACCTCTCAATACCGCTGGCTGGACAGAGGCAGTGGGGGTGAGTGAATGAGTGAGTGAGTGGAGGGTGAATTGTGGGGAGCGGTAGGGTAGCGGTTAGCGCTACGCAGCGCTATAAACCCGGCGACCGGGGTTCGACTCCCGCTCACGGCCAACACCGGTGACGATTTTCTGAACCGGTCACGGGCATCCCCTAGGTCGACTCAGCCTCAAATTAGTACCTGGTGCGGTGTGTAAACATCGCCATTGGGGAGACAAAGGCGGTCGTGCGTGGTGCTGGCCACCCACCTCCTCGTGCACCGTTCCGGCCTTCAAAGGTGCTCGCTAACAGCACTTGCCCCTGCAGTTTGTTAAGGCTATGCGGGAGGTCTTTGTCTTTGTTGGGCGGGGGGGGGGTGAATTAAATAGCTAGCCCCCCATTCTTCTTGGTTCTTTCGGTAAAGTCACGTAGAAGGGAAATAATAAAATTATAAAAATAACATAATAAAATACGATTCTCACGACGTTTCGGCCACAACGCAAGCAGCCGCCCTCAGGTGAAGAACAGGTCTGTCGGAAAGACAGCGTCTGAATGTTATGCTGCCTGAATGACGCTGTCTTTCCGACAGACCTGTTCTTCACCTGAGGACGGCTGATTGCGTTGTGGCCGAAACGTCGTGAGAATTGTATTTTATTATGTTTTATTTTTATAATTGTATTATTTCCCTTCTACGTGACTTTACCGAAAGAACCAATAAGATGAATCCCTGCGGTCACGAAAGCTTTGAATCGAAAAATAGCCCCCCATTGTTTCACAACCCACCACGCCGATCGATGAACGTGCACCCCCCCCAATTCGCAGTCATCTTCAACGCAGTCGCGAGCGGACGCGCGTGGAACTCCCCTGGCAAGGTCAGGGAAGCCGCACAAAGTGTGTACTAATAATAACTCCGGCGGGATAAGCAGATATCGCACGGCACTACGAGCCCACTCTTAAGTGGTTCCATTGTGTGTGTATCGATAACACCGTTAACCCTTCGTGCGCCGCCATAGCGACCAGGTTACATTTCTACGTCTTATTAAAACTTGAATAATAGTAGTAATAAAAAAATAATGTATGTATTCACTATCATCAAGAATCACCATCATCAGCAGCAGCACTACCGCCACGACGATCATCATCATCATCAGCATGATCGCAACCACGATCATCATCATCAGCACAATCGCAACCACGATCATCATCAGCAGCAGCAGCACTACCGCCATCACGATGAACATCATCACTTCCACGTCATTCATCATCACGACCATAGACACCACCACAACCATCGATTCCACCATCACCATGGCCTCAGCATCATGATCACTAACCATGCTGAACTCCAGCAACCATTCTGATCAGCTTCGTCATCATCATCATCATAGATTCATATTTTCTCTAAGACGGATTTTTATCTGTCTATTTAGTTGCGTTTCTACTGATGCATATTCGCTTCATTGTTGTTCTTCGTTTCATGTTGTTGCTTTTATCATTTTGGCAATCCAGGTCACTGATAATAGTTTTTTTACCCTTTTATCTGGCAACAAAACTGACACCTTTTTTTACAAGGAGTCATGTTTGTATTGACCACAATACCTGCGGTCGGAATGCAAACATAAAACACACAACTCTGATAATCTATGCACATCTGATAATGTATGCACATTATCAGAGCTGTGTTTTTTGTTTGCATTCCGACCGCAGGTATTGTGGTCAGTTTTGTTGCCAGATAAAAGGGTAAAAACGCAATTATCATATTTTGCTACTGGCAAAGGAGGTTGCAATGGAACCTCCAGGACTGCTACGCCACGTGCACCAAGGCCGTTAGGCGCATGAGTTCGATCTCTCTGCTGTTTGCTCACTGGCTCACTTGCTCACGTTTTCACTTGCTCACTCTCTCAGGAGCTCACTTTCTCACTGGCTCACTTCCTAACCTGCTTACTGCCTCTCTGGATTCCTTCATCAACGGCTAACTGGCGCACTTGAAAACTTTCTCACTGGCTCACTTCCTAACCTGCTCACTCTTTAACTTAACCACTTGCTCACTGGCTCACTTTCTCGCTCATTCGCTCAACGGCTCCGTTGGATTACTTTCATCAATGGCTTGACGGCTCACTTTCTCGCCGGCTCACTTACTCACCGGCTCCTTTGAATACTTTATCAATGGCCCACTGGCCTCCCTCGCTTCTTCGCGAGAAAACGGGGCCCGTTGGGCAGCCTTTTCTGCTGGCGCAAGCAAAGTATATAACAAGCAACTCTTAGCCGCCTAATCCTCCTTAGCGCGCGGCCTCTCAGCCGTGCGTACGCACTGGGGCACCGTGTGTGTGTGCTGTGTGTGTGCTGTGTGTGCGTGTGCTGTGTGTGTGCTTTGTGTGCGTGCAGTGTGTGTGTGTGCTGTGTGTGTGTGTGTGCTGTGTGTATGTGTGCTGTGTGTGCGTGCCTGCGTGTGTGTGTTGTGTGTGTGTGCTGTGTGCGTGCCTGCGTGTGTGTCCTGTGTGTGTGTGTGTGTGCTGTGTGTGTGCTGTGTGTGTGCTGTGTGCGTGCTGTGTGTGTGCTGTGTGTGTGTGCTGTGTGTGTGTGCGTGCGTGCCTGCATGTGTGCGCTGTGTGTGTGCGTGCTGTGTGTGTGTGCTGTGTGCGCGTGCTTGCGTGTGTGTGTGTGCGTGCGTGCCTGCGTGTGTGTGCTGTGTGTGTGTGTGTGCGTGTGCTGTGTGTGTGTGCTGTGTGTGCTGTGTGTGTGTGTGCTATGTGCTGTCCAGAGGAGACCGCGTGCGTGAGCGGGCGAGACGACACCCCCCCGCTCCCTCCTCGCTCTTGCTCTGTGTAATCGCGCTGCTCGAGAGAGGAGGCGCTAATCTAGTTAATGTGTGGAACGCGAGTGAGTGAGTGAGTGCGCGCGCGTGTGTCGGTGTGTGGGGGGGAGGGTGTCTGTCTGTGTGTGTGTGGGGATCTTTAGGTCGACTCAGCCTCAAATGTGTGTCCTGGTGCGATGTGTAAACATCGCCATGAGGGAGACAAAGGTGTCCGGGCGTGGTGCTGGCCACCCACCCACTCGTGTGCTGTGTCAGCCTTCATAGCAGCTCGCTAACAGCACTAAGTCATGCTACATGGGGGATCGGTGTTTTTTGTTTCCGGGGGTCTGTTGTATGAGGAGCGGTGGCGCAGTGGTTAGCGGACTGCGCTAAGAACCCGGCGAACCGGGTTGGATTCCGGCTCACGGCCAACACCAGTGGCGAATACCGGAACCGGTCCTGGGACACCACGAGGTCGACTCAGCATAAAAAA
The DNA here is from genome assembly GCF_964198595.1 of Lampetra fluviatilis. Classification (NCBI taxonomy): domain Eukaryota; kingdom Metazoa; phylum Chordata; class Hyperoartia; order Petromyzontiformes; family Petromyzontidae; genus Lampetra; species Lampetra fluviatilis. The sequence goes on along the minus strand of NC_136291.1, from coordinate 2,741,645 downwards.
ATTAGTACCCGGTGCGGTGTGTTAAACACACCGCTACTGGCAAGACAAAGGCTGGGTGGTGGTGTTGACCACCCATCCCCTGGTGTGCCGTGCCTGGTCTTCATAGCTGCTACTCGCTAACAGCACTTGCCCTCAAAAGTCCGGTAAGGCTAGACGGGCCACCTTTCTCTTTGTGTGTCTGCGTGTGGGGGTCTGGCCGCTTGCCTGCCTCATTCTAATCCCCTAAATTCTCCCATATGGTCGCCACGCTTCCACGCTGTCGGGGCAGCGCGCGCGAGCGCGCTTGTGTGTGTTGACGTCTGTGTGTATATGCGCGTGTGCCATGGTCAACTCAGCCTTGAACGCAGTGCCCGGTTCAGTGCGCAAACATCGCCACTGAGCGAGACAAAGGCGGCCGCTCCACCACACCACCACACCCGCTCCGTCGCAGTCTTAATAGGTGCTCGCAAACATCACTTGCCCAAGGCTAAAGAAGGCTATCTTCTTTCTAGATTTGAAGCTTTCGTGACTGCAATGATTCATACTCTTAGGTTTTTTTTTTCGGTAAAGTCACGTAGATAAAAAAAACAGAAGCTCGTTGTCTGTTAAAAGCTGTAACAGATAGGTGAAATTCCTCCCCGTAGAGGGAATTAATTCTAGATTCGAAGCTTTCGTGACTGCAAGGATTCATACTCTTAAGTTGTTTTCGGTAAAGTCACGTAGGTAAAAAAAATAGAAACTCGTTGTCTGTTGAAAGCTGTAGCAGATAGGTGAAATTCCTCCCGTAGAGGGTAGTAATTCTAGATTCGAAGCTTTTACTTACGTGACTTTACCGAAAAAACCTAAGAGTAAGGCTATCTTCATCTTATCGTTCGTGTGTGTGTGTGTCCAGACTGGTGTTAGACACGAAGCCATCATCCCTACAGACTTCGTTAAAACGAGAACCGCGCTTGGTGGGACAGCATGTGGGACGAGTTTGCCAGCGGCTACGCTCCACTCCTCACGTCGCCTGGCGAGTTCGGGAAGTGACGGACCCCCCGCCCCCCCCCCTCTAGGATGGGCCACTTGAGAGGCTCTGCGGACGCAGTTGGGTGAGAGCCGCGCTTCCGCGCACCGTTCTTTATAGTTGACGCCAAGAGCACAACCGGCATGGGTCTTTGGAGATATTTTGCTTTACATGATAAAACATAATAACATACTTTTTCTTCCGACTGTGGTTGTTTATATAACATATGGATTTCACAAACACATTGTTTAAAGTGAATATCGATCCATTAAATTACAGCATTTACGCCTAACATGCTAATTACCCCCCTACTCCACCCCCCCCCCCCCACAGAGACCGTTTCAGTTTTGTCAGTGCCGCGAGAGTTCTGGTAGTAGCAGCACCACGTGAGTCCACCAGCAGTGATCCATGTGCATTCATCAGTGGACCACCACAGGCAGGTTAATTCGTGCTGCGGAGAAGACATTACCGGCCCGCTCCAAGCAAATTGGATCGATACGTTCAGGCTAAACTCAAACACTTTAAAAGTGTTTTTAATTTTGAGAAGCGACCTGGCCATTACAAATGCCAGCTCGACGAAGTATCACATCGCGTCGACATTTCGCGCATCAACATTTTTCTAGACGCGTGGATGTTGATTCTAAATGTGGAGGGGAAAACTGAAATCCCACGGGAGAGAGAGAGACACGCCAAATATACAGCAGGCATCAAGGGTCGGGATCAATCTCAAGATTGGAACTGCTCGAATAAAAGACGACTGCTACCTGGGTTAGATTCCTGGCAATGTTTAACGCGCAATGGGAGGCTTTCGAGACCAATATTATCCATAGCAAAGTGTTTTTTTTCTTAGATGTGGGTTAAATCGCGTAAATACGAATGCGGCATTAAACCCGCCACCATCACCCGACACTGACAATTAGTAAAGCTTGTCACGGAAGCAAAAACGTGCCAATTCGCCGCTACTTCAGCGCACCGATGTGTTCAAGAGTAAACCCACAACATTTCCAATTCAAGCACGACGTTTCGCTGGTGATAACAACAGCCAGCTTCATCGGGCGATCGCAAGAATTGTGCAGGAGACTTCGTTTTTAATTCCTGGCAATGGTTACCACGTGCGAGAAAGTAGTATCTCAACCGATTTTCAGGGCTCTTCTTCCTACATCAACTGACCGGTTGTTGTGAAGTATGGCCAAACGACCCCTTTGACAGACAGTGTGTGGAGGTTTAACACGTAGGCTTTCGCGACCAATATTGTTCATAATCAACGATTTTTGGGTTTAGATCGCGTTATTTATAAATGTGTCGTAACCCTCCACCACCCGACACGGCCAAATTGTAAATGTTGTGGTTCCACGCTTCAACACACCGGTGGGCTAAAGCAGTGAACTAGTTGTCTTTTGTCAACGTGACACTTTTTTTTACTGATTGGCCGTGTCGGGTGGTGGAGGGTTACGACACATTTATAAATAACGCGATCTAAACCCAAAAAATCGTTGATTATGAGTGTGTGGAGGCCTTAATCCCGCAGCTGGGGGAAGGGACTTCCAGACCGTAAAGGCAGCAGAGAAGAATTCATGTTTTGGTCTCTACGTGAGTCTGTAGGTCTCTATGTGAGTCTGTTGGTCTCTATGTGAGTCTGTAGGTTTCTTTGTGAGTATGTGGCTTTCTATGTGAGTCTGTGGGTCTCTTTGTGAGTCTGTAGGTCTTTATGTGAGGATGTGGATCTCTATGTGAGTCTGTTGGTCTCTATGTGAGTCTGTGGGTCTCTTTGTGAGTATATAGCTTTCTATGTGAGTCTGTGGGTCTCTATGTGAGTCTGTGGGTCTCTTTGTGAGTCTGTGGCGTTCTATGTGAGTCTGTGGGTGTTCGCTGAGCGTACAGGTCTCTGTCCATGTCATTGGCTCTTCATGTGAGCCGAAACAATGTGGAAGTTTTTAACATTTAAATGCGACCACATTTCTAGAAGCTGCAAAGAATCCGGTGGGTAGCCAGACACAGGACGGGGAGCCCAGGGCGGTGTAGATCATGAACTTGAACGGAGGAAGGGCGCGGAGTTGACAGCACAGGCGAATGGGGGGAGGGAATTTCAAACAGTGGGGGATAGCCGAGAAAAAAAGACAGAGTGTGTCTTAGTGTGTGTCTCTATGTGAGTCTCTCTCTCTATTTGAGTGAATGCGAGTTCAGTGTTGCGTCCAAATGGGACCGCATCTCGGAACATTCTGCAAAGCAGAGAGAGAGAGACACGGGACATGCAGTGGAGAAAGGACGATTTGAGCTTGAACTTGAACATGGGCAGGGAGCTGACAGCACGGATCGCAGGGTGGGGGGAGGAAGAGGGAGTTCCAACCAATGAGGGAAGGGGGCAGGGGAGAAGCAGCGACCTCCCGCTGAAGAAGGGGGAACAGAGTGAGTTGGAACAGAGTGAACAGGAACAGAGTGAACAGGAACAGAGTGAGTGGGAACAGAGTGAGTGGGAACAGAGTGAGTTGGAACAGAGTGAACAGGAACAGAGTGAGTGGGAACAGAGTGAGTGGGAACAGAGTGAACGGGAACAGAGTGAGTGGGAACAGAGTGAACGGGAACAGAGTGAGTTGGAACAGAGTGAACAGGAACAGAGTGAGTGGGAACAGAGTGAGTGGGAACAGAGTGAATGGGAACAGAGTGAGTGGGAACAGAGTGAGTGGGAACAGAGTGAACGGGAACAGAGTGAACGGGAACAGAGTGAGTGGGAACAGAGTGAACGGGAACAGAGTGAGTTGGAACAGAGTGAACAGGAACAGAGTGAGTGGGAACAGAGTGAGTGGGAACAGAGTGAATGGGAACAGAGTGAGTGGGAACAGAGTGAGTGGGAACAGAGTGAACGGGAACAGAGTGAGTGGGAACAGAGTGAGTGGGAACAGAGTGAACAGGAACAGAGTGAACGGGAACAGAGTGAGTTGGAACAGAGTGAACAGGAACAGAGTGAGAGGGAACAGAGTGAGAGGGAACAGAGTGAACGGGAACAGAGTGAACAGGAACAGAGTGAGATGGAACAGAGTGAACAGGAATAGAGTGAGTGGGAGCAGAGTGAGAGGGAACAGAGTGAGTGGGAACAGAGTGAGTGGGAACAGAGTGAGAGGGAACAGAGTGAGAGGGAACAGAGTGAACTGGAACAGAGTGAACGGGAACAGAGTGAACGAGAACAGAGTGAGTGGGAACAGAGTGAGAGGGAACAGAGTGAACGGGAACAGAGTGAACGGGAACAGACTGAATGAGAACAGTGAGTGGGAACAGAGTGAACGGGAACAGAGTGAACGGGAACAGAGTGAACGGGAACAGACTGAGTGGGAACAGAGTGAGAGGGAACAGGGTGAGTGGGAACAGAGTGAGTGGGAACAGAGTGAGAGGGAACAGAGTGAGAGGGAACAGAGTGAACGGGAACAGAGTGAACGGGAACAGAGTGAACGGGAACAGAGTGAGTGGGAACAGAGTGAGTGGGAACAGAGTGAACGGGAACAGAGTGAGTGGGAACAGAGTGAACAGGAACAGAGTGAACGGGAACAGAGTGAACGGGAACAGAGTGAACGAGAACAGAGTGAGTGGGAACAGAGTGAACAGGAACAGAGTGAGTGGGAACAGAGTGAACAGGAACAGAGTGAGTGGGAACAGAGTGAACGGGAACAGAGTGAACGGGAACAGAGTGAACGGGAACAGAGTGAGTGGGAACAGAGTGAACAGAAACAGAGTGAGTGGGAACAGAGTGAACGGGAACAGAGTGAACGAGAACAGAGTGAACAGGAACAGAGTGAACGGGAACAAACTGAACAGGAACAGAGTGAGTGGTGAGCCCCGCTCGGGCACGGGGTGAGCTCTCTCCACAGCGGGGCCAAAGCATCCGTCCACCCGTCTAGCGGGGGGGGGGTGCAATTACCAGGAAAAATATCTACTTAAGGAATGTTTCCTAAAGCAATTTCAAGCCATGCCCTGCAGAAAATGCCTCCAGCTGTGGACGGTAATTAGCTGAACCTGCAGAGAATGTTAATTCGACGCAAAATAAGATACCGTGTCCCAGCTTCCATGCGTCTCACCCTAAACTCCCCCACCACCACCACCACAACCTCCCCACTTCTATCTCCCCCCCCCCCCCCATAACCCGGACACTTCCAGCTATCGGGCGACGTGGCGAGCCAAGGCCTCTCATGGACATCTGTGAAGAAGAGCTTCACAGCTCATCGGATTCCTCCACTGTGTGTATATATATATCTGCGTATTCTGACTCTGACATCCATCACGCAGGCCAGACGCCACGGAAGTAACCAGTGCCAACACTTTGCGTGCCGTCCCTTCGACGAACTGTGGCGTTTACACTTTTACGGTATGCAGGTTGGTCCAGATGTCTTGTGACCCACGCCCCACCCACCCACCCACTCGCCGCTCCCATTGAATTCTCTAAAAATATATCTTTTTTTAACAGTAAAAGGTTTATTTAAAACCGAAATGAATATGTAAAGGAAAAAAAGAAGAAAGTCAGGGGTTAATTGATTGGGTGTCACAAGACATGTGGCACCACCCCCTACAGCACGGCTGTACGGGATGAGAGTGAGCGAGGGGGGGGGGGGTTAAAATCCTCGGCCCCGCTGTTCAGACTGCCGCGCCGGGAGATAGCATCGAACCCGTCGCCTTTGGAGTGCCAAGAACGGCAACCGCACTTCGTTTCCCAAATTTGCATTCTTCACCGCGGGGTTACATTCGAAGCCGCCCCTGAAATGCGGCTGCGTGAGCGAATCCGATGCGAGATGCGGACCGCATTTCCTGATTTTGTTTTACTTAATAATGTCAGATGTTAATCTCCTATTATACATCTTCTTCTCAGGCCACATTATTATTCATAATCGAGGCTTTTGGGTTAGATCGCGTAAGTATAAATGTGTCGCAACCCTCCACCACCCGACACGGCCAATCAGTAAAAAAATGTGTCAACAAAACGCCAATTAGTATTGTTGACAAACGAAGTGAGCTAATTGTTGTTGATTTGAAGCTTTCGCGACTGCAGGGACCCATACTCTTTGGCTCTTTCGGTAAATTCCTTTCCGGCTCAGACCCGATGCTTGCCCATCGCCACGTAAATGACCTCGTGTTGTAACAGCTCTCTCGCTGGTGCAGAAGCTCCACTGCTGGATGATTTTTTTCTGCCCAAGTACGACCGCTTGTGTTGCGATCGAAGCGTCGTAATCTGCTATTTTCTGTTTTATTTTTATTTTTCTACCCACGTGACTTTACCGAAAGAAGCAAGGAGTAGTAACGATGTTAATGGTTACAAATATGTTGTTAGTGGGTTTTTTTTTTACGCGACGGTCATCAGAGTTCTATATACCACAGCCGGGTAAATAGTCTCCCATTGACGAGATGAGATGTTGGAGTGTACAGCCCTCAAAATGACTTTGCTCACACACACCGCACAGCTCGTGTGGAAGGGGGGGGGGGCCTTCCCCTGCTTGGCCTACTCCTCCACGCCGGTTGGACTGCTCCTTGGAGGAGGTGGGATGACCGGTGGTGAATTAACCGTAACTATACTAGGCGATGGGCCGCTTCGCAATGAACTCCAAAAAGAAATAAATCCCCGTGATGTCATTCGCAAAAAGAGTAAATGCCGTCGAGTGCCGGCCGTCGCGCTCCACATTTTCACAAAAAATGAAAAAAAAACTATCGCACCGCAAATTACTCAATTGGGACGATGCAAAGCAGCAATCACCTCCACGCCCCCCCCCCCCGCCTCTACCACTGTGACAACTTGGCAGGACCCTTCTGAAAGAGAGTCACAATTCTCTGGCTTTGCTGGGTAAACTAGCTTGATGATCAATAATGGATGAAGAAAATAGAAGTTTTAAACACGCAGGCCTTGCAATGTGTAATGCTGCGATATGATGTGAATTCAGACAAACTGAATGCGACTGCATCTCTTAACTTAACTTAACTCAAAATTTTTTACCGGGTAAGGCACACTGAGCGGCATAGGTCTGTTTCAAAAGCGACCTGCAAAATGTATCTAGTTGGTGTTTGAACATCTTAACACGACTCCTGTTTTAGTGCCAGAAAGGGTAAAATTGTTTCTCATTTTTCATCACGGTTGGATACGTACGGTGCGAAAGAATTTCAGCGTACATGAACACATACTCGTGTGCATCCATTGCTGGAGTACTTTCGCGAGCCTACCACGACGAAGGGCGGATTATTACAACGCAGGACCCATGAGAGGCGCTGATGGTTTGCCGAGGCCTTCATCCAGCGGTGGATTGATCTTGGCTGATGATTATAATCAGGTATCAGAAAGTAACGACGCGCATGCAACACGCGCGCACACACAGAACTATATCCACACGATGAAAATAACCTGCACGTAAAGTTTATGCATTCACAGATTAGTGCAATCACTCACCGTAATCTCGTCGTAAAAAAAAAATTTACTTACCGTCACTTTAGCCGCGTAAAATAACATTTGCCATGTATAGCGTGCTACTAATTGCATATTATCGTCTGCCCCACAATTATGTAAACTTTTCCGCAGTTAAACAAATAGCGCGTGCGTGTGTGCTTGCAGCTAGGCCCCGACACGCAAAAAAAAACGCGACCCCCACCAACATTTCGCACCGCTCGCTCCAAACGATCAGCTGCCCCCCTACCCCCCCCCCCCCCCCATTATTTATAGAACACGAGATGCCGACAAGATTTCCGGCACGGAATGGCTTCGACGCTGCTTTTTCAGTCGCGTGTGAAAGTTCAGTTATAGGTCCCCGTGAACTTTCTCCGGCCGTAGTGTCACCAAAGCAATTGTTTTACCGTCGGCGCTTTGAGCACGCGCAAACTCGGGACTCCTAAGTGGGTCGCATGGGGGAGGTAGAGGTGGGGGGGCGGGGTGTTCAAATTGTGCTGGGAGTCAGGGGTGAGGATGGTTAACGGCTGGAGTTCATGGGACTGTTTGTACGTGGAACTTAATTCGCACCGTGCGTAACCGAACGCGCCAATCGGCGGTGCGGGGTGGAAGAACAACCAACTAAAACACAGAAAAGCATACTCTTTGTTTTTTTCGGGAAAGTCACGTAGGTAATAAATAAAATAAAATGAATGAAAACAACTAAATTAATCACATTTATTTATATTACATTTATTTCATTTATTTTATTTTATTTATTGTTTTACCTACTTGACTTTTCCGAAAGAAACAAAGAGTATGAATCATTGCAGTCACGAAAGCTTCAAATCTAGAACAGAGAAAAGCAGTTCGAGAGAAATGAGTTTGCAATCGAGATGATTGAAAAGTATCACAGCCTCAGTGGCTTCCTGAAATGTGCACGCGCAAGTGCGTAAGGTGTGCTTGTGTCTACAGCTACGGGGTGGAGTGGAGGGTGGGTGGGGGTGCAATAAAAACACTTTAAGGTCGTGTTGTGTTCTTTCGTACGTACGTGATACATATTTTACCACACATAGCCCCGACGTCAACTGCGTGTGCGTGTGTTTCTTTTATACCGTCGCGCGTGAAGCACTGGCAGGTAGCGATTGTCCGCATGGGACCAGGTGTGAGATATCGTAGTTGTATTTTACCAGCTAATGCCCACTGAGCTTTTTCAGAAGCGACCTGGCCGCAAATTATAGCTCAACGAAGTGGCTCATCAGGTGTAAATGTATAGCAGCTAAATACTCAAACGCATGTTGGTTCTAAATGTGGAGAGAAAAACCGGAGGACCCGGAGTAAAATCCACGCGACCACGGGGAAAACACGCGAACTACAAATATACAGCAGGCGTCAGGCTCGGGATAGAACCCACGACCTCCTTGCATACCAGGCGAGGTAGTTAACATCTCCTAGCCACCGTGATGATGATGAGAGAGAGACACGCAAACTCCAAAATGTACTGCAGGCGTCAGGTTCGGGATAGAACCCACGACCTCCTTGCATACCAGGCGAGGTAGTTAACATCTCCGTTCGTCTTATGGTCTCGTGGTTTTTAGTCGTGGCCTGGATACTCCCAGGATACACACGTCTCCTTGTTCTCGTTGTCGTAAAACAAGCACGGACGGGTTGCCTTCCGTGTAGACCACGGGTGCTCGCACACACGCGCGCGCACACACACACACACACAATTAACATTCCGTCCAGACATCTCCGAAAAAAATGTGAGCAGTTTTTTTTTTTCCCGTCAGATTTCTTCCGTAGATTTTTGTAAAGTAAAAAATAAATGTTCTTTCCTGCAAAATGTTTATGTTTCTACTTTTTTTTCACGAGCCTTCAGACAACACAGCGATGGAGCTGTCCAGTTAGGGGGGGGGGGGAAGGGGGCTAACGGAGTGCCCCCCACCACCGTCCTTTCAATTTAAAATATCATAGTGAGATGGCTGAGCAGAGATGCAAAGAATATATGCAGGGTGCTTAGAAAAAATGTTCACACTTCCGATAAATTGCAACAATTCCACGATAAATGTGCCTCCTCCGGGCTCTGGAGACGACCTGGAGAAGATTCCAGACACGCGTTGACAACGATGGCGAACGAGTGGGAGACTCTTTTACTTTTTGAAGCTATTGACATTACATTTGTTATCATGTTACGGTGTATTGTCCGTTCTTTTTCCATTAAAAACGATAGTCCCATATACGTTTTAACATTTTTTTAAGCAGCCTCTTTCGATGACATAGATTAATTGGCGTGTTGTGTTAATTAGCATGCGATGTTTATTACCGAATGCATTCGAGATGAGATTTGATACAATGTGTCCCCTAACTTGTTTAATGAATCTGGACCCGCTTGCGCTACTGGGGGGGGGGGGGGGGGGGTAGTAGATTGAAGTTACAAATGAAGCTGCCCGCACCGTTACTCGCGCGTTTCCCCGCTGCAGAAATCCCCCGCGACAGAATTCTCGCTTTTGCCTAAAATACCACTTTGTTGACGTTTTGCGGCGATGTTTTTCATTCACCGCCTCTCTGATTGCCTTAATCAAATCACTCTCCCGTCCAGAGAGTATCGGTATTTTATCGTTAAAGTGTGAAAGTGCAAGTCACTTTGTTTTTTTTAAATCCAGCCTTATTCTTCCTATGCTTCTTGTTTCATTGGTAAATGGAGTCTGGATTTATTCAATGAAAATAGGTGATGAATGTATTTTTTGTTTATTTTCTGTGCATTCAAACTATAACGTGATGCAACTCCAGTTGACGCTCGTCTCATCGGTTCTGTTTTACAACCAGGTTCAATTAAAATAATATTAATAAGTAATATTTAAAAATACTTCAAAAAAACAAGCTTTAATGAAATGTACCGTACGAGTATTATTATTTCTATAATTTTTATTTTATTTATTTATTTTTACCTACGTGACTTTACCGAAAAAACCTAAGAGTATGAATCCTTGCAGAAACGAAAGTTTCAAATCTAGAATTAATGGCAGAACTCCACGACTCCAAGAAATGGCCCCGAAGCTTGCCATAACGTACGGGGCCGTGTTGATTTACAGCCAACGTGAGTTGAGCGTGGACAATTAGACCCAAGCCGAAACATAAGATATAAAGAGATCGCTTAAGAAAGAATATAGTATTGTCATCAGTATGACATACGTATACCAAGTTTGCAGTCGATACGACATTGGGAAGTGGGTTAAAATTGAGTTACAAGATTTGAGGATACGACAACAAACAGAGTGATTTATATAAAAAAAAACTACCACCACCACTCCCTGTCATTACGCCTGGTCGGCGTGGAAGAGCAGCCCAAAATACCCTCGATCGAGCTCTCTACAGCGGAGGCCTCATCCGCCAGCAGTGGCTTTGACGCGAGCAATTTCAGGGCTGCGCCTTCACCAAACCGCCCCCTTCCTCCTGACAAGCGCTAGGAGCGACCGCGGTGAAGGGGACTGCGTGGCCGTTGGGCCAAACGCGACGCTTCATTTGTTTTTATCAGCCGCGTATTGAAGGGGGTGGGGGGGGGGGATCGCCTTAAAAAAATTGTCTCAAATTAAGTCTGACTTTTAAATGAGCGTGTTTACCATTTATTATTTTCTCTCTCTCTCACTCACTCTTTCTCTCTCTCACACGAAAAAAAGAAGAGCTCTCAGCGGCGAGATGAGTTTATGCAAATTTTGCCGGGAATTCGCAAATTATTCTGCGAGCCGACGCCACCGTTCCCGCTCGGCGAATAAACGCGAGCGTCGTATTAGACGAAGGTGGGGAGGAGTGGGGGGGTGTGGGGGGGGGTCCTTATCGCCCCCCACCAACCCCCCCCCCCCCCCGATCTCAGCCGTTGAAAGGGAACGAGGGGTGAGTGTGGGCTGGGTGTAGCGGGCGGGGGTAACTTTCAAGCGCCATTAGACATAATAACAGGAAAATGAAATATTTAGGTTAAACAGGCGCGCGCAGGAAAATCACGTAATCGCATTGGAAGGCAAATATTTGCCGAAAAGGCGCTCCGAGACTGATCCCCGATTGCAAACGTGCTACGTTTATTGGCTGTGGGCAATGCCGGGTGCATGTATTTCCCTTTAAGGTTATGGGAGGGCAGACACTCAACAAAAATATTGGATTTTTGTTGATTTTGGAGCGGGGAGGAGGGGGGGTGGTTTTGATTATTTTGTTAAACTAAACTATTTTAATTTTACCAGGTAAGGAACACTAACCTATGTAGCTCTTTTTCAGAAACGGCCTGGCTTATCACAAGTGATAGCTCAGCTAAGTGGCTTACCATGTGGAATGTATAGCAGCCAAAAACCCTAAACGCGTGACGTTGATTATAAATGTGGAGGGAAAACCCGGAGGACCTGGAGAAAAATCCACGCGACCACGGGGAGAAAGAGAGAGAGAGAGACATGCAAGCTACAAATACACAGCAGCAGGCGTCAGGGTCGGGGCCGAACCCACGACTTCCTGTATACCAGGCGAGGTAGTTAACATCTCGCCACTGGGTTTGCACAGAATGATGACAACAATTGCCACAATGTTCAAGACCGCAGGTACGGTAAAGGTGCAGCCCCTGCAACTCCCTGCACCAGGCCACTGCTGTTGGAAGAACATCCGCTAGAGGGTGCTCTAGAGAGCCCCTCTAGCCACGCTAGGCCGACTCTTCTACGCTGTCCAAATGTTTAATAAAAAGGGTGCAGAGTTAATCCACACTTCATCCCACCAGACAATTGACTAATGGCGACGACCCCATTCATATTTATACTATCTTTACTACCCAGCTTTACTACCCGGGACTTGAATTCACCACGCCCGACCGCCTTTATCTCCCCAGTGGCGATGTTCACACCGTACACCAATTACTCGTATGAGGTTGAGTCGACCTAGGGGAGGCCCAGGACCGGTTCAAATAATCGTCACCGGTGGTGGCCGTGAGCGGGAATCGAACTCGGGTCGCCGGGTTCGTAGCGCAGCGCGCTAACCACTACACTACAATGCGTTACGCTTCCACATGCGCGGGTCACGTGACAGATTTGACGTCACAGCTTATGCTGTGCAAAAAATAAATACATTATTGAGGCCCCCCCCCCAAAAAAAAGTGTATTTTTATAATGATTGCATGGTGTACAGTGTGGAAAGTACCCACATGGCAAATTTCAAGTTTGTTGCATGTCGGGAAGTACGCTAAACATATTGAACAGACACACATAATCACGACTTTGCCTTTTATATATATGAAAACAACCCGTGCCATTCTTTCAGCTGCCACCGCCGGGAGATAGAATCCAGTGCCCCGCTGATCATTACACCACGTTTACGGCAACATCTTCGGGGGATTTTTTTTTAATGTAATTTTATATAATATTCATATGTTATATATGTCCCTGCTATTGTCATCAACCCCACCCCCCCAGTAATTAGAACGTTGCTCAATGCACACAACTAACGATTTACCTTTACAACTTCAATGGTGTTGTTTGTTCCTGGCCAATTGGTGTTTGGGGCATTTTTTAGGCCTGTGCTCAGCAAACCGTGGAGAGACGCACAAGGCAAAGATCCCCCGTATAGTCTTAACAGACTGTTGGGGCAAGTGCTGTTAGCGAGTAGCACCTACGAAGGGTGGGCGGCCAGCACCACACGCCCGGTCGCCTTTGTCTTCGGAGTGGCGATGTTTGTGACAGAGCACTGGATATTCGTTTAAGGCTGAGTCGACCTAGAGGAGGCCCATTACTGGCTCAGACAATCGTCACTGGTGTTGGTGGCCGTGAGCGAGAATCGAACTCGGGTCGTTGGTTTCTTAGCACATTGCCTTAACCCCACTACGTACGTACGGTGCGAAAGAAGTCCAACAGACATACACACCTACACACACTCTCTCGGTGCTGTGTGCGTGCGCGCGCGAGTGTGAGAGAGAAAGTGTCGAGACCTCGCCACTGGTGAGGTCTGCGAAGCTGATGAGTATGTATGAGTATTTATTTAAAGAAACTGCTTCGGTGGGAGGGAGGGGGTGGGTGCGTCCCTCCCGCCCACTTGTTCCAGAAGTGTAATTATTGTGTCTAAGCAGACTAATGGCCCCAGCTGTCGCAACGCCCGTGACATATTTACCAAGTTACCCTAAATTACACGCGCAATGTGGCTGTTGACGTGGGCTCGGCGAGAAAGAGCTAAAAACAACAATAGATTAACTTCTCGCCGAATCTCCAATCGTTCTCGGCTACAAACAGATGCCCCCGCTCGCCACCCTCCCCCGGGAAGCCAAGGGCAGCCGCCACACAGCCACCATTCGGGACGGACTACAAAGGCAGGCCAGGTAGCTTTGGTCTGATGGACAAAAAAAAAATCACAGAGATACACCCGTGGCCCAGAAGTGTATCGCAAGCAAGACAAAGGCGCAGATTCCACCCCACCCACCCCCTGTAGCAGACTCTTGGGGTAAGTGCTGCTAGCAAAGATGTGCTGGTCACCCACCCCCTCGTGTGCCGTGCCGGCTTTCAAAGGTACCGTCAACACACACACACACACGCGCGCGCACACACACACACACGCACAGACACGCGCGCACACACGCACACACACACACGCGCGCGCGCACACACGCGCGCACACACGCACACACGCGCGCACACACGCACACACACACACGCGCACTGGCCGTGTTCACTGCAAAGAGTGTTTTGTCAAGTCCGTAAGATTGTTTCTGTTACAACTGACTGTGTGTGCGTGTTACCCGCACACACACACGCCCGCTCGTGCCAAGGCACGCACACACACACGCGCGCGTACAGACGCACGCACAAAGTGGCACAGCATTCACACTGGCACGATGACAAAGATCCCCCGTATAGCCTCAATCGGCTGTTGGGGCAAGTGCTATTACGGAACTGCAAACGGCAATGTGGGTGGCCGGCACCACGCCAGGCCGCCGTTGTAGTCCACGGTGGCTATGTTTACACATCGCACCAGGTACTCATTTGAGGCTGAGTCGACATAGGGGGGGCCCACAACCGATTTAGATAATCGTCACTGGTATTTGCACACACACAGATAAACACACAAACGCCCACGCGGACACATCCACTCACCCGCACAGAAACGCACCGTGTATATAAACAGACACACAAACACAAACATAGACTCACACGCTCAGCATGCACGCATGTATGCCTACACGCATTCGCGAACGTAGAAATAGGTAACTCAGAAACGCTCACGCACAAAACACTTTGCAATTACAAAGACAAAGATCCCCATCCCCGTATCCTCCAACGCAGCGGTCCCCAACCTTTTTGGCACCAGGGACCGGTTTCGTGGAAGACAATTTTTTTCACCGACCTGGGCGGGGGGTGGGGGTCATCATTGGGTCTTTCGCCCTTTTCAAAGAAGCTCTCCAGCGACGTGTGTTTGGCTAGGGGTCAGCAGCGTGTGGGCTCACCAACACTGTGGCTGAGATAAGTTCGCAGTGCGGGAAAGAGGCGCGGACGGAAGTGGTGAATAATAAATAATGGGGGTATGCCACGCGCGGGCTCACCACTCTCACCTCCTGCTGCTGTGCGGCCCGGTTCCTAACAGACCACGGACCGGTACCGGTTGGGGACACCTGCTCTAACGGACTGTTGTTGGGGCATTGCCCCGGGGTTTCCCCGCACCTCCGATTAGCACGGTTGGCTACGTACGGTGCGAAAGAAATTCAACTTACACACAAGTGCCGCTCACGAGCACCTCCGAAGGCCGGCACGGCACACGAAGTGGTGGGTGGCCAATAGCTGTCCGCCTTTGTCTCCCCACTGCTGATATTTACACACCGCACCGGTTACTCGTTTTTAAGGCGACCTGGGGGAGGCCCAGGACCGGTTCAGATAATCGTCACTGGTGTTGGCCGTGAGCGGGAATCGAACTCGCGTGGCCGGGTTCCTAGAATAGCGCACTAACCGCTGCACGTACACTCACAATCACCAAGACCAAGACCCCCCGTATAGCCTTAACAGTCTGTTGGGGCAAGTGCTGTTTGCGAGTAGCACCTATGAAGGCCTGCACGGTACAAGAGGGGGTGGGCAGCACCAAGCCCGACCGCCTTTGTCTCCCTCGTGGCATGGGTGACCGCTACACTACCGCTCACCGCACAGACGCACGCACACACGCGCAAAGCGAGGGAGGCTCTCGTCTTAACGGCCTCGATGTCATGCGATGTGACCCATCACGCGCGACCGTCCCATCCCCAACCCTAAGTGGATCGCCGCATTAGCAAGTTACTGCTAAATTATGCGGGTCAGAGTTGGCTCATTACCGGAGGGTTTTCTGCAATAAAAAAATGGTGAGAGAGAGAGAGAGCCACTATTTCCGCCACCCCCCCCCCTACTCACCAGGCAGGCAATGTCAAACGGTGCATTTCACTCTACCTCCTGCAGACCGCGTCTCCCATCCTGCAGGTTCTACTTTAATTAAGGGCGTCGCTCACAGGCAGAACGGCGGGTGGGAGAGGAGAGGAGGGGGGTGGACAGATTACTGCCCCGGTGTACGGATGACAGCATCGTCTTGGCTGGCTTACCGGGTAGATGGCTGTCGATAAGAGCAGTGAGCCATTTCCAGTTCTCGAAAACAACAACAACAACAACGCTCGATACATTCCTCAATAACACTCATGGCCTTAAAGGGAAAAGGGTGGATAGCAGGCGTCGTTTCGGGCAATGAGCCTTATTTTTTTTAAATATATATAAAAAAACATTTGCATTTTCTGACATTAAATCAGGAGTTGTATTAAGATGTTCAGACACCAGAATATAAATATTTCGCAAGGCATCAAGTCTGCATTAACCACACACATACGTAGCAAAGAATACAAACAATCATGCTCTGATAATGTTCTTGCATCGTATTTGAAACTGATCGGCCTGCACCAGAGAGAGCCTTCTTCATGGCCTCGTCTCACCACTGTTAGACCAGGGAACGCCAAAAGGCGAAGAGTACAAAGATAATACAAATATTAGAACACTTCTAGTTCGGGTCGAGCAGTTATATAAACTGAAAATAAGGTTTCATAGATATCACCATTCTTCTTCAGAGCACATTATATATAGAGAGAGAGGCCAGGAGAGAGACAGAGTGATTAATCCGAGTTGTAGACAGCACTTAGTTTTTACTATGGGGCCTGATGAGAATTAAAATTAAAATTAAAAGTTTCCTGATGAACAGTTTTGTAAATTGGCAAAGGAATAGTTAGACTCTTTGGGAGCTGTTGGTGATTTAACAAACAGTTCAACAATGAAAAACGTGTTACTGCATACACTCATTTGTATGAAAAGTTAAATTACGAAATCTTGCTGGCACATTGCATTGTGCGTAGTGTGGCTGGCATGGGGCATGATACTAGAACAATTAATACTTTAGTTACATTGGTATTCGTCAAAACTCGTGTACTGTAGTACAAAAGACCATCACGAAAGAAGGTGCTACGTTTCACGGACGGATATAGCTTGCCAGTAGGAGGAGGTGGAAGTACGGTGGGGGGAGGGGCGATATTGCGAGGTATAATCCCAATTTGCGGTGTCAAATTTTCCAACGTGGTGAATTTTGCCCGCGAGGCTGACACTCGCTACAGCCAATGACGTGGCGGGATCTAGAAACACGCGGTTTCGATAACGTGGCTGCTGCTATCGATGTCCGCACGATGATGATGATCAAGCCAATTGGTTGAGCTGCCGTTTGTTATCGCCAGGTCGCTTCTGAAAATAAAGAGCTTTATGGCTCAGCGGGCGTCATCTTGTAAATAAAACAAGTCACGTTTATATTTTACTTTAATCATCCACCGCGTAAGTATGTGTACGGTGAGTACGCGCCACGGTGATGGCCGGGGCGGCCCACCGGATACGCGCTACCTCCCCCGCCCAACTCCCTGACCCCCCCCCCTCCACCTCCCTCCTCCAGCCGCGTTGAGCCCCACGGCGTCAATCGCGGGAATGCTTTTTGGAAGGCGACAGCGACTCAACGGAGCGCCGTCCAGCAACAACCACGGGCGCTGGGGTAGCTGTCCTCACTCCTACCACTGGGGTAGCTGTCCTCACTCCTACCACTGGGGTAGCTGTCCCAACTCCTACCACTGGGGTAGCTGTCCCCACTCCTACCGCTGGGGTAGCTGTACTCACTCCTACCACTGGGGTAGCTGTCCCCACTCCTACTGCTGGGGTAGCTGTCCCCACTCCTACCGCTGGGGTAGCTGTCCTCACTCCTACTGCTGGGGTAGCTGTCCCCACTGCTACCACTGGGGTGGCTGTCCTCACTCCTACTGCTGGGGTAGCTGTCCCAGCTCCTACCACTGGGGTAGCTGTCCTCACTCCTACTGCTGGGGTAGCTGTCCCCACTGCTACCACTGGGGTGGCTGTCCTCACTCCTACTGCTGGGGTAGCTGTCCCAGCTCCTACCACTGGGGTAGCTGTCCTCACTCCTACTGCTGGGGTAGCTGTCCCCACTCCTACTGCTGGGGTAGCTGTCCTCACTCCTACCGCTGGGGTAGCTGTACTCACTCCTACCACTGGGGTAGCTGTCCCCACTCCTACCGCTGGGGTAGCTGTCCTCACTCCTACTGCTGGGGTAGCTGTCCCAGCTCCTACCACTGGGGTAGCTGTCCTCACTCCTACTGCTGGGATAGCTGTCCCCACTGCTACCACTGGGGTGGCTGTCCTCACTCCTACTGCTGGGGTAGCTGTCCCAGCTCCTACCACTGGGGTAGCTGTCCTCACTCCTACTGCTGGGGTAGCTGTCCCCACTGCTACCAGTGGGGTAGCTGTCCTCACTCCTACTGCTGGGGTAGCTGTCCCAGCTCCTACCACTGGGGTAGCTGTCCTCACTCCTACTGCTGGGGTAGCTGTCCTCACTCCTACCACTGGGGTATCTGTCCTCACTCCTACTGCTGGGGTAGCTGTCCCAGCTCCTACTGCTGGGGTAGCTGTCCCAGCTCCTACCACTGGGGTAGCTGTCCTCACTCCTACTGCTGGGGTAGCTGTCCCCACTGCTACCAGTGGGGTAGCTGTCCTCACTCCTACTGCTGGGGTAGCTGTCCCAGCTCCTACCACTGGGGTAGCTGTCCTCACTCCTACTGCTGGGGTAGCTTTCCCAGCTCCTACCACTGGGGTAGCTGTCCTCACTCCTACCACTGGGGTAGCTGTCCTCACTCCTACCGCTGGGGAAGCTGTCCCAGCTCCTACCACTGGGGTAGTTGTCCCCACTGTTACCACTGGGGTAGCTGCCCCCACTGCTACCACTGGGGTAGCTGCCCCCACTGCTATCACTGGGGTAGCTGTCCCCACTCCTACCAGTGGGGAAGCTGTCCCAGCTCCTACAACTGGGGTATATGTCCCCACTGCTACGCCGGGGTAGCTGTCCCCACTCCTACCACTGGGGTAGCTGTCTCTGCTGCTACCACCGCTATCCGCGCATTTCGACGCGCGGGGAGGCGTCGCGTGGACGCGTCGGAAGGCATCGCCCTATTGCCCGCGTTCATCCGCCGGTGACCAAGCGCGTAATGAAGTTATTTTTTTCGGATAAACGCATGATGATAATAGGATCCGCAAATAGCGCCCCAACCACTGCCCCCCCCCCTCCTACCAACCACCACCACTCCACCACCCCCTCCACCCATCAACAACATCGCGGCTGATAATATTAATTATTTTATTTCATTTATTAATGTTTGTTTTGGTTGTTTAAGGGATTGCCTGGTGCTCTACTCAATAGCTCCAATCCGTATGCCCATTTGAAAAGTGAGGCCATAAGAAAACGTTTTTTTTTATTTAATCATCATGAGGTTTCATGGAGTGAAAGTGGAGCCGTAAAATCGTCGCTTCCATTCTCTCTCGCTGCTGGCCTCTCTATTAATGTGCTATGCAGAAGGGCCATCGCCCGAAACGTCGCCGATTAATTATATATTTTTGTCATTACTTCAAGGCCACACGCCACGCAACGTCACTGCACGATCGTGTGGATGAGAATCTTTCCTCGCCGCATCGCGGAGAAGCGGAGGAGCTCCGCTTCTCTTCGTGCGCTCAAGTGCCCGCCGCCCTGGATCGACAGCCACCCGAGGTGCATTTCCACTGCCGAAATCAGTGCCAGGTCTCCTCGCCCCCCCGCCCCCTTCCGTAGAGCGCGCTCGAGAGAGAGAGGGGGCGAGCGGGAGAGAGCTTGGGGGAGAGAACGGGGGAAAGAGAGGGTGAGAGAGATGGGGATAGAGAGGGGGAGAGAGAGGGGGAGAGAGAGGGTGAGAGAGAGGGTGAGAGAGAGGGGGAGAGAGAGGGGGAGAGAGCGGGGGAGAGAGCGGGGGAGAGAGAGGGGGAGAGAGAGGGTGAGAGAGAGGGGGATAGAGAGGGGGAGAGAGAGGGGGAGAGAGAGGGTGAGAGAGAGGGTGAGAGAGAGGGGGAGAGAGAGGGGGAGAGAGAGGGGGAGAGAGCGGGGGAGAGAGCGGGGGAGAGAGAGGGGGAGAGAGAGGGTGAGAGAGAGGGGGATAGAGAGGGGGAGAGAGAGGGGGAGAGAGAGGGTGAGAGAGAGGGTGAGAGAGAGGGTGAGAGAGAGGGGTAGAGAGAGGGGGAGAGAGCGGGGGAGAGAGCGGGGGAGAGAGCGGGGGAGAGAGAGGGGGAGAGAGAGGGTGAGAGAGAGGGGGATAGAGAGGGGGAGAGAGAGGGGGAGAGAGAGGGTGAGAGAGAGGGTGAGAGAGAGGGGGAGAGAGAGGGGGAGAGAGAGGGGGAGAGAGCGGGGGAGAGAGCGGGGGAGAGAGAGGGGGAGAGAGAGGGGGAGAGAGAGGGGGATAGAGAGGGTGAGAGAGAGGATGAGAGAGAGGAGGAGAGAGAGGGGGATAGAGAGGGCGGGAGAGAGAGGAAGAGAGAGTGCGAGAGAAAGAGGGTGAGAGAGAGGGGGAAAGAGAGGAGGATAGAGAGGAGGATAGAGAGAGGGGGGGAAGAGAAGGGGAAAGCGCGCGGGAGAGAGAGGAAGAGAGAGTGCGGGAGAGAGCGCGGGACAGAGAGGGGGAGAGAGTGAGCGAGAGAGTAAGCGAAAGAGTGAGCGAGAGAGTGACCGAGCGAGAGAGCGAGCGTGAGCGAGGGGGGGGGGTACATAAAGGAAAGCATAAAAAAAAACAAAAAAAACGAAATGATGGACGAAGCAGAGTGCCGACTACACCGAGCATCTTCTTGTTTGCTCTGATCGTAAAAAATAAAGAGGGGGAGAGAGAGCGGGAGAGAGAGCGACAGGAAGTAGGAAGAGAGGGGGTACAAAGAGGGGGGCAGAGAGGGGGGTAGAGAGAGAAGGAAGAGGTAAGGAGAGCAGAGCAAAACATATTTGGTTAAATCTTTCATTTAAAAAGGAGGGGGGGGCAGGGTTACGTAAAGCGAAACATAAAAAAAAACGAAATGATTCACGAAGCAAAGTGCCGAATACACCGAGCATCTTCTTGTTTCCTCTGATCGTAAAAAAAAAAGAAAAAAAGAGAGAGAGATTGAGTGCGGGAGAGAGAGATGGGGACGTTAAACTACGTATTCCTGGGCAGCATGGGGGTGACCTGTGCCTGGCGGCGCAGTGTGCCAGGCCGGCGTCTTTATTAATTACAAGGACAAACGCTCGCAAACCGTGCGCGCGATGTCGCGCTACCATAATTATTTTACTTTTTGAGATAATTTTGTATTAAATATATATGCACACGCATTCATATATATTTGCTGGCAAGGCGATCGGAATGCTAAACACGAAACAGTGCATCGGGTGTGAGCCTCTTTGTTGAGCTGTCATTTGTGTCCAGGTCTCTTCTGAAAATACAATAAGCTAATAGCTAGTTGACTTTACCTGGTAAGTAAGAACATACGTAGTTTACCCTGTTAGAACCTCATTTGCAAGTAGCAAAATATGATAACTGTTTTTTTTACCCTTTTATCTGGCAACAAAACTGACACCTTTTTTTTAATAAGGAGTCATGTTTGCATTGACCACAATACCTGCAGTCATAATGCAAACAAATAATGCTTACCCCGAGCTCTCATACTCTGATGGTGCATTTTCCTTGAGTTGTGCGCCTTTTGGCGTCATCTGGTCCAACACCATGTAAAACTAGGCTCTAAGGAAAGCTGTCTCGGGTGTGGACCAATCAACTTCAAGGACAGGGCATATATTATCAGAGTTGTGTTTTTTGTTTGCATTATGACTGCAGGTATTGTGGTCAATGCAAACATGACTCCTTATAAAAAAAGGTGTCAGTTTTGTTACCAGATTAAAGGGTAAAAAAACAGTTATCATACGTAGTTTAGTTTCATTTATATATTATTTAAGTGACTTGCTCACCTTTACACTCCTATCGCGTTGTTGTGCTGTTTGCTGTTGTAACGTTCTGACCCCGTGGCCTTTACTGGAAATATGTGAAGAACATAACTTGATAGCGCATCGGATTCCTTGAGTCTGAATACAGAATTCTGATTCATTTTCTAACAATGCCATCGCCAGACAGCGAAGTGCACTCCTGCGAGCGGAACGCACCCCGGGCGGGCAGCACGCATCGGGTCCACTCGGACGAAAATCTGAACCCCACCGGGAGAGTCTGCGGGTGACTCCCCCCCCCCCATCGCTGCCTCCGTCGTCCCCGGGGGGGGGGTAAGGGGGGCGTCGAAGGGGGTCGAGCCCTTCCCCCGCCCCCCGTTCACCGCCTCGCAAAGTTAGTACCGAGTGATAATTGTTTTTTTTTACCCTTTTTTCTGGCAACAAAACTGACACCTTTTTTTACGATGACTCCTCGTAAAAAAGGTGTCAGTTTTTCATATTTTTTTACTGACAAATGAGGTACCAATGGTGTAAATTAGTACCGAGTAGTGCAGCGGTAATGATTGTGGCCCGTAGCAAGAGGGACGGAGCGTTCGATCCCTAACGCGGGCGGCTCCGTCCGTGTTGAGTTTGTGCGTTCTCTCTCTCCCCCCTCCTCCTCCTGTGACCTCTATGGTTTTACTTCGGGGTCCCTGGTTTCCTCCTCGTCATAGCTGATAATAAAATAAAACAAAGATAAAGATGCCCCGTATGGCCTTAACAGACTGTTGTGGGCAAGTGATGTTAGCGAGCGCCTACGATGGCCGGAACGTCACACGAGGGGGTGGGTGGTCAGCACCACGCGCGGCCGCCTTTGTCTCCCCAGTGACAGAACCAGGTAATTCGTTTAAGGCGGAGTCGACATCGAGAAGGTTTTGAAGTCGTTCAGATAATAATCGTCACTGACGATGTTATCCTTGGCTGGGAATTGAGCTCGGTCTGCCGGGGGTCCGTAGCACAGAGCGTGATTCACTCACTGCACTACCACTCCCCGCGATGCGTGCACACACACACACACTGCGCTACCACTCCCCGCGATGCGTGCACACACACACACACTGCGCTACCACTCCCTGCGATGCGTGCACACACACACTCACTGCGCTACCACTCCCCGCGATGCGTGCACACACACACACACTGCGCTACCACTCCCCGCGATGCGTGCACACACACACACACTGCGCTACCACTCCCTGCGATGCGTGCACACACATACACTGCGCTACCACTCCCTGCGATGCGTGCACACACACACACTGCGCTACCACTCCCCGCGATGCGTGCACACACACACACACTGCGCTACCACTCCCTGCGATGCGTGCACACACACACACTGCGCTACCACTCCCTGCGATGCGTGCACACACACACACTGCGCTACCACTCCCCGCGATGCGTGCACACTCACACTCACTGCGCTACCACTCCCCGCGATGCGTGCACAAACACACACACTGCGCTACCACTCCCTGCGATGCGTGCACACACACACACACACTGCGCTACCACTCCCTGCGATGCGTGCACACACACACACACACACTGCGCTACCACTCCCCACGATGCGTGCACACACACACTAACTGCGCTACCACTCCCCACGATGCGTGCACACACACACTCAATTGCGCTACCACTCCCCACGATGCGTGCACACACACACACATTGCGCGCCCACCCGCTCGGGTCTACCTTGGATTAGTCGCGGTATAGCGAGCGCGCGCGTACGATCGGCTTGGTGTGGATACTGTGATTGACACTAATGGGCCGGGCCCGGTGCCGGTGAGGGGTGAGGGAGGAGGAGGGGGGGGCGAACGGGGGAGTTCGACACGCCTCGCGTCTTCTCAGCTCACCATTCCAGCTCACCACCAATCTCAACGGACAGCTCACAGCCCAGCTCACCATCCCAGCTCACCGGCACAGTTCACAGCCCAACGCACCACCCAGCTCACCATCCAGCTCACCACCTAACCCACTACTCAGCTCACCGCCCATCACACCGCCCCAGATCACCGCACAGCATACCGGCTTCTCCCATTCTCTCTCTTTTGGTCAAACAAGCGTCGTTCATTCGAACAGAAATTGTTTGGGACACTGATGGGGCGCACACTTACCGCAGCGTCGCCCGGCCACGTGGTGTACCGACTGAGTGTGCAGGCGGTGCCACTCCGCTGTGACCTCATCATCTGGTTATGGAGAAGAGGGGCGTGGGGTGGGGTGCGGCGGGCGGGGGGGTGGGGATTTATTATTAAAGCAGCCATGCCGACCTCGCTCTTTCGTTTGCATCAGCCCATTGTTTGCCGTACACCAGAAATGTCTATCAACACCGGACCCAATATCATCAGCCGGTTGTGTCCTGGCCAGTGACCCACAAAAGCGGTCCCCCTGGATATCGCCGCGGGCAAACCAGTCACATGCCTACACCTGCAAGCTTACCGGCTACCTAAGTGGAACGCAGTCCACTGGTTCAACTTGTTCATCAGCTGCGGTCTGCTCCACGTGCGCACACCAAATCCGGAGGGGGCACAGGGTCATTCCAGACGGGACAAGCGCGATGTGTCTCTGTCGGCTGGTGCGGCGCGGCAAACAACGTGAAAGTTATTTTTTTTTATTTAAAGCTTTCGTGACTGTAGGAATCCATACTCTTTGTTTTTTTTCGGTTAAGTCACGTGGGTTATTCACGGCCACGTGGTGGGGACGTCACTGCGGGTGCCCGTCGCCAGGCCAGGCGCACTTTGAGGCTATCACGGTGAAGTGTCGAAGGCTCTCACTAACAGGAGATCACGGGACAGACCCAGCAGGTGCCACGCGTTGACTGACTGAAATCACTGGCAGATGCACCAGCTGTGTGCCATATTGTGCCAACTTTCTGCGTTTTAGCTGCCCGGCGCTACGCTCGTTGTTGTGAGCGTCGCTCCTCTGCCCTCCGTTGGTGCTGGAGGGCGACTGCCTCCAACTGCCCAGCAGCGTCCGTCACGAGCCTCATCCACAGAGGCCGATCTTGACGCCGCTGGTGCCAACCTTCGGCACAATCTCCACTGCCCATCACACAATCACTCGGATCGTATCCACGTGATCGTCCCTGTAACAATTCAAATAAAAAACACAGCCCACGAGTGACGGAAATCTGCTGACTGAGTGCCGACGTGGGTTGAAGTCCCTTTATGATTAAAAAAAAATGTGTTATTTGGGACAGGGGGGGGGGGCCTGGGTGGTGCTGGGAACGTGGGGGCACGAGGTTCGACGGTGACCCGCGACTCGCGGAAAACTTTGGGAACGATCGCCAACGTTAGGCGACATTCGTTCAAAGCGACCCCCCACCCCCCATCCTCCACCCCCACCCTCCCCCCACCCCCCACCCCCCATCCCCCCCACCCTCCCCCAACCACCGCCGAAACTTGTCGACTCGTCAACACGCGGCACCGCTCCGAGTTATGCGCTCGTCTCCGGGTTAAAGAGCTGTGATGGACGTGACCCCCCTCCCACTCCACCCCCCCCCCCTTACACCCCCCTCACACCCCCGCCCCACCCCCATGGTGCTCGGCCCTCGATATCAGAGTGCGAGCAGACAGAGGCTGACAGTGATGGAGAACCCGCGTTCTGCTTTATAACCCAATTACACCGGCGGCCCCATAAATATGGATTGGCAGATGCATGTTTATGCGTTTAACTTATATTTCTCCATTACAGTTTTGCAACCTTGATTGACAGAGTGTTGTATTAATGGCTGTTATCTCTTCAACGGCTCGCTCAAGTGGCTTCAAGTTAATTTAATGTCCTGTTATTTTTTTTTCCTAGGGAGAGCGAGGGGGGGGGGGGTTGCTTTCGCACGCATGGAAAGTCTCCACCTCATTGGAATTCCAGCTCTAAGTGAATAAAACGGGGCACTTTGTATTAATTTGAATGTTTTAACAAAAAATATTTCTTAACGGCAGTTTTGAAAGAAAGAAAAAAACAACTACGTTTACGGGGCGAGGCGGGGAAAGCGCGGTGAGGTTGCGGAGGAGCAGAATATTACGACTTTTATTATTATTATTATTATTCTTAAATGAATTATATTAAATACAATCTAGATGGAGTGGTGGTGATGGTGGTGGTGGTGCAGTTTGTTAGCGCACTGGATTCCCAGCCACGGCCAAGATCAGTGGCGAGCGCTGTGTCAACAGGCCCCTCGCATACCGTGAGGGTTCCAAATGGAATCTTCAACTGTTTGTACGGCACCCGTCGTACGATCGGGTTAAAATGAGGACACAAAATATACGTGAATATAACGAAGGGATAGCGTGGTGTCGGAGTGGGGTAACAATGGCACGCAGGCACCTACGGTGCAGAGTTTCGATTCGATTCGATCCCCCGGCATGAAAAATTGAAACAATGGGCCGGAGTGGAGGGGGGGGTAAGTCTCTCAAATCCCTCCGCTTCTGTCCACCCGGCAGTATGAATGCGTTCACCGCAGTGAAGTTGATGGGCAGGTCGTCGCGTTCGTGGGGTAAAGAGTGGGAGCTGGAACTCCAACCATCTTGCCAGCTTGCAGGATCGGACCAATATAAAATTATTATAAAAACATTTTTTATCACGGTTGCTGAGCACCGGCACTGGCCTAGAGGTTACAAACAACTCCAAGCCGACAGCGACCAACAAAGGGTTAACAACGTTTCTTACATTGAGCAATGTCGGAAGAATTCGAGGGAATAGAGACTATGCAGGAAAAGAAGTGTTGTGACCTGCAGTAGGAGAGTGTGGGTGGGTGGGTGGGTGACTGAGTGTTTGGGTGAGTAAGTGGATGGGTAAGCAGGTGGGTGAGTGAGCATGTGGGTGAACGAGTGTTTGGGTGAGTGAGCGAGCAAGTGGGTGGGTGGGTGAGTGAGTGGATGGGTAAGCAGGTGGGTGAGTGAGCATGTGGGTGAACGAGTGTTTGGGTGAGTGAGCGAGCAAGTGGGTGGGTGGGTGAGTGAGTGGATGGGTAAGCAGGTGGGTGAGTGAGCATGTGGCGAGCGAGTGTTTGGGTGAGTGAGCGAGCAAGTGGGTGAGTGAATGAGTGAGTTGATGGGCGGATGAGACCATGGGAGGAGGAATGAACCAGTGCATTTATTGGGAGTTAGTAACCACGGAAGCATCAACAGAAGAGTGACAAGACTAATGTAAATACCACAATAAGAAAAATATATTTTTTTTGCAGGTGGGGGGGGGGGGGTCGTTTGTGGGGCAGAGAAGTGCAGCACAACAGTGCATGTTAATTGCACTGCTGTCTGACCACCACCACGTAGCCCGACAGTAGCC
The DNA here is from genome assembly GCF_964198595.1 of Lampetra fluviatilis. Classification (NCBI taxonomy): domain Eukaryota; kingdom Metazoa; phylum Chordata; class Hyperoartia; order Petromyzontiformes; family Petromyzontidae; genus Lampetra; species Lampetra fluviatilis. Next base: position 2,714,634 of record NC_136291.1, on the reverse strand, counting down.
GCCTATTACAACTCTGGCATGCATATCCGTCATCCTTCCTCCTCCTTAATGCTACCCAGACTCAACCACACGCACCACCGCTGCTCAGTGCGGGTACCATTTTCCTCTTATTTTCATGCACGTGGTTTTATTATTTTTTAACAATTTTTTTTCTTCCGTTTGTCTTTTGTCAATGTTCCGCTTTTTTCTTAACGTGTGTGAAGTGACCTTCTGCCTCGTGGCATTATAAAAGCTCTCTATGTGAAAAACGCGTATTGGCATCATTATTATTGGTATTGCTATTACAAGTTATATGAGATCGCTATTGCTACATTGGCACGAGCAGGGGATTGTAAGGCTGTACATTTACCCATTAAGCGAGGAAGCGAAAACCTTTCCGACGGGCGGAGCGGACCTGCAATGGGGTGGAGGCATCGCCTCCCTCTCCTCCTTTCACGCAACGCGTGTCGGAAGGCGGCCAAGTGGAGCGGTCATGTGTGGGGGGAGGGGGGAGAAGGGGGGTACAGGAGGGGGGGGGGGTAAGGAGGGGGGTGGGCACAGCATCACGGCCCAACGAGCGACTATCAAGGTGCGTGCCTGCACGCCGCCGTGGCAAGCCACGATTCAAGAGAAGTGATTTCCCTTCGCTCAAACGAAGCATTGATGCCTTTCTTGTTGCTCGTCCCTCCTGTTTTTAGCCGTGCGGAGCCAGTGGTGGGAATTCCACATTCCTATTACGGAAGGGGGTGAGTCGATCCATAGAAAAACAACCCGCTGTTGACTTCGCCACGAAACGTTACCCGATTTATCGACCCCCCCCCCCCCATGAATGATGGGCTGATTCAACCCACCAACCAGGAATTTGAACTCGCAACCGTGCGATTGGGCGCCGCCAGGCGGGGTCATACAAGCACACGGTTGCAGGGTGGGTTTGGCCATACTTCACCACTCTGGGCAGTGTGGATTGGTGAAGGCGGGGAGCGTTGGCATGAGGGTTTAGATATATAGGGTGCTTCAAAAATGTTTTAGCACTTCTGAGAAATTGCAACAATGCCACGTGAAATGTGCCGCCTCCGGGGCTCTGGAGACACACCTGGAGAAGATTCCAGGCACGTGTTGACAACGATGGCGAACAAGTAGAGACGCTTTGACTTTTTTAAGCTATTAACATTACATTTGTTATCATTTTGCGGTGTATTATCCGTTCTTGTTGCATTAGGGTGCATTTTTTTTAAGCACCCTGTACATCGTGGTTGCGGCAATGCCGGATTGTCCTAGTAGCTAAAGTAGCTACATGTGTAGTAGCTACATGTGTAGTAGCTACATGTGTAGTAGCTACATGTGTAGTAGCTACATGTGTAGTAGTAGCTACATGTGTAGTAGCTGCATGTGTATTAGCTACATGTGTGGTAGCTACATGTGTAGTAGCTGCATGTGTAGTAGCTACATGTGTAGTAGCTACATGTGTGGTAGCTACATGTGTGGTAGCTACATGTGTAGTAGCTACATGTGTAGTAGCTACATGTGTAGTAGCTACATGTGTAGTAGTAGCTACATATGTAGTAGTAGCTACATGTGTAGTAGCTACGTTCCCCGCACTTTCAAGGGCCCCCGCGCTAAATGCTTTCAAACTATCAATTCCGGTTCAGTGATTCTGCACTTGCTCTATTACCATAGTACTATATTGCCTTCAACTTTTATGAACGACTGGGTGTTTAATGTTAGCGATTTGTCGTATTATTTGGCTGTATAGCAAATGAAAAAATACAATTACTTTACTATGCAAGTAAAACATTTGTGTTTTAATATTTATGTGATTTGTTTTTAAATTATGGCCCCTGTATAACATATGCTACAGGCCCCGCACACTAGCTTAATCCGGCACTGGGTTGTGATATAGCCAGACAAGTACTTAAATTAAATCCAATGGTTTATATAGGCGTGGCGTGTCACGAGGCACTGCTAAAGATCCGTGATAGATGCAAACTCGGTCTGGGCTCAACTCGATCACTGGCGACAGTCTGAAGGAGCAGCGCTGGTAAGACTGGGAATGAAGCTGATTCGATTTTCACTTGGTTCAATTCATTTGACCCGTACTCTCCTCTGGGGTCAGCAGCGCTGTGTCCAGGATACTCGGAAATATTCCTTACCGCATCGCGTGCTTTCGAATGCGCTTCTGTGGCCGTCTGGAACGCTCCTCCTTGCGATGTTAGGAAACCCCTGGAGCTGAGCTCTTTAAAGTCATCGAGATGGACAAATTAATTTCTTTAGAACTGCCTTTGTGTCTAGTTTGTTGTCCTTCCCCCGCACCTCCGATTAGCATGGTCGGCTACGTACGGTGCGAAAGAAGTTCAACGTACATACAACCTGGTGGTCAGCTCGTATCTTTCACGTGAGATGTATCTGCCTCGGGCGAGCCGAAACGAGGTCGACTGAGTAGGAGAGGACGTCTCTTACGAAGAGTGGGAACCCACTCGCGAAGAAGGATGCCGATCGTTCACCGAGAGACGGACCTCGAAACAAACTCAACACATTCGTCAATAATACTGTGACCTTAAATATATTAACATACAATAGATGCCATATCTCGCAATGGCCCTTCTTCATAGCACATAGGCCAGAGAGGTGGATGGAGAGACCTGCAAAGAGGCGGTTGAAGAGGTGAGCCCACCGCGCGAGTGATTGTGCAAGTGGATGCGGAGTTGATGGCCGCAGAGGAAACGGAGTGAGTGGAGGAAGGGGAGCGTGGAGGGGGAGACTCCCAGTGAGTGGGGGAGGGGACAAAGTCAGGAGAAGAGGCCCCTTGATGTAGCAGATGCGCACGTAGGCTCTTTGTGCGTCGGGCTCCGTGCACGAGTCTTAAGAGCATTGACAGTCAGTTAGAACAAGACTCCGGCAATGTGGTGCTCCGAATGTAAATGCTGTGGCTTTGCTCTCCAACACGCCGGTGTGATGTTACTGGTAACGAATTGGCTACGTTCTGTTTTACGTGGCAAACCTTACTAATTGGTCTTGTCGGGTGGTGGCGGGTTTAACGACACGTTTAGATATTTTCGCGATCTAACCCAAGATAAAATAAAAACTATATAATGGATGCATTTAAAGTGTTCGTCCACAGCACGTTCGTTGCACCGCTGAAGCGGCGGCACCTAGGAGGGGGGGGTCAAACAATTGTGACGATGTGTGACGAGGGAGGGGGGTTTGAGAAATGTGACGTCACATCAACATGCACTACTTTAAATAAATATAGACAACACGTTCTACTTAATAAAATAGACTTTTCAATAAATGTTTTCTCCTACAACATCAGAGTGCAGCGCCACATTAAATACGCACTACAATGGCAATAGTTTAAAGCGATTTGAAGCATATTTTGTTTTCAAAATGGAAATATGGTTTTGGGGAGGGGAGGGAGCAGAGCTTTTTGACATCATATTTGAGGGGGGGGGGGGGGTCTGACTTTTTGTGACGCCGTGTGACGAGAAGGGGAGAGGGGGGGTCAAAAATCGTCCAAAATCGCGTGACGTCATTTATGGACGGCCCCTAACGTCAAGGTGACGTTCGCGAATGTCGTCCTTCAACGTGCTGTTCGTAGTGCGCTGACCGAACCGCTGCAGCGGCCGTAGTGGGAAATGTCTCCCGGGTTCGACTCCATCTCCTGTCGCAGCCGTCCGAGCAATGGGGAGAGTTTCTCAACCCCCCCCGCCCACCCCAATTCCACCTCTCTCCATCCAGCAAATGGGTGAGGCACAGCAGTCGGCCAGCAAGTATAGCGCGAGGTGGGTTAACATTGTGGGTACTTCATTCGAAGCTTTCGTGACTGCAGGAATCCATACTCTTTGGTTCTTTCGGTAAAGTCACGTAGGTATAAATAAAGTAGAATAAAACAAATCACGACGTTTCGGGCGCAACACAAGCGTCCGCCATCAGGTGGGACAACCACAGCAAAGAAGAAAAATCCAAATTCAGCACATTTTTGTGGTTGTCCCACCTGATGACGGACGCTTGTGTTGCGCCCGCAACGTCGTGATTTGTTATATTTTACTTTATTTCTAACTACGTGACTTTACCGAAAGAACCAAAGGGTATTGTGGGTACTCTCATCGCTTCCAACACGTCTGGCCGGCGTCGGAAAGTAGGAAAAAAAATACCCCCGGGGAGAGTTCGCTCTCGTGGCGACGCTTTCCGCCGGCAGTGGGTATCAGCAAGCAATTGCACGGCCGCGCCTTTACCTTCTTAATTGAGCTGTCGGGTTTTGTGTCGTCCAACAGAGGACACGCAGCCCAGGTGCGCAGCTCCCAGCTTACAACGGGTTTGACTTTTAATCGGATCAGAACCACCACTCCCGCGGCCCCCCATTATTCATCGTGTTGGAGAAGCTATCAAGTCAAAAGTTCCCTTCATTGGGGGAGAAGAATTCATCCTGTCGCACCAGATCGTCGATAATAATGAGCCGCGCGCGCGACTCGGGGGACTCGTGGACGGAAATACAAAGATCCCCCGTGTAGCCTTCATCGACTGTAGGGGCAAGTGCTGTTTGCGAGCACCTATGAAGGCCGGCACGGTACGCGAGGGGGTGGGTGGCCAACCCCACGCCCGGTCGCCTTTGCCTGCCTCGTGGCGATGTTTACACACAGAACCTAGCTAAGTCGACCTAGGGGAGACCCAGAACCAGATAATCGTCACTGGTGTTGGCCGTGAACGGGAATCGAACTGAGGTGGCCGGATTCGAAAGCGTAGCGCGCTAACTGCTATACTACCGTGTCCCGGACGAATGCACGGATGGATGGAACCACGGACAGACAGACACATGAACACACACGGACGGATAGACACTTGGACACACACACTGACGGAGAGACACATGGACACACACACGAACGGATAGACACTTGGACACACACACTGACGGAGAGACACATGAACACACACGGACGGAGAGACACATGGACACACACACGGACGGAGAGACACATGGACACACATGTTGACGGAGAGACACATGGATCCACACGGACGGATAGTCACTTAGACACACACACGGAGCAGCAAATCATCAATAAGAATCGGACGGCAAAGGCAGCGGCGCGTGTGTCAGTGTATCCCTTATGATGACAACTCGCCTGTCCCGAAGATGCACACACTGGGTGATTACGAAATTAAATATTTATTGCGGCACAAATTGAGAAGTCACCGCGTAAATATTTGATGAAGCATTTGATCGGCAAAAAAAAAGAATTAACCAACAACGCTCACGTTAGCGAGCAACCCGAGGCAGCCAAACACAAACTGAGCTTCACGTAAAACAAAATATCACGACGAATTTAACTCCATCGTGGGACTTATTTATGACTCTACGAGGGCAGACTGACTCTTTCGCGGTGAGATGGTCGCGTGCGGGTTGGTGGGGTCGGTGGGGTGGGTGAGTTTGGTGGTGGGTGAGTGTTGTGAGGTGGGTGGTTTGGGGTTGGTGCGTGGGGTGAGTTGGGTGAGGTGGGTGGGGTGTGGATGGCTGAGGTGGGGTATGTTTGGTGGGTTGGGTGGGTGTTGGATGAGTTGGATGTTGGCGTTGGGGTGGGTTGCGTGGGTGTTTGGTAAAGGGTGGTTGTTTGGGTGGGTTGGGTGGTTGTTTGGGTTGGTTGGATGGTTGTTTGGGGTGGGTTGGGTGGTTTTTTGGGTGGGTGTTGGATGAGTTGGGTGTTGGCGTTGGGGTGGGTTGCGTGGGTGTTTGGGGTAGGGTGGTTTTTTGGGTGGGTTGGATGGTTGTTTGGGGTGGGTTGGGTGGTTTTTTGGGTGGGTTAGGTGGGTGTTGGATGAGTTGGGTGTTGGCGTTGGGGTGGGTTTCGGTTGTGTTTGGGGTAGGGTGGTTGTTTGGGTGGGTTGGATGGTTGTTTGGGGTGGGTTGGGTGGTTTTTTGGGTGGGTTGGGTGGGTATTGGATGAGTTGGGTGTTGGCGTTGGGGTGGGTTGCGTGGGTGTTTGGGTGGGATGGTTGTTTGGGTGGGTTGGATGGTTGTTTGGGGTGGGTTGGGTGTTTTTTTGGGTGGGTTGGGTGGGTGTTGAATGAGTTGGGTGTTGGTGTTGGGGTGGGTTTCGTGGGTGTTTGGGGTAGGGTGGTTGTTTGGGTGGGTTGGGTGGTTGTTTGGGTGGGTTGGATGGTTGTTTGGGGTGGGTTGGGTGGGTGTTGGATGAGTTGGGTGTTGGCGTTGGTGTGGGTTGCGTGGGTGTTTGGGTGGGATGCTTGTTTGGGTGGGTTGGATGGTTGTTTGGGTGGGTTGGATGGTTGTTTGGGTGGTTTGGATGGTTGTTTGGGGTGGGTTGGGTGGTTTTTTGGGTGGGTTGGGTGGGTGTTGGATGAGTTGGGTGTTGGCGTTGGGGTGGGTTGCGTGGGTGTTTGGGGTAGGGTGGTTGTTTGGGTGGGTTGGATGGTTGTTTGGGGTGGGTTGGGTGGTTGTTTGGGGTGGGTTGGGTGGGTGTTGGATGAGTTGGGTGTTGGCGTTGGTGTGGGTTGCGTGGGTGTTTGGGTGGGATGGTTGTTTGGGTGGGTTGGGTGGTTGTTTGGGTGGGTTGGATGGTTGTTTGGGGTGGGTTGGGTGGTTTTTTGGGTGGGTGTTGGATGAGTTGGGTGTTGGCGTTGGGGTGGTTTGCATGGGTGTTTGGGGTTGAGTGGGTCTTTGGGTAGGTTGGGTGGTTGTTTGGGGTGGTGTGGTGGGTGTTTGGGTGGGTGTTTGCTTGTGCCGGGAAGGTGTTTGGGTGGCTATTTTAGGTGGGTTGGCTGGGTGTTTTGTTGGGTTGGGTGGGTGTGGGTTTGGTGAGTAGGCGGGCTAGTTGGGCTGGGTGGGTTGGGTACAAATCAAAACATTAGCGAGGCAGGCACCGCGAACATCCTGGGTTTTTTTAATCCAAGCAGTCGCCTGTGATTGAATGAAGTTCCAGTGTAGGTAAAGGCGCAGCTCTGCAATTGCTTGCTATACCCACTGCTGGCACAAGCGCCTCCACTCGAGGCAGCTCTACAGAGTGTCGGCCTTCTCTTCCAGTTTCTACCCAGAGCCCTTTGCTTTCGACACATTCAGTTGGAATACCGGGTTAACGGTGAGACGAGCACTATTTTCATTCTCCATAAAAAAAAATATATACGTACATTTAACGTTTATTAAATGCACTCAGATATGGAGACGTAGAATGCACTTTTTTTTCTGTGCATGCACCGACTGCATTGCGAGAACACTTGAAACTCTGTATAATAGATTGTTGTTAACCGCTGCCATTCATTGTAATCATTATTGCGCAAGGTTTAGAGCCGTCCTGTGTGTTCCGTGATACGAACCGCGGGTGTCGCGTTTGCCGTCACCTTGCTTGCACTGCTGCACCACCCCTGTGCTGTTTTGCACACGGCCCATTGCAATTGAGGTCAGAGCCAATCGCACCTTTGCTATCAAGGTCACGCTGTGTGTTCCAGTGTTACATTTTACCCGCAATAAATTAGATTGATAAAGTCTTTGTTTTTTTTTTATCGGTAGTTTTGGGAGATTTTCTTTTTTCCCTCCGGTGTATTTTGTCCATATTCCAAGCTCTGTATTTGTGAATGCCGTTACATTTTGATCGGCAATTCACATTTGGCTACCAATGCGTTTTTTTCATCATCATCATCATCACTAGGGTCCAACATTTTACAAAATACCTCATATGGAATTATACATCGCAATCACCACTCCCTACTGGAAGACCAATGCCCAAGGTTGATGATTCTTGCAAATGAGACGAATGCCGATCTCCTTCACTGTTCACCTGGTGATTTCAAAATAGACTAAACATCATCTTCAACATCACAATCATCAGCAACAGCAGCGGCAGCAATGTTTAACGGAGCTTGACTCTGCTAACGAGACCCAGAATGTCAAAGACCGGTTCAGACTTAGCCTGCTTCAACGAATGTTGTGATGACACACTGATCCGGAAAAAAGTACTCAGAGATTCGATTGACTGCAAGAAATGTTTTTTATTTTTTTACACGGGTAGTTGGACTTGTGTATCTTTGTTTTGCTTGGCCACGCTTCTCCGCGTGTTCGTGTACAGAGAGAAGAAGAGGAAGGATCTTTATTTTCCTTTACAGTTACAGCACTACCTTCCCCACACCACCACCACCGCCACTTTACGCACCGCTATCGATGCGCTTGTCACGATAAACTGTGCCCAAAGGACCGCGTCGCGCTGCCGAGTGGCGTACAACTGGTGTAAATGAGCGCGCGCTCGGTTTGCCGAGCAGCCTGGCTTGGATGCCCTCGCTTTGTGTGAGAGTCGGGCGGAGTGTGTGTGTGTTGGTGGGGAATGACATTACTATATTAACCTGGCACGGTATCACCTGTCGTCATGCAAACGACGCGCGGAATGGGCCTCGTGCGCTTATTTGTGCCCGTCCCACACCAATTTGGAGTTATATATCGGCGTACAATCCGTCGAATTAAACCGAAAAGGCGCAAACCACCCCAAGACACAATTCCCCAGAAATGTCGTCATCACGGCTGTGCGTGGTCGGACGATGTCGTAAATTACAAATATATATATATATATTTTTTGGCATCGGGGTTTTTAAAAAAAACTAAATGTGTCTGTGACGGCTCAGTTTTTGGAAGTCGCAAGGCCGTGAGCGAGCGAGCGCGTCTTGGCAGATCGTTTGTTAGGGGCCAAGTATCGTGCTTCTGAGAGGTGAAGCGGGGTCTGGGTCGCCGCGAGTCGGGGGGGGGGGGAGTGTTTCGCCGTGTCCTACGGCTAATTGCTGCGGGACTCGAGAAAAATGTGGGGGGCTGAAGGGGTGTGGGGGGGCACGCGGGTGGGGGATATTGGACAAGAAACCCGATGGGGAAAGCTCGATTTCCACGTCCGAGTCGACAAATTCACAAAAATTACAAGATCAGACACGTCATCGTCGGTTTAATCAGAAATGACAAAAATCTTCCACTTTTTATGGGGGGGTGAAGGGGGGGAGGGAGGTTTCAGACGAGCGAATAATAATAATCAAATAATCCTCGAGGAATCATAATGGTAGCAAAAAAAAATCGCGGCGAAAAAAAAAATTCGGCCACATGTAAATCACCGTTATTACGGCGCATTAATGGTTCGCGCAAGGACAAAAGGCGATAAGGCACGAAATGAATGAAGCCTATAGGAACAACAAGCACGTTGCGCTTATTAACCCACGTAACCCGCCATCCCCCAACTGCGCTCGCCAAAATTTAATTAGGGCCCTCTACAATTCACGCTTTTGGTCCCCCCAACCCTCCACTCCGCTCCTCGTCGCCTTCGCGAAAACTCGCGGGGGGGTGGTGAGAGAGGGGGGCAACGGAGCCGGATAATGGAACCAGAGCTGTAGCCGAGCTATAAGGGGTAGAGATGGGGAGGGGGGGGGTGGAGGGGGGGTTGGGCCCCCTCCCCCCTCACGCCACGTGGCCCCAAGTCACGGACATCCTTCGCCAACGCCTCCTTGGAGGACGCGGCTCGCTCGGGGTGAACGTCGCATCGGGGAGAACGACCGCGAGCCCGAGCGGGTCCGAGATCGGAGGAGCGCTGGCGGCGGGAGGACGCGAGACCAGGGGGTCTGGGGGGGGGGGTGAGGATGGGGTGGGAATAAAACAATGACCGCCGCCGGAACGGTTAAAGCGGTGTCAGCCGCATGAAATGTAGTTCATTAGGGCCGTTTTCCCTTGGCCGTCCGCTCTGGCAAATTACTCACGAGGTGGGCGGGGTGAGCATTCCGGTCGACCTTGGCCCAATGCTGGCCGTAATCGGAGGCGCTCCGTGTCAGAACATTTTCAATTATTTGATTCAATTACAGAGCGGGGAGGGAAGGGGGGGGGGTGAGAGTGGGTTGGTGGGGTGGGGGGTTGTGGCGGAAAGTGAGAGGGCGTGTATGAGCGTGCGGGATGGGGGGGGGAGAGGAGTGGGAGGGAGGGAGGGGAGCGAGATCGGGATGGCGAGGAGGAAGCAGGGAAAGAGACGGTGTCAGGGGACTGGAGCTCAGAGAGAGAGAGAGCGATGTGGGGGGCGGGTGTGTGTGGGGGGTGGAATGATGGGTGGTGGTGAGAGCGGAGAGGAGGAGAGTGGAAAGATTAGTTGGAAGGAGAGGGAGTAGAGAGGCGGGGTGATGGGTGGGGGGGCAGGGAGGAAAGTAAGAGGGTGTATCCTCCACCGTGACCCTGAAATAAGAGTGCTAATCCAACGCACGGACCGTGAGCCACTTTAGATTATACGCCGCGGCACGCATCGAGCTCCAGCTACATCAGAGAGAGAGAGAGATCTCACGCCGTTTTTGTTTTTAGGATTTAAGAAGAAGAAAAACGCCTGCGTCTCACTGGGGAAGGGTGGGGGGCAGGATGGAAGCAATTTTTTTTTGGGGGGGGTTGTTCGGATTTTTTTGTTCCTTTCTCACAGAACGATTTCCCCGCATCTTCCGCCCCCCCCCTCGATCTTAATTTTTCACCCCCTTTGATGCGCTCTTCAACTCCTCTGGCAGAAGGCGCCCGACGCGAAAGTGCGCTCACTGCTCACTGCTCGCGTGCGAGGTCGAGCGGCCGCTGCGATAGCAACACACGGAGAGCGGAGAGCAGCAATGGAACGTCTTTCCGTCTGTTTTGTTGCCAGCTCGCCATTTGACCGCGCCTGGTTGCACGTCTTTTGTTGTTGTTGTTGTTGCAGAAGTCGCCTCCAAGAGGAATTGCCCGTTGTGTTGGCAGCAGAGGGGCTGCGTACGCTGTGAAAGAAGTTCCACGCGCATGCATGCACACAAGCCGGATGGATTTAAGCACACGGCTTGCAAGCGAGGCCAGCTGTGCTTATATCCGTAGTCGTGTGCTGGAATCAAAGTTGCCCCTCTGGCTGCCTGCCCCCCGCCCCCGCTGCCCAATCAGTGTAATGTGAGCGTGTGTTGATTATATTAGAACTGTGCTCATATCAGGAGTATGTATGTCCAGCAGTCGCTGTAATGCCATTGAAGTGAAGCTCACTACACGAGGTCATTCTCTCCGTGCTTCTTTGTGCACTCTTCACATTTTGTTTTCGTTGTCTCGTTGTCAATGTCCATCCTTCCGATCCACGTTGGAACAGCTTGTCCATAATCCAGCAAGCAGTGGATAGATGAGGGCTGACGACGATAATGATGATTAAGGAAAGTTACCGCTGGGGAGGCCTGGTGGTCCGGCGGTTAGAAACGCCGAGATGATACTCCCCAAAGCCTGAGATCCACGGTGGCGAGATGTTAACTACCTCGTCATTGTTTGCAGGAGGTCGTGGGTTCGATCACGACCCAGACACCTGTATATATTTGGAGTTTGCGTGTCTCTCTCCCTGCGGTCGCGTGGATTTTTTGCATCAGTCCTCCGTTTTTTTCTCTCCACATTTAGCATCAACACGCGTTTTGAGTGTTTGGCTGCTATAAATGTCCACGTGATAAGCCACTTCGTTGAGCTGTCATTTGTGATAGCCGGATCGCTTCTGAAAATAAGCTTAAATAGTTGAGTGTGGCCTTAACTTGTAAAATAAAATAAATTTTAGTAAAAATTTTGATCCAAAACTGGGTTTCAACCACCTGGTTTTCTCAAGCGTAGCTTTACATTTCAAGTTTATTTCATTGAACCAGCTGAGAGCTCGAGAGAGTGGCGCAGTCTTGATTTGCAAGAGTGACCCTTGGGGAGGGAGGGGGGGTTACCAACATGACAAACGCAAAACAAATAAAGTGCAGCAAATGAAAGCAAAACTGAAAGCAGCACAAAAAAAACTTCGTCACATGAGACATTACAAATATTGCACAATCATCAATCAATGTTAAAATAATACATTCCCTGTAACGTAAGTCAGCTGGGGCAAGTTATTTTGAGACTGATTATCGCGTAATTATAACGTTCGTTTACAGAAACATTACACAGATATGGGGAGACTACTGTACTAATATATAGACAGACAAGGATAAATGTGCGGTGGGTTAATGATGGCCTTAGCCTGGTCACTAATGTACCCTACGCAAAACAAACTCAAATACAATTAGGCTTTTTTTCGCTTTAACTGGCTACGTTCCCAGCCTCTCTGGTCTGACTGTCACGCGACGAAAACTCTCTGCAGGGCAAATTAAACGGCCGTCCCGAGTGCATTGGCGGGTAATCCAGGGCCCGTGGACCATACCCGGGCCCTGGCTTCATTTCAGCCGGCCCGAGGCCAGGCAAGGCCTCCCCTCCAATGGAGACGGTCACGCGAGTGACATTTAACCAGCACTTCAAGAATCTGAGCGGCGTTTCCAGCTCCGGTCAGTGACGTCTCGGCGAGAGGACGGCAGGGAGAAGGCTGGGACACCGCCCCCAACGTTCCGTTCAGGGCTATAGACGCGGAGAACATTCGTCTTTGGCAGCCGAAAGAGATTTGGAAAAAGTGCTCGTTTGGCCCATCGCTACGGACAGGGGTTTTTCTGCAGGTCCTGCCAGGCACTGGCGGCCGCCGGCGATGCACGCGGCGCCGTCGCTGATGCCGCTCGCCGTACGGGGCGGGTGACCCGCGGTTGTCTGAGTTGTGCGCCCGGTCCCCCCGAGGCTGCCGGATTTACCCAGCGAGAGCGACGTTCACGTGGGAGTTTTTTTTAAGTATTTATTTTACGCGTAGGAAAAGTCTGAGCTGGAACGTTAATGTGGGATATAACGACGGGGAGGGGGCGGGAGGTGGGGTGCGGAGGAGCGGCGGTGCAGTAGTTGGCGCACCGTGTTATCGACCCGGTGACCTGAGTTCCATTTCCCTGCCTCCGACGTATCTTGAACTTCTTTTGCACCGTACGTAGCCAAACGCACTAATCGGAAGTGCGGGGAGAAGTAGAAAATAGTAAACGCAAAAAAAAATCAGTTATAAAGAAATGTATTTCTGACCCAGGTCGTGGGAGCCTCTGTTGACCAACCGCCGCTGAGCAGCGTGATGAAGTATGGTCAATCACATCCCCATGACTGCAAGGCACGGGGATGCCTCGAGGGTTCATGTATCGCCGACTGAGATGTGTTGGGGGTGCTGGCAGACTGGAGTAGGCACGTGGCTGGCGGGCAGACACAGCCATTGCAAGATGTAGACTCACGTGGTGTGCCAGGTGTGGGCACCTTGTTTTCCTCTGGGTCGCTGATAGAGTAGAGTAGATGTCGCGCGACGAGTAGCCATAGCAATAGCGAGCAGGTAGATTTGGATGCGGTGTATCGGGAATTCAGATATTCAAATAATCAAACCATTTATTTTATTTTAGCAGGTAATGCCCACAGAGATTTTGAGCTCTTTCTAAGAAACGACATGGCCACAAATGATAGCCCAAAAATGTGGCTTATCACGTGGACATTCACGGTAGCCAAACGCTCTAAACGCATGTTGATTTTAGATGTGCAGGGAAAACCCGGAGAACCCGGAGAAAAATTCCCACGCGACCACAGAGAGAAAAATACAGAGATATAGAAACTTCAAATATACAGCAGGCATCAGGGTCGGTGTCGAACCCACAACCTCCTGTATACCAGGCGAGGTAGTTAACATCTCGCCACTGGGTTTGCACAGAATGAGGACAACAATTGCCGCAATGTAAAAATCCGCGGGCACAGTAAAGGTGCAGCCAGGCCACTGCTGTTGAAACATCTCGCCAAAGAGGTCCCCGACTCGGCCATAACCAGACTTGGAGGAATCGCTGGGAATCCTTCAATCCAGCAGTAGGAGGACAAAGGGGCATGATCACCTTGACATAAAAAAAAAAATTCTGCGCCCGACACACCACATCGTGGATGGTCAATGCCTCTCGCTACGGCTGTGGCTAGCGCAAGTCACGCGTCACCTTCCCGAATAATTCTACCCGCGACCAGGGAAGGAAACATCCGGTGGAGAATTAATCCGTGTGGTAATAACCCCGAGCGAAGAGGTGGGATGGAAGCAAGGGGGGGGGGGGGGGTGGGAGCGGGGGAGAGGCTGCTATGGGGATTCACGAGGCCAAAATCTGTGAGGGCTCCTACTAGGGTGGTCTCAATCACCCGGGCCAATCGTTCCAAGCCATGTGCTTTCTATGTAAGCCCCCCCCCCTACCCTCTGTTCCCCCAACTTTTAGTTTAAGTCCAATTATTTATCTTCCAATTTGGATGAGTTCTTTCCAGCTACCTCACCCCCACCATGTCCCTCCCTCGACAACCCCCACTCCCCCACCACCCCGGCCCCCCCATCTCACACGAACCGTCTTTGGCCCAGCAGATCTCACTCACAGCGTTCCTTTGCAGCAGCAACAAGCAAGCAAGCAGCAGCGGCCATGATCTATCCACTTTTGGATGAAGAGCTTCAAGTGGTCACCGTCTCTCAGAGTATTTCGAAGCAACAAGCAGGGTCATTCGATGGGTGCAAATAAATCGGCGTTAATATTCGTGTGTCCCCCCCCCCCTCTCAATTGTATCGATCATTGTTGCATCGTTTCGGCACGCAGGGTCCGTTCGGAGCTCTGGCACAACAGAGCGTTCCTTCGCGCAAGAACAAGAACGGCCCGCGGAAGCGGATATTACAGAGCTACCACTGCGATCCATATCGCGTGACCTCACCTCCCCCCCTCCCCCACCGGTCCACACGGGAGAGAGGGCAGCACTTTCGCACTCGCCCTGCATGCGAGAGCGACGTTTCGTCGACTAACGTTCAGTGGCGTTTGTTGCACGGCAGTCGGACCGACATCTTAATTCGCAGCCCTGGAATTGAGCCAGACTGAAGGTGGGGAGCCAAATTGTTTGTTCGTGTGTGCAGTCGTTGGTATGCATTGTATGCTGGACTTCTTTTGCACCGTACCCGTCCACCAGCACTAATCGGAGGTGCGTTGGTGATCGGGTCTGTCTGAGGCCCATCAACTCGTCGCACTCGAGAACCCCGGTTCAAATCAGGGACGGCCACCTGCATTCGAAACCCCGGCATCTTGACGTCGACCAGCTCAGCGCTCCGACCTCTGACCTCTGAGCCACCGCGGGGGCCTCCTCTCGACCATTTAGCATCTCGGACACGGCGGCGAGGGCGATCTCGAGCAGTCATTAGGAAATAATTACCCCGACAAATACCGAGCATTCACTCGGTGCAAGCCTTCATTGACCGAGCACAAAAGCCACACGCATCAGAGAGTGCGAGGTAGCCGCTAACTTGGGTCGCTGGTTGAACCACGGTGGGGGGTGGGCGGAAGGGAGGGGGGCATCCTTAAGCCGTGGAGATTTGAGCCAGACGGTTCTGTGAAGGGGGAGCAGGGGAGAGCAAAAGGGTGAATTGGGGGAGCACGCCTCAAGCACTCTGATTAGCAGGGACCGAAAGAACCCCTCTACACCCCCTCAACTACCTCTGATTTTGACGCCTCCCCCTGCACCCCTCCCCCTTGCTACAACTTTACTTTATTCTTTGTTGCGATCGTCAAGGTCAAGTCTCGGGGTGCTCTCCGAGTCGCCTACACGGAACTGCCGGGTTGGCCGGCCTCTGGCGCGCGCGTGAGGGAGGGGCGTGGGGTGGGGTGGGGGGAGAGAACACACGCCGCGATTTTGATTACCGGAACGCTAATTTTAACAAAGAAAAAAATAATAATGTGTCCGGTGACAGCTTTTATTTTTTTTGAAGGCCTGCTGTACACGCGCACACACGCACGCACACACGCACGCGTGTCGTGCATAGTGTAGCGGTTAGCGCTACGCTGAGCTACGAACCTGGCGATCCGGGTTCGATTCCCGCTCACGGCCAACACCGCGTGACGATTATCTGAGCCGGTCCTGGGCTTCACCGGCCGGGCGTGGTGTTGGCCACCCACCCGCTCGTGTGCCGTGCCGGCCTTAATAGGTGCTCGCTAACAGCACTTGCCCCTACAGTTTGTTAAGGCTAATACGGGGATCTTTGTCTTTGTCTTCTGTGCGTTTGCGTGTTTGGTGAGCGGTGGCGTGGTGGTTTACGCGAAGGCACTGCCGCCACGCACCCCCTGGTCCGAGTTTGATTCCCGCTCACGGCCAAAAACAGTGATGGATTATTTGAACCGGTCCTGGGCCTCACCTAGGTCGATTCAGCCTCAAAGGCATACCTGGTGTGGTGTGTAAATATTGCTGCGCGGGAGACAAAGACGGCCGGCGTGATGCTGCCCACCGACGCCCTCTGGTGCCGTGCTCACCCTCATGGGTGCTCCTCGCAAACAGCACTTGCCCAACAAGTATGTTAAGACCACGAGGGGGATATTTGTCTTTGTCTTGTGTGTCATCGGGGACTTTGAACAGACTGTTGGGGCACGTGCTGTCCGCGAGTCGCAGATTTGAAGGTCAGCACGGCACACCACGTCCGGCCGCTTAATTTGAGGCTGAGTCGACCTAGGGGAGGGGGAGGCCCACTACCGGTTTAGATGATCCATCAGAGGATGTCGGCCGTGAGCGAGAATCGAGCTCGGCTGGCGGGGTTCGCGGCGCGTCGCGCTCGCCACTGCGCCACCGCTCCCCGCTCACTCGACGAAGCGGCCGCGACATCGACAGGCGGACTTTCTCGCCTGCCGTGCACGTGACGAGTCTATTCTGCACTCGAGGGCGAGACACTCTAAAATATTAACCAATTAACTTCGGCTTTCATCTTCTGCTTTTCTTATAGAGCGAGTATTTTACGGTGTGCCCGAACAAAAAAAAGGACAAAGATCTCCTGCGTAGCCCTTGCTGGGGCCAGTGCTTTTAGTGATTATCTACTCAGGCTGGCACGGCAATACAATGGGGGTGGCGTGGCCAGCACCACGCCTGGCCAAACAGCACCAGGTACTAATTTGAGGCTAAGTAGACCTAGGGGAGGCCTAGGATAGGTTCAGATAATCGTCACTCGTGTTGGCCGTGAGCGGGAATCGAACCCGGGTCGCCGGGTTTCATAGTGTGTGTACACACGTACACACACGTACACACGTACACACCCACACACGTACACACTCACACACGTACACACTCACACACGTACAGACAAACAACCACTCAATAAATTACAGCGGCACTGCCAGTGCCACCCAGGTGTTTGTGTGCAAACGATTGCTGTAGGAAAAAAAGATACACGTCGTAGGTGTTCGCATCGCGTCGCGTTCAAAAACCGCACAGATTCCAGCGGTCGCTCCTTTGTAGTCAATTAGCCGGAAACGGTTGCGGTGATGGGGATGGTGGGGGTGGGGATGGCGGGGGTGGGGGTGGCGGTGATGTGGGTGGCGGTGATGTGGGTGGCGGTGATGTGGGTGGCGGTGATGTGGGTGGCGGTGATGTGAGTGGCGGTGATGTGGGTGGCGGTGATGTGGGTGGCGGTGATGGGGTTGCATTGATGGGGGTGGCGGTGATGGGGGTGGGATGATGGAGGTGGCAGTGATGAGAATGGCAAGATGAGGTTGGCGGTGATGGGGCTGTCGGTGATGGAGATGCTGGTAATGGGAGTGGTGGTAATGGGGGTGGTGGTGATGCGGGTAGCGGTGACGGGAGTGGCATTGATGGGGGTGGCAGTGATGAGGGTGGTATAATTGGGGTGGCGGTGATGGGGCTAGTAGTGATGGGGGAGGCGGTGATGAAGGTGGCGGTGATGGGGGAGGCGATGATGGAGGTGTGGGCTCCTCTCAATGCGGGCACACAGGGACCCGCTGTTATTCCAGTAAAATGTCCCGCAACAAAGTCAAAAAATACAACAACAACAACGGGAGAAACTGGATTGGTGCAAAATACATTAACAGGCTAATTGGCTCTAAACTTAATTGGTTTCTGGCCTTATGGTGGGTCCTAATCCAATTCCTCGGCAAATGGCTAATTAATCGGTGCAGACAGTCACTTAGTATGAAGTTAGATGGGCTCATTACATTGACTGGTTTTTTGGCAGGAAAAACGAATGCTCGGCCCGAGCGTCGAAACGTTGCACCGCGCGTGCGCGTGCGTGCACGTGTGTGTGTGAGGAGCGGTGGCGCAGCGGTTAGCGCACCGCGCTACCAACCCGGCGATCCAAGTTCGACTCCAGCTGACGGCCAACACCAGTGACAATAATCTGAACAGGTCCTGGGGCTCCCCTAGGTCGACTCAGCCTCAAATTAGTACCTAGCGCTGTGTGAAATTATCGCCACTCGGGAAACAAACGACGTCCGGGCGTGGTGCTGGCTACCCACACCCTCTTGCGAACCGCCCGCCTTCATAGGTGGTCGCCACCAGCACTTGCCCCAACATTCTATGAAGACTACACGGGGCATTTTTGTTTTCTTGCTCTCCCAGCCACCTCGTCCGTTCTCCGATCACACTTCTTGCCCGTCCCCCGCATGGCAGGCTACCCCCCCCCCCTACCACCACCCACTCCAAGAACAATCCACTCCATCCGCTTATCCTCTCGAACTGTGCCCCCCCCCCAGCCCCTTCTCCCCCGCCCCCCACAACAACAACCCCCACCTCCGCAGCGGCTGCCGGGCAGCGTGAGTGCGGCGCGCGCGGTGCCGTGTTGTGCCAGGAGTCGCACCGTATTGGCAATACCACTTACGCTCGCCGCTGCCACAAACATAAAGATCCCCCGTGTAGCCTTCACAGACTGTAGGGGCAAGTGCAGCTAGCGAGCACCTATGAAGGCCGGAACGGTACACGTGGGGGTGGGTGGCCAGCACCACGCCCGACCGCATTTGTCTCCCCAGTGGCGAAGTTTACACATCGCACCAGGTTACTCATTTGAGGCTGAGTCTACCTAGGGGAGGCCAAGGACCGGTTCAGATAATCGTCACTGGTGTTAGCAGTGAGCGGGAATCCAACCCGGATCGCCGGGTTCATAGCGCAGTGCGCTAACCGCTACACTACCGCTCCCCACCGCCACAACCCACCCACACACCCCATCCACCCCACCCACCACCACCCACACACCCCACACATCCCACCCACCACCACCCACACACCCCACACATCCCACCCACCCCTATCCACCTCCACCCACCCACCGACAGGCTTTTGTGTGCGCCTCCCGAGAGATCAAATTGAATTATGGCAAGGTTGCTCTGCACTTGTTTTTCCTATTTTTGTCATGGTTCCTTCTGAGAGATAACAAGGCTGAGTCCCGAGCATGTTGCGGGATGAGAGAGACGCAGAACGAGAGACACACCCGCAATGGACTCGAGTGAGTTGATACAACAGCGATTCATTGCCACTTTTTTTTCCGTCTCTTTGCGTTTTTTTTTCTCGCATTCGGATTCACAAATACGTTTGGTGCAACCCCATATTGTGTTAATGAAACGCGAGCACCCTTAATACATTCGGGGCTCTTATTCCTTTGCTCAGTTTGCTTGTGCGTAGAAGCGCCGCCACTGCCACACCGAGGCCACACGCAGAGAGGAGGAAGCCTCACCACGCCGGCGCTCCGTACGTGTTGGATCGCGTAAATGTTTAAATGTGTCGTTTAAACCCGCCACCACCCGACACAGCCAACTAGTGAGGGTTGTCACGTAAACAGAACGTGGCCAATTCGTCACTAGTACAGCACACCGGTGTGTTGGAGAGCCAAGCCACAACATTTACAATCTGAGTACGACGTTTCGCCAGTAATTACAACTAGCTTCATCAGGCGACAGCCAGATTTGTGGAGACGTCGAACTGTTTCGTTCCTTATATAGAGGCGTAGATGTCGTGACCACGCTTCTGCGCTCTTGCGCAAAGTGGGGGGCGGGTGACGGTTTAATGAGTCAACGTACATTGTGCATGGGCAAGTGGAAGGACGTCGGGTGAAAGAGGTGCTGGCAAAGTCCTGCCGACGCGATTTTCGCACCTCCGCCCCCCCCACCCCCGCGCATGTTCGTCCGTCCGTCCGCGGTTGTTTTGATCGTTTCGTCGAGTCTTGGAATAAAAATTTGCCGACGAAATTTGTGTTTCTTTCTCTCTAAAGCTTTCGTTGTCAGTCACCGATAAATCCCGCCGAGACGACAATGGGGGACAGGTGGCGGGCCTTGGGAGTTGGGGGGTGAATTTATACTATCGAGATTCCGCGGTCTGTCCGGCACGTTCATCGCCGGCGCTGGGAAACATTCACGTGGTGGGCCCGTCGATGTCTCCTTCGCTGCGTCGCGCCGTCGAACGGCCACCACCACCACCACCACCGCTGCTGGCGCAGACGCCGCCGCGACCACCATCAGCCCTGCCAATGACGTTCTGCTTGGAAAACCACAACAACCACGACCGCCCGAAACGGATGAAGAGGAAAAGGATACCCGCACCACGGACTTCTGTGTTGCGTGCGTGGGTGCGTGTGTGCTCGCTGCGCTGCACTACGAACCCGGCGACCCGAGTTCGATTCCCGCTCACGGCCAACGCCAGTGACGAATATTTTAACCAGTCCCAGGCCTCCCCTAGGTCGATTCCGCATCCGATGAGTACCTGGTGCCGTCTATAAACATCGCCACCAGGGAGACAAAGGTGGGCGGGCGTGGTGCTGAACACCCACCCCCTCGTGTGCTGTTCCGGCCTTCATTGGTGCTCACTAACAGCACTTGCTCCTACATTGTTAAGGCTATACGGAGGATCTTTGGCTTTGTGTGTGTGCGTGCATACTCAGACTCATATGAGGTTGACTGAGCCTCAAATGAGTAACTGGTACGGTGTGTAAACATCGCCAATCAGAGACAAAGGCGGCCGGGGGTGGTGCTGGCTACCCACCACCTCGCTGTACCGTGACGGTCTTCATAGATGCTCGCTAACAGCACTTGACCCGACAGACTGTTACAGAGGCTATACGGGGGATCTTTGTCTTCGTGCGTGCGTCCAAAACACCTCTATTATGCGTAATGGGGCGACTGTTGGCTTGTCTTTAAAGCATCTCGATGGGTTTCCGTGTATCTCTGTCATATTCTGGCGTACAATAGCAGCAACACGTTGAGGAGCTAAATGCCAATACACGAGGTCTACTGCTGCTACTGCTACCCACGACGAGAGGGCTTCAGGAATTGATCGAGTTCGCGTAGTTTTGCTACTCCTCCTCGGTGGAAGGATCAATCAGAATGTTTCATCGGAATCAGATGCATTGTTTCGACTGGAGGAAGCCGATGAGCTACGATGCTCTTTTTCACAGATGTCCAGAGAGAGTGCGGGGGCGTACGCACAGGGCAGCCGCGGTGGTGAGATGTTAACGCCCTCGCCTGGTATGCAGGAGGTCGTGGGTTCGATCCCGACCCTCACGCCTGCTGCTGTGTATTTGGAGTTTGCGCGTGTCTCTCTCTCTCTCCCCGTGATCGCGTGGATTTTTCTCCGGGTACTCCGGTTTTTTTCCCTCCACATTTAGACGCAATCAGCGCTTCGAGTATTAGGCTGCGGTGCATTCTCACATGATGGGCCACTCCGTTGAGCTATCCTTTGTGGACAGGTCGTTCTGGAAAAAAAAAGATATAAAGCCACATAGCTCAGTTAGGCCTTACCTGGTAAAATAAAATAGAACATTGTTGGATCCTTGAGCACCGCTGTCGACGCTGCATGACGAGATCACTTTGAACTGCGTTGTCTATGGCGGCGACGAAAAGTCGTCTCATCCAGAGGACGGGCAACGGTAAACGTTCCCGAATCGGCACAGCAGGGATGGTGAGGGGGGTGGGGGGAGAGAGAGAATGCTTTAACTCGCAGCGTGCGCAGTCAGCAATATTTTAATTCCTGATGCTATTTGATAACAATAAATAAATCAAGTTTGACTTTCGTTTTGACAGCGGACACTCGCGGAGATTTCGAGAGGAGGAGGAGGTCGGACGCCGTGCCGGGGTTAGTTTTTTTTTGTTTCCTTTCTCCGAAACATCTTTGAAGTTCCAGCCTCGAACTTTGACTCCAAAGCTGTACACGCGGGGGACAGACACCTCGCTTAAATTTGTATTAGAAAAGACAAGAAAAACATTCGATACTTTGCAGTTCGTGTGCAAGAAGAACTCCTTACAAGTTTTGGGTGAGACGAGGTAATTCTTCATGTTGTTTTTTGTTGTTGTTACTGCTGATTTCCCTTCCTTCCATATGGAGGGGGGAGGCAAAATCCTTTTTTTCTTCCAGCTGACAGGGAAGTCGGTTCACGTTGATCAACAGCTCGAGGATGGGAAAATGAAACCGGGGGAGTGGTCGGCGAAATATTCTGTTATTTCTCTCCGCCAGCTTTATTTATGAGGTTTTTATTTTATTTTAATGTATTCTGAACCTGCTCGATGCATGCATGCCTCCTATTTCTCTCCAAATTTCTGCCTCCTACAGTCAAACACCATTGCTTTGGGATCGTTGAGACACAAAATGCAAATCGACCACGGCTTACAATTTTACCCAAATGGGCGCGTGCCCTTGCGTGTGTGAGTGTGCGTCCGCGTGTGTGTCCGTGTGTGTGTGCGTCCGTGTATGTGTGTGTCCGTGTGTGTGTGTGTCCATATGTGTGTGTGTGTCCGTGTGTGTGTGCGTCCGTGTGTGTGTGTGCAGTCGGGGAGCGACTGCCGCTACGAACCCGGCGACCAGAGTTCCATCCCCACTGACGGCCAACACCGGTGACGATTATCTGAACCAGTCCTGGACCTCTCCTAGGTCGACTCAGACTCCAACGTGCATCTGGTGCTGTGCGTAAAGGATCGCCAATCGGGAGATTAAGGTGGCCGAGAATTGGTGCTGCCCACCCACCCTCTCGTGTGCCGTGCCAGCCTTCATAGGTGCTCGCTAACAGCACTTTCTCCAATAGTCTGTGCAAGACTATTTGGGGGGGGGGGATATTTGTCATTATCCTATATGTGCTGAAATATATATATAAGCATTCTTCTGCACATATGATCAGGTAATTGCCAATGTGAAACATGAATTACAACAAGAACATGCAATTTGTGAGATTTAACTGAAATCTTTGATCAAAACTCCACATCAGTCACGGTCTCGCAACTGCTGGATGAAGGCCTCCCCACGTCATCGTTGCCGTCCATCACGGGGCCTTTACGACGCCACGATCCACCTCACTCCTCCACACGGCGCTGATCTCTTCTCGCGATACTCTGGGGTGGTCACCCTCCGGAGTGCATTCCCTCCTTTGGCCGACATTCTGTCTCATCCATCACAACTTCTAAAGCCCCACTTTCACTATCTTCAACAGTCGAAATCATGCCCCGTAGCTTCGCGTGTTGTTCGCTCGTCCGTGGTGTCTTCTCTCTCCGTCTCTCGGTGCGACGCTCACCGTTCGTCTACTCAATCAGAGACACACACACACGTGAAGTGTAACAAAGAAAAAGGCAAAAATCCCCCTCCTAGCCTCAACAGACTGTAGGGGCAAGTGATGTTAGCGAGCACCTATGAAGGCCGGCACGGTACACGAGGGGGTGACCAGCACCACGCCCGGCCGGCTTTGTCTCTCCAATGGCGATGTTTCCACACCGCACCAGGTACTCATTTGAGGCTGAGTCGACCTAGGGGAGGCCCAGGACCAGTTCAGATAATCGTCACTGGTATTGGCCGTGAGCGGGAATCGAAACCGGGTGGCCGGGTTCGTAGCCCAGCGCGCTAACCACCACACTACCGCTCCCCACACACACACACAGGCAATCAGAGACATACACACGCGTGCACCTAAATAGATACACACAGGCAATGAGAGACCCACATACACATTTACGTGGAAGCACATACACATAGACAATCATGGACACACGCATATACGTGCACATGTAACCTCTCTCACACAGACCACAATGGACACACATACACTTATACGTGTTAGCACATACACACAGACAATTAGAGATACACACATACACGTGTACATGTAAACACATGCACGGTCACCAATGAGAGACACACACACATACACACGCACGTGTACATGTAAGCACATACACACACAGAGAAAGAGACATACACGTTTAAATGTAAGCACATACACACAGCCAATGACAGAGACACGCACACACGCGCACACACCCACTCACCCACGCACACGTGTCGACTCCGACGCAGTCAGCCACTTGGCTGAGATGACCTCCACGCAAGAGGCAACATCCCTTAGCACCGCTCCCCGCGGGCAGCGAGGGATCTGCGATGTTGACGAAGGGGGAACCGCGTAGGCCTAAGAACAAAGGCGGACGGGACCGGCTGCGCGGCATGGCACTGTGACGCAGGGCGAACACAGCCCCCAATTCGTGACCCTTTCATCTGCGCGCCCTCCCGTTCATTCGTTCATTTCATTCATTCGTGTATACCCCCGCAGCAGGCAACTGCGTTCCTAGAACGGCGCGGCCCTGCCTGAGTTGGGTCCGGCGAGTAAGTGAGACATTTGTTTAACGGACAACAATTCTGCTGGTGTGACTCATCGAAGTGAAAGCCCATCACTTGATTCGCGCTCTCACGGCTAACATTGGTGGCAAGTGATATCTAAACTCCCACCCCCTGCTGCCGCACCAGAAATAACAAAACAACCCTCACGACTACCGCCGTCAGAGCAGTCCCTTGGGGGTACGGCGAATCGTGGCGATCGCCCCAGGCCCCGCACTTTGGGGGGGGGGGTGCGCTTTGACGTTATATTTCTCGTTTCGTTTGAAGGAGTCCGTGGGTCCACAATGTGTGCGAATTGCCCCGGGTCCACAACCCGCTATGGACGGCCCTGACCACCACGGGGAAGGCCTTTATCCGGAGTTGCGTTAATGTGTCTGTGTTGAACTTCGTTCGCACCGTACGTATCCAACCGTGCTAATCGTGGGTGCGGTGGAAGGACAACAGACTGAACACAAAAAGCAGCTTTCAAGAAATGAGTGTTCAATGTAGAGGATATAAAAGTGCTATGGCTCCAGTGGATTCCTAAAACCGGAAGCAAGAGTGTTCCAGACGGCCGCAGAAGCGCATCTGAAAGTGCGCGACGCAGTGGCCGTCTTCAGAATCTTAACTTATACTGGAGGAATCCGATTAGCTATAAAGCTTTTCCACAGATGTCCACAAAACCGCTGCTGTCCACAGCATTCGGGGTCGTGAGAGATCATTACAGAAACAACGACAACAACAACAACAACCCCAAGCATCAGCAAACAATTGACAATCACAACCTTGTAAACGTTTCGCGCAAACAACAACGTTCTTCAAGACGAGGTCCATCATGGAGGAGGGTGGAGGGGGGGGGGGGTAGTTGTGGTAGGTGGCAACCCCCTAGACAGACGGGGTTGGACCGCCGGCAACAGCACCGGGCACCGGGCCACACCGCAGCGAGTAAACCAAATCGTAATCGGCACCACGGAAACCGCTCCCTCGTCGACTTGCGCTAAGAGACATCGTCCTTTATTAGCAAGTCGTAAAATACAGAGCTGGGTGCTGGGTGGCGGGGGGGGGTAAGGGGGGAGGGGATAGGGGGGGGTAGAGAGAGGGGATAAAAAAAAACCTGCTTCAGATTTACATCCCGAATTCAGGGCAATCTGGAGATTCACGTAGCGTGAACTATGAGCGCATAACGGCTCGCGCTCCACAATATCAAGCGTGGAGCAGTGGGCTGAAGAGGCGAGGTAATAGGGCTATTAAGGCAGAGCAATTTAGGAGGTGGCGGATTCCTTTCGGACACTTTCC
Organism: Lampetra fluviatilis; assembly: GCF_964198595.1. Classification (NCBI taxonomy): domain Eukaryota; kingdom Metazoa; phylum Chordata; class Hyperoartia; order Petromyzontiformes; family Petromyzontidae; genus Lampetra; species Lampetra fluviatilis. The sequence continues at coordinate 2,689,118 of NC_136291.1, read as the reverse complement.
CTATCACTGCACAGGGAGGTCACTTTGACTTTTGCACCGAGCGTGGCTGGAGTGGGAGGGAGGTGGGGACGTGGGGAGGTGGGTGGGTTGGGGGGTTGGGGTAGGTGACTGTTAAACTAAATCAATGCGGCCGTGCGCGAGTGGCTGAGACTTCGCCCCGAAGTGCGAGGAAGTCGCGGGTTATGAATGAGGCTAAACCGTTTCATATCTATATTATTACTTTTTGTGTTTTTTAAAAAATCCTGATTATTATGGCACGGTGCAGCAGCGGTTGCGTAATGGATAAAGCACTCGAATTGCAACTCCCGAGGTGACACCCCGCACCCTCCCCGCCGACTTGTATCCACCCAGCAATACAACAGCAGTTCGTCGTTCGGCAGGTCGCGTGCGGTGCGGCAAAGTGTGGGTAGCTGTCCCCACCTATTCCGATGCGTGAATGAACACCGCGCACTCGTGGTGACCTAGGTCGCGAGAGCTTCGCGTTTGTAAATGGACAGCAGTCACTTGCTGACTGGCCTGCGAGGAAGAGTAGGCCAATTAACGTCGAGAGGGACTACTTCTTTTGGAGGTGCTTTCGCCAGCTGTGCTGTGGGCGAGCAATGCCAGGGTCTGGGCCACCCTTCACCTGGCGATTGCTGAGTGGGCACAGAGACAGAACGCGGGCACAGGCTGGCTGTGGCGTCGAGGAATTTGGCACAATTTTTTTAAATCCACTGCTGGGTGAGGGCCTCCCCGTGACCATCGCGGGTAATCAGGGCTTGATGTTTGATCGCACAGTTATGGGATTTTGAATCCATCTGTGTGATGCTCTGATTGTTACACCCCCCTCCACCCCCACCCCTGCCCCGCACGAGATGTTCTATCTCACGATGGGATCTTCCAGGTGAAATACGCTGATGAAATACAAATGCACGCTGGTGTTTCTATAGGGCTGTGTGGCTTACTGCTGCATTCATGGAATTGGCCAAACATCCCAATGTAGCAAGAAGCTTCCTTGGAAATAATATTGAGACTCGGCCAGGGACTTTCAAATAAAAGGCATAATAATAATAATTATTATTATTTCCACATTGTGCGTGAGCGCATTCAGATGGGCATATCGTGCACCAAAATTGCCTTCAATTATCTTTGAACTTATTTATATATTTTCTGGCCGCACTCATTTCAAAAATGTTTGTAATGGGATAGATCCATTAAGATTTACGCCCCCCCCTCTCTCCTCCTCCCACCCACGCTCATGAATTCTCTCATCGCCGTATTTGTGTATCGCGCTGCTCAGTGAACTGTCGCGAAGCACCGCATTGCTGGATAACGGGCGTGCAATCAGGTAGCCCCCCCCCCCACTTCTCCCCTCCCCCTTCTCCCTCCCCTCCTCCTCCTCCCCCTCCCCGAGCTGCCGAATTAACCACCCGGCAAATTCGCGGCACCGAACGGCGAACGCGAGTGGCCACAAAGCAGCCGTGTTGGCAGCTTTGGCCTCCCTCGTTCGCAAAGGAAGAAAGAAAAAAAACCCACAGGGAGCGGAGCGGCGAGAGGTGAGCGTCAGGGTCACGCAAAACGGGCAGTGGGAGGGCGGGGTGGGGGTTGTTTGCTTGTTGTTAAGTTTAGTTTCAAATTTAAGTTTTTTTAACGAGGTGAGAAAGTCAAGAGTGGTGGTTTGCAAGGCTGGCTTTGTGTTGTCACCGAAAGGACAACAATCCAAGCAACAAACAAACAATAACACAGAAATGACGCAAACAGAAATAGGGCGAGACGGGTCGTGCCTTCATCCGGCACGCTGGGCGAAACGTCGGACGTCGCAGCGAACGCTCACGCGGTACGACCCGAGGACACGGCACGGCGGAGAGCCGTGGGGCAATGGCGAAGTAATTCCGCCAGCAACTCGGCGCGACTCCCACACTGCAACACCGAGACGGCTTTTCCCAGGATTTGGTTTTCATGCTCCGCTTCGATATTAAGAGCTCCGCGTGCCTTTCCATCTCGATGGAAAACTCATTTCTTTACACCCTGGCGTTTTGCGTTTAGTTCGATGCCATTCGTCCCGCGCCTCCGATTGGCACGGTTGGCTACGTACGGTGCGAAAGAAGTTCAACATGCGTGCATCCATCAAACGGGTTCGGACTGAAATAAAAAATAATTTTATGAGAGGAATCTAAAACGGACGAGGATCAAACGGACGCGTGTCTGTGCGTCCGGGGCTGCCACCTTTCCTGATGTTCCAAAGGTAATAGTGATAATCGTTGTGGAGAGAATGTACGTCCACACAATAAAATGAGCAGATAATGCGTCTCCTTGACCGCATCGTCCTGGGAGGGTGCTTGCCGGTAAGATCCGCGATAGTTGAACGGCGGCATTGATGCAAGCGTGCCCCTGACTCTGCCGACGAAGTCACAGCCAGTTCTCCACACTTTGCTCGTCTCGAAACAATGACACTGCAATGATGCACTCCCGGAAGAAGGCCGTGGTGCTGATGAGATGTGTAAGATGCAATTTTATGCTTGTTTTTTTTGTTACGCAGATAGACGGATATGTGAAGGAGATATTGTCTGCGCCTGTCAGATGCGCTTCTGCGGCCGTCTGGAACCCTCTGCATTCCGACACAAGGAAGCAACCGGAGGCGCGCTGATTTTCTAATTTCCCCCAAGATTATCCTCATTTTTTTTTATATAGCCCTCGTCTGGAAACTATTACCGCAAAATCCAGGCCAACGTAAACCCATGCATTGTTTACCTTTGCGGAGTGTGGGTGCAGATTTAAGCCGCGTCTCTGTTTCTATTGCCTCTCTTTAAGTGGCTTCCCGACGTGTTTGCGGTCACGTGACTACTGAGTCACCGTCGACGAGACAGCGGCAGCCGACAGCGAATCCCGGGGCCAGCGCGGCTAATCCGCAACCTGCACACTCTTCCTGCGGATCATCGATTGCGAATGGAACGATTCACCAAACGTGTTTCTGAGTGGGCACAGTGCTGCGGGCAGGTAGGTCAAGTCTCAGCTGCATTTGTTTAAACGGAGTTCGGTGTAGTGCCCGGTCTCCAACGATGGCAGCAAAACAAAAAAAACCGTAAGATTCAAATGTTGGCCCTGCACTGAGTTTGGCAAAAATCCCAACTTCTGCGAATTATGTGCGTAAGTTGAACTTCTTTCGCACCGTACGTGGCCAACAGTGCTAACCGCCAAGCGGCGAACGCGCCCACCGTACGCACGCAGAGCGGGGTGAGAAAGTAGCGCCGCTCTTCCACAGTGGCGTTCGGGAGCAGAGGTCACACTCACTCGAAGCAGAGATCTCCCGCGGCGTAGCAAGCTCTGTGATGTCCACATCCGCGGGACAGGTTGTCTTGCTTAACACGCGGCATCGGGAGCTCCGAGTGGACGGACGTTTCTCCGTCTCGCGACGACGCCAATTCGATAGCGCGACTGGGACAACATTCTAGGGGGTGGCAGCGGCGGTGGTGGAGGAGTGGGGGGGGGGTGATGACAAACGCATGGGACACAAAAGCATCGCCACACATTCGCCCCCGTTCGTGGCAGCTCGGGCGAGCTCACAAACATCTCTCATTCTGTTCCCTGGCGGACAAGACCTCCGCCGATGACCAAGGTGGTGACAGCATCATCATCATCATCAGCAGCAGCAGCAGCATCATCAGCAACAGGAGTATCAGCAGCGGCGATGGTGTGCAGCTCCTGGCTTGACGGGATGATAGATGGGCATTTGACGATGATCCGATTTATTTTTTGGTGTGAAAGGAAACTGACGGGGGGGGGGGGCGGATTTAGGAGGAGGATTTCTTTTTTTTACTGCTTGCGCCTCCGACGCCACAAAACAAATAACCTCTTCGGCATCTCTGCCGAGTCGTAAGAGGCGTTAACTCGAAACTTTCCGCGATGATGGAGCAGGTGGAAGTCTGTTGAATCCAGTTTGTGTAGTTGCTTTTTTTTTATACCATTTTACGATTGTGGTGGAGTTTGAAAACAAACAAATAAATAAATAAAACGGGTTCGTATTTTGCCATCACCTCCTTAAAATCCCCAGTCTGTACTGATAGAATAAAACAAATGTCCATTTACACATGGTGATGTAGAATTGATAAATATGTTTGGTTTTTTTTTGGGGGGGGCGGTGGGGGGTCGGATTGCGAAGTATTACGTGGAGTGTCGCACAGAAAGTGCTCGCCGCAAACGAACCACCACACCTCGCTCATCTTCGTCCAGCAGCACAAACCATCACGTGGAGTGGTGGCACGGTGGTTAGCGCACCGCTCTATGAACCTCGCGGGTGATTTGGTCACGACTATTTTTACTCGGTTTCGGCTTGTGCGACTTCGCGTACTATATGCGGCTCACCGATCTTGACACAGACATTTCGCCGTGCTGCATTAGGCGGCTTGAGTTCACTCTTCACGCGGCTATGCGCTCCGATCGTGGTGCAACACTGTGCGTGTAATGCGTGCGTTACTCGGCAGGCAGCTGTCTTACAGACAGAGATACACACACACACAGATACACAGATATATATACACACACACAGAGAGATACAGTGATACAACATTGCGTGTGTACTTGTTTGCTCTGCTAGGTAGGCAGCTGTCTCCTGGTGCGGTTTCGCTTTGTGTGCCCCTTTTTTACGGAACGCATCTATTACTACTGCTACTACCGCACACAGCGATGTAAACATATTGACAGTACATGTCGCGTTTCATATGAGCCCCGTGACCTGAGTTCGATTCCCAGCCGCGGCTGTGATCAGTGGAGAGCGGCAGCTGCATCACTGCGGCTCGGCGAAGTCCGGTCAAACAAACCCCCCAAACAGACACAGCCGTGTCGGAGAGAACTTCACGAGAGCGCATGCGCGCTTTCCGGCTGTACAATCTATCCCATTAAACCTGCGTATAGGATTGTGTGTGTGTCCATGTGTCTGCGTGGAGGGTGGCGTTTGTGCACAGACTGCCCTATATGACATCATAACAACAGTCTGGACCACTGGACGGGTTCCGCAGGACTGAAAGGATGCCCTGGTGGTCCCCCTCTTTAAGAAGGGGGACCGCACAGACTGTAACAACTACAGGGGCATCTCACTCCTCAGTGTGCCGGGTAAGGTCCTGGCAAGGGTTATTCAACATCGCCTTGCTAGGCATGCTGAGGAGAGGCTTGCGGAGCCCCAATGTGGTTTCAGGAAAGGGCGGTCCTGCACAGATGCCATATTTTCTGTCCGTCTGCTACAGCAGAGGTGTAGGGAATTCCAAAAAGACCTACATCTCTGCTTTATTGACCTGGTCAAGGCCTATGATACCATCAGTAGGACTGGGCTCTGGGTTGTTCTTCGTGCTTTCGGAGTCCCTGACCCTCTGCTCACGATCATTAAGGACCTTCATGATGGTGAGCGGGCCCGGGTAAAACTACGTGGCCGGGAGTCGGAGCCTTTCCCTGTACACCTTGGGGTGCGACAGGGATGTCCTCTGGCTCCCACATTATTTAACATCTATTTCGACTGCGTAGTTCGTGAAGCCTTCAATAGCTGTACCGGGGGAATTACCATTTGGTACAGATATAATGGGAGGCTGATCGACGCCCGGGTGCGATCAAGGGATGGCTCCCTATTGGTCAACCACGTTATATATGCCGATGATTTGGTAATAGCTGCTCATTCAGAAGAGGAGTTGGAGACGCTGCTGCTGAGACTGGAGTGTGCCACTAAGAGGTGGGGCCTTACCATCAGCCCCACCAAAACTAAGCACCTGCCTGGGTATGTTGTACCATCGGGCACTCCGCCCCCACAACTCCCAATCGGTGATGGGGCAGTTGTGGAGAGAGTAGAGAGTTTCCCATACCTGGGCAGTGTGCTCATGACCAGCTCCAGTTTATCAGCAGAGGTCTCACTCCGAATCAGTCGAGCGGCAATATCTTTTCATCGGTTGCGTAACGCTGTGTGGAAGCTACCTGGTCTGTCGCTCCGCACGAAGCTTCAGGTCTTCTCGGCCACGGTCATTCCCTCCCTTCTCTACGCTTGCGAAACGTGGACCCCCCTAGTGGAGCATCTTCGCCGGTTGGAAACATTTAGGCTGGCCTGCCTACGATCCATCCTGGGTTTAAACAGGCTGGATTGTGTGAGGAGCTCACAAGTCCTTGAAAGATCTGGGCAAAGTCCCATCAGTGAGCTCCTCCGGCAGGCAAGGCTGCGTTGGCTGGGTCATGTAGCCCGCATGCCCAGCCACCGCATTCCTAAACAGCTTTTGTTCGGCCGGATCGAGGGGGCTAAACGGGCGCGGCACGGGTTAGAGAAGAGATGGAGTGATGTGGTACAGGAGGACGTGGAGCTGAGTGGACTTGCCGATGACTGGTACCAGCGGTGTCAAGATCGGCCTCAGTGGAGGAGGCTCGTGAAGGACGCTACTGGGCAGTTGGAGGCAGTCGCCCTCCAACAACAACGGAGGGCGGAGGAGCGACGCTCACAACAACGAGCGGAGCGCCGGGTGGCTAAAGCACAGCAAGTTTGCACAGTAGGGGGCACAGGTGGTGCATCAGCCAGTCATCTCGGTCATCTCGGTCAGTCGACCCGTGGCACCTGGGTCTGCCCCGTGACCTCCTGCCAGCGGGCGTTCGACACTTCACGTGGCCTCAAGGTGCACATGGCCTGGCACAAGCGTCGTGGTGACGTCACCGCCACTTAGTGGCGAATGGCGGTTGTTGTTGTTGTGCAACACGCACGGCGGAGCGGTGGCGCAACGGTTAGCGCGCCGCGCTACGATACCTGTATCTACGCTGGCGTGAGTGTGTGTGGCTACGTGTGCGAGCGTGTGCGTCCGTGCGTGTGAGTGTGGGCGTGTGAGTGTGTGCGTGGATGGGTGTGTAAGTGTGTGAGTGTGTGAGCAAGTGTGTGTGTGGGAACACGGCAGGGGTACGATGCCAGCGACCCGACTTTCATTCTCGCTCACGATCACCAAAACCGGTGGCGATTATCTTGCGCCGGTCGTGGGACTCCCCCTTGTCGTCTCAGCCTCAAATGATGCCATGTGTGAACATCACTGCTAGGGAGACAATGGAGGCCCAGGCAGCGGCGCTGGCCACATCACGCCCTCGTGTGCCGGTCCGGCCTTCAATAGGTGCTCGCTAACAGCACTCGCCCCAACGTTGTATTATCGGCGACACCGTTGGGATCGCTGTCTTTTGTGCGTGCGATATGCCAGCTGTGCAATCTATTTCACTTATCTGGAAGGCGCTCAGTGTGTAGGGAGTGCGTGCGTGCGTGTGTCCGTGCACGTGTGCACACACACGCACGCACACACACCCACACGTGCGTGTCTGTGTGTGATGAACACTCCCGATCGTGACCCCGACTTGTCGAGGTGTCTGCCCTTAACGCAGCAAGGGAGCCAAGGCGGGCCCCTGTCATCCGCCAGCATCGCGTTTCGTGGGCAAGAAAGCGATCGTGTGTACACACGCGTGTGCGCGCACACATGTGTACACGCGTGTGTGTGTGTGTGTGCATGCCGCGGGGGGCTGCCGTCATGCTATGATGCTCGGGAAATGAAAAAAAGAAGGGTGGGGGGTGGAGGGAGGTGGGGGGGGTTGTATGAGTTTGGTGTTCGTGGTGGAGGTACGGAGGTAAGGGGGGGGGTTAGGTGATGCTGATGGGGCTCGAGGGGGTGAGGAGTTGGGTGGGGGCCTCGGAGGGATCGAAGGGGGGGGAGGGGGGAACGAGGTGGGGGGGGGGTAAGTGGAGGGGATGAGAGTTGGATGAGTGGAGTGTGGGGAGGGGAGGGGGGGTGTAGAGGGGGAGCAGAGCCGTTGCGGGTGGCTACTCGTGTAGGGGTTACCGTCAAGGGCCTGCTTCGCCGCTGCGCATCCCCACCACCCCATCTCCCCACAAATCCCCCATCCCCCAGTGCCCCCCCTCCCCTACCCCACCGCGCTGCTTGCTGCTGCCGGCCCAGCACGATGATACATCGCAAGACCCCGTCAGGTTCGCTTTGCGGGCAAAGGAAGCGAGCTTTAGCGGCAGCGCGGGAGCCATCTCCCGGGCCGTTAGCCGCTAGTCGGTAATGGAGTGGAAAGAGAGTTCACGCCACCCATCATATTACAGCTAAACGGGGAGAGACGGGGCCGGCCCTGGGCTGGGGCATCGCACCTTAACCCGTTCCCTGCGCAGGCCACCGTTGCAGTGAGCACGGCTGTTTCGCTCGCTGTGTCTGTCTGTCTGTGCGCCGTGCCGTGCCGTGCCACGCACCCACCTCCCGTGCCGTGCCGTGCCACGCACCCACCTGGCGTGCCGTGCCGTGCCATGCACCCACCTGGCGTGCCGTGCCCGGCTGCTATTCGCGAACAGCACTTGCTTCCGTTTTGCAGAATTTTTGGGTTAGATCGCGTAAATATATAAATGTGTCGTTAAACCCGCCATCACCCGACACAGCCAACTAGTAAGGGTTGTCACGTAAACAAAACGTGCTGATTCGTCACTAGTACAGCACTAGTGTATAGTGTAGTGTATAGTGTAGTGTATAGTAGTGTAGTGTATAGTAGTGTAGTGGATAGTAGTGTAGTGTATAGTATTGTAGTGTATAGTGTAGTGTATAGTGTTGTAGTGTATAGTGTTGTAGTGTATAGTGCTGTAGTGTACAGTGTTGTAGTGTATAGTAGTGTAGTGTATAGTGTAATGTATAGTGTAGTGTATAGTGTAGTGCGTAGTAGTGTATAGTGTAGTGAATAGTGTAGTGTATAGTAGTGTATAGTGTAGTGAATAGTGTAGTGTATAGTAGTGTAGTGTATAGTGTAGTGTATAGTGTAGTATACTAGTGCAGCATCACCGGTGTGTTGGAGTGCCAAGCCACAACATTTACAATCCGAGTACGACGGATACGCCAGTAATTACAACTAGCTTCATCAGGCGACAGCCAGATTTGTGGAGAAGTCCACTTCCTTCAACGCTCAACGGGGGGGGAGTGGTAAGGGGGGGGTTGTTGTGTTGTGTCGTGTCGTGTGGTTGTGTGGCGATTAGCGCGCTGCGCTACGACCCCGACAATCACCCGAGTTCGACTCCCGCTCACGGCGAACCAACACCGGTGACGATTGTCTGAACCACTCCTGGGCCTCCCGAGGTCGAATTGGCCTCAAATGTGTTTCATCTTGGGGTGTGTAAACATCGCCACTGGGGAGACAAAGGCGGCCAGGCGTGGTGCTGGTCACGCACCCCCTTGTTTGTCGCGCCAGCCTAAGTAGGTGCTCGCTAACGGCATTAACCCCAAACGTCTGCTATGGCTATAGGGCAATCGTTGTTTTTGTAAATACGTACGTCCGTCCATCTCGCCATCTGAGTGTCTGTCTTCAAGTCCAGTGTCTATCTGTCTGTGTGTCTGTTCGGCCATCCATCCGTGTCTCCATACCTACTCGCTGTCCATCCATCTATTCGCTTTTGCGTGTGTCCATCCATTCGTCCATCCCTGTGCATTGTCCATCTGCATGGAGTTCTATCCATCCGTGTCATCCATCTGGCCAACTGTCTGTGTGTTTCCACCCATATCCGTATCCATCTGTTTGTCCCTCTGTACGTCTGTCTATCTGTCCATGTGTGTGTCCATCTATGTACACATCCGTGCCTCCGTCAGCCTGTGTGTCCATCCGACACCCCCGGCCTTGTCTCCGTGTGAATCTGTCAGTGCCGTGCGAAACACAATCAGCCAAGTGGTTTGGGCCCAGGAGACACCCTCTAACCTCCTTCCCCACACCATCGGAAATCAAGGGTGAGGCTATTTTCCTTGCCCAGGGTATTATCTCTCACCGAGTATATAGCGAGTCGCTGGTCGACTGTAGTAAGTGGAAATTGACTAATAGCCAAGGCCATAGCGACCGGTATACTTGACGTCGTGTGCCGAGAGTGGATATATATCATGTTTTCTGCTCGGGACATACCCGGCTGGAATTAAGCACCGAGAGGCCTTCATCCGGCACGTTGGGCGAAACGTCGGACACCATGCCAAACAACACGCGGTATTCCGTCATTTTTTTTTCCCCTCCGAAAACGTCAAAAGCGGCCAGCAACCATCAGCACCATCAGAGTCGCAATAAGGGAAAAAAGAGTTAGCACGGTGGGCTGAACTGGAGCAACGGCGGCCGCCTTCTTGGCCCGGGCCACGAAAATCAAAAAAGCCGAGACCGCTTTTCCCAACTGCCCAGACGGCCGCTGCTGCTTGCGATGACCCGCGAGAGTAGCAAGCACACGTGCAGCAGCAGCAGCAGCACGGGTTAACGTTCCGCTAAGACGGCAGGGCTTGCTCGGGGTGGTGGTGGTGGTGGGAGGGGGGGATGTTGGGTGGGTGAGTGAGTGGGAGGGCGAAGGTTTGACGGAGGCAGAGAGGGCTTTGGCAGTGGAGTTGTGGGTGGCTGGGTGAGGGTGAGGGGTGGCCTGGAGAGGTTGTATCAAATGTAGCAAAGGGTCACAGCACCTGGCTCCGGCACACTTTTCATCCGCGCCTCGAGCGACCCGTTTTGGGGGGAGACTTATTTATTTATTTATTACTTGACGAGATCTCCGCCGTAGATGCCGAGGCCGGGGCACGTGCGCGCTTTGCATGAAGGGCAACTTCACCCCTTCCCTTTGATCGGATACACAAATCACCGGCTGCCACCATCACCATCGGCCATGGTCTATCTACTGCTCGATGAATACCTCCCTCCCTCCCACTCAGCCGTGGCTATCTCACACGGTGCAGCTCCAACTGCTGATTTTGTCGCTTCGTCTCCGTGGTGGATGTCCCCCCCGCTCCGCCCCCCCCCCCCATGTGTTTGTGTTTTCCGGCATTTGTACTGCAGTTCCCTTTGTTCGTCTCGACCATCGGCCGTCATCCCTTCGAGCCGGGACGTGCCCTGCCCAAAACCAGCTTGCAAACGCAAGCGGGTCTCTCTGACTTGTGGGCGCCACGCCAGCGAGATGTTAACTACCTCGCCTGGAATACGGTGGGTCGTGTGTTCGATACCGACCCTGACACCTGTGTGTTTGTCTCTCTCCTCGTGGTCGCGTGGGTTTTTCTCCGGGTCCTCTGGTGTTTTCCTTTCCACGTTTAGGATCAACGTTCGTTTCGAGCATTTCGGGTATTTGGCTGCTACACATGTCCACGTGATGAGCCACTTCGTTGAGCTATTATTTGTGGCCAGGTCGCTTCCGAAAAAGAGCGATATAGCTCTGCGGGCCTTACTTGGTCAAATAAAAAAAAAATTCTTTTAAAAAAGTTTCATAGACTTGCGTGTGTCCTCTAATGCATCTGTTTCTTTGCCTCTCAGTGCACATTCCGAGCCTACAGCTCTCCGGGGCCTCTTAACTCAGTTTTAAGCTTTTTGATTAATGTTCGATGTCACTGTTTCTGCTGCGTGATTTTCTTTTATCCACGTTTGTCCATAGAATCTGTGTGAGCGATTTGTTATTTTTTTTTACTCTGTTATCAGGCATGAAAATAGATTATGAAAATCATCACTCATAAACTGTTAGTAGAAACTAGCGTGAACACTATTTCTGTCAAGTCCACACCTTTGCTATAAATCTACACACGGGATGCGTTTCAGATGTAAACATCTGAAGATTTTACAGGTTCGGATTATTAAGGTTTAACATTGTTTTGTTTTATCTTCAGAATTTCGGAGCTTTACTTTGCTTACTAACTTCAACGCGTCGTCGTGCCCACGAAACTGACGTCACCAGGTGACCCCACGTGACGCCACTCCTGGCGGTAGAAACGCGTGGACGTTCCCTAATCCGTGACGTAATTTCCTGCTGCGAGGTCACAATTCCAGATCGGTCCGAAATTTCGTATATACTTGGGCCCGATTTTAAGACTTTAATTTTAATTATAATTAAACAAAATTGGGTGGGGGGGAGGGGGGACTGGGGAATTATATCTGAAAATTGGGAACACGTCCCTTCCCTCCACCCATCTACTTGTGTTACCGGACCCGTGAACTCAGGAGCACAAAAAATCGAGAGGTGCACCTTCCAAACCAAGCATGATCCCCCACCGAGCTGCCACTGACACCCAATAAACCCCTCCCCCTATCCTCCCCTGCCCCTCCCCCACCCACCGCAACCTCCGCTCCGCTCTCCCTTCTCTGGCAATAGAGCAGAACGAGCAATAAAGAAAAACACGTGGAAAAACAGTTCTCTAATACGTCTGGGGACGATGCACGCTGTTATTAACGGAGTAGAATTCACTGGCGCGCTGTGGCACTTCGGGATGCGTTGTTGTTGTTGCCTTGCACTTATACGAGAGAGAAAATGGACGAACGGACGCATGGACGAACAGACGGATAGACAAGCGGATCGACGGACGGATCAATTTTTGAACAGATGGACGGACTGACTTCACGGGGGATCACGGACAGCCCGAGGAGAGGACACAGTCACTGTCGGGGATACGTGGGCAGTTCCAGTTCACCATCATCAACTTCATCATCGTCGTCAGCAAGTATCACTCCACAGCTGGATGTAATGACTCCCCGACCTCTGGCCCGTCTTTCACCATCCTGTGATGTGATAATCCCAAACCAGCACCTGTACACGTTTTTCATTCCTTCCTTCGTTTGCCACTCCGCTATTGTTCGTAACCACCGGGGCATCATCCTTGCCAGTCGTGACGACGCGTCATGCACGAGTCCCAAGCTGGGTGCAGTTAGACGACTGTTCAAGCGGCCATCAGGGAAACAGGATGAGGGGACACAGGGGCGACAGAGCAGAGGGGAACGGTAGAACTGAGTAGGACTCGTGGCAAAGTTGGCCGAGACGGTGGTGATGGCTAAAGGGTCTAGGGTTGAGGGAACCTTCTCATTTAAAATCCCTTTCGGCGAACAACCCACCCATGAACACACTTCCCTCGGACACTTTTACTGCAAGAGGCTCCTAGCCACGGCTAGCATCAGTGGCGAGCAATGTGTGAACCAGTACCACACTGGGCAGTGTGGTGACAAAAATCCCCCGTGTAGCCTTAGCAGACTTTTTGGACAAGTGGTGTTAGCGAGCACCTTTCAAGGTCGGCACGGCACACGACTGGGAGGGTGGCCAGCACCACGCCCGACTGCCTTTGTCTCCCTAGTGGCGATGTTTTACACACAGAACCTACTACTCATTTGAGGCTGAGTTGAACTAGGGGAGGCCCAGGACCTATTCAGATAATCTTTACTCCTGTAAGCGGCCTTGAGCGAGAATCATACTCGTGTTGTCGGGTTCGTTGCACGCGGAGCGCTAACCGCTGCGCCACCGCTCCCCAACAGGCATATACATGTACACAATAACACGGTTGAAATCGGGGCTTACTAACAAAGCACACGCATGCGCGCACACATCCATGATATAGGGCCCATTAAAATCAGTGATGGGCGGAGATAACAGAGATAATTTCATCCCTGGGGCTAGAGAGGATACCACGATACACAGAGAAGGCAGGCCGGGTGCTAGGGTTGCCACCTATTCAGGTTTTCTCGGGATTGTTCCCTCTAGTTGAACTAGCAGCTCTCCTGGGAAATCTGAAAGTTTCCCCGGGACATTACGAGTCATCACGAATGCCAGGCCTTGTCAGTTGCACAATAATAATAATAATAACAACAAAAGTACTACACCACTCGAGATGATGTATTCACAGTTCTCCCCTCTTCTGTTTTTGAGAGATATTCTTCTTCCTGTAAAATATTCCATGTACTTTTGTGCATGGTCAGAGGTGGCAAAGAGCCCTACCGTGTAGCTTTGCGGTAGGGATTTGAAAGACAACCCCTTCACTACCACAGCAGACACTGGGTACCTGCTCCCCCACTGGGCAGTTTTAAAAGGTCAAAGGTCAAAGTCTATCCTTGCGATTGCCTCCACAACCCACCGCCTCTTTCATAAATGTTGTGGGATTTACTCTCCAACATACTGGTGTGCTGAAATAGTGACTCATTGGCAGGTTTTGTTCACGTGACAAACCTTGCTAATTGGCTGCGTCGGGTGGTGGCGGGTTTAACGACACATTTGTTTTTACGCGACCTCACCCAAACAACGTTTATTGTCGATAATTTTGGTCGCGAAAGCCTAATACGCGATCTACTTATTGTGGCCTCCTACTCCGCGCTGAACAGACCTCTTCGAAGTTGTGAAAGCACCCACACTGTACCCCACGACACGTGACCTGCCGGTCGACCAACGTATTTCTACTGCTGGGTGGACAGAGGCAAAAGGGATTTAAGAGAGTTGTCCATGATTCCAAGTCTAGTGTGCTGACCGTTACCACCATGTAGGGGCGCCATGGTTGCGAGATGTTAACTACCTCGCCTGGTATACAGGAGGTAGTGTGTTCGATCCAAACCCTGACGCCTGCTGCTGTATATTTGGAGTTTGCATATCCATTTCCCCGTGGTCACCGTGGATATTTTCCTCCGGGTCCTCCGGTTTTACCCTCCACACTTAGAAGCATGCGTCTAGCGTAATTGGCTGCTGTAAATGTCCACGTGTTGAGCCACGTCGTAGAGCTATTATTCGCTTCTGAAAACAAGTTGCTATATAGCTCAGTTGGCCCTGCCTGGTAAAAAAAAAACATGTTTAATTAATAACAAGGCAACTTTACGATAAACTCATATATGGATTATCGTTGCGAGCGTTGTCATGATTCCCCCCCCACGCCAGCCTGTTACAGACAGACAGACAGGCGGACATTGGAGATGACGCATTAACGCGTTGCAGCCACGCTCTCGGTCAGAGCTGGCAAGCGTTCACAAAGTTGGAACAATGAAACTGACATTCAACAACGCACTCCGTTCCTGCCAGTGTGAAGACTGCCGGTGCACATCCCAGCCCTGCTGTTATTCCGTGCCGTGCTCACTCATCATTCTGGCTCATTATTGTGCCCTAGTTTCACACGTAGCTAATTAAGGTATTGCATTATTTTATTTTATTTGGGGGGGGGGGGTGCGAAACAATATCCACGCGCATTTTTACGAATATATTTGCACCCGTGTAGATTTATAAAGTTAATATAAATAAATTGCCAGAGTTAATCAATCGTGGCGTTCATTACCTTTCCTCAACGCGCGTGCCGGTCGTCGCTCAGACAATCCAGTGGTTGTTTTGGTTGTTGTTGTTGTTTTGTGAAAGCCACTTTCCGGAATGCGTTTTGCCCCATCATGGTATTTTGGGAACAGCAGCTGTTGATAATGTCAGCAGTGTCCGTGTACAGGTTGATATTGTCACTCCACTGCTGGATGAGGGCCTCTGCTATCATAGCTTGCTTCCCACTCCACCACCTCCTCCCAACCCCCGCCCCACCCTCTCCATAGTCCACTGTGAGAAGCATGACCAACCACCACAATGAAAATAACAATAACATATGTTACAGCTGTTTCTGTTTGTCACCCCACTGCTACTAAGTAACAATAAAACATTCATTTGAAAAGCAACGCTTAAATGCATTGGCAACACAAAGCACCTCACATTACACGCGAAGCAGACGGCAAGGTTTTTGCGGTAAAATACACCGGCAGTAGTAACCAGGGTGGCCTGTCAGAGTCGAGCCGCGCGCCTGTGCCACACCACCCCATTGTGCTCCGTGCCAGACTTCATACGTGCTCGCTAACAGCACTTGCCTCAACACTCTGGCAAAGGCTATACGGGGCGATTTTTGTCGTTGTTGTTGTGTGTGTGGTATATTAAATGCAAGGGCTGGGCACTCAATCGGTATATCTCAATGGGGGGGGGGGGGGGGGGGCTAAAATCCATGATAACCTAAAAAGACCTAAACACAAATACAAAGACAAAGTTCCCCCGTGTAGCCGATGAGGCTGTTGGGGTAAGTGTTGTTTGCGCCACAGCACACGAGGTGGTGGGTGGCCAGCGCCACGCCCGGCCGCCTTTGTCTCCCGGGTGGCGATGTTTACACATCGCACCAGGTGCTCATTCGAGGCCGAGTCAACCTAGGGGAGGCCCAGTACCGAATCAGAAAATCCATCACTAGTATTGGTTGCCGTGAGCGAAAATCGAACTCGGGCTGCCGGGTTTGTTGTGCAAAGCGCTAACCGTTGCACTACCGCTCCCCATGACACACGCACACACGCACGCACACATCCACACACGCACACATCCACACACGCACGCACGCACGCGCACAGATATCCCCAGAGGGGCTAAGACTTGCACTACAGCTCCCCCCCCCCCATACCCCACACCCCCCTCCAGCCCCGCATCCTTTCACCATCAGTGTCAACTGCCAAGCACTGATTCGGACTCTCTCGGGATCTTGCTCTGGGGGCTCACCGCCGATGTGTTGCGCACTTGTAATTTTGGGACGCACGCGAGTGGTAAATTTCAACGGCGAATAAATGTATTAATCAAGGGGCATTTTCCCTGCGCATTACAACATCACCCCGCGTGACCTGCTACATCACCCACATCGTCATGATCATCATTGGCTTCGTCAATCCGTGTCTCTCGCTCGCTCGCTCGCTCTCCTCGCTGTGCCACTGAGAGAGAGAGAGGAGGATGAAAAAAAAGAAATTCCGTGCTGGTAAATTTTTCCCGGTTTTTTTTTCTATTTTTTTTTTCAAGGCGGCCCAGACTTTGAAGCACGGTGAAGCGTGCAAGACTCGTTGCGCATCCATCCGGAATAATATCCAGCCATTCCTGCTCGCTCAAGTGTTGCGAAAATATAATGGGATTGTGAGAGCCATCACACACACACACACGCACGGACGAACGGGCACGCGTGCGCGCGCACACACACAAAGACACGGGAGTTGCAAGCGCATTCAAATCCGCGCGCGCGCACACATACACACGCACGCGCACGTACGTGTGTAACAGAGACAAATATCTCCCGTATAGCCTTAATGGACTATTGAGGCAAGTGCTGTTAGCGAGCCACCTATGAAGACCGGCATGACACACGACGGAGTGGGTGGCCAACATCACGCCCGGCAACCTTTGTCTTCCCAGTGGCGATGTTTGCTACACGCCGCACCAGGTAATCATTTGAGGCTGAGTCAACCTAGGGGGAAGTCCACGACCGGTTCACATAATCGTCACCGGTGCGTCGATGACCGTGAGCGGCAATCGACCTCGGGCCACCGGGTTCGTGACGCGGCGCGCGAACCGTTGCGCTCCCGAAGTACGAACTCTGAGCCGGGGAGGTGAGCACACAAACACGCGGACACGGCGCGCGCATCGTCACGCACGCGCACGCGCGCGCCCACTCACCCACCCACAGCGTTAGGAAGGGTCAGGGTACCCCGTGGGTGCATTTTGGAATTTTTAAACTCTCGTGACGATTTCTTCGTAACGGCTGACAATCGTTTCGCGAAGCTGAGCTGTCCGCTTGAGTCTTTCAAGAATTCATCATAAACTAAGGGGACAAATGTGTCCCACCGCAGTCGTTTCAAGCGAGCTCCATGCGTAGTGCCGTGTGTGTTGCTGTCGTTTGTTGCTTTAATATAAATATACGTATTGTTATTGATATTAAGGAAATGGCGCACACAGACACACATAGCACACACTAGACACGTATCACCCGCAACACTAATTCCCCCACAATTGCTTCTCCAACCTCTTTTTAAAATTACTCTCCTTCCTGCAAATTTATTTTCTTAAAAAAACGCTTTTTTGTCGTCATCTTCTGTTCTCTTTTTTCTTTCAGCCGCCGTATTTCCAATCTCGCTCCTTTTCCATCCCCCCCCCCCCACGTCCGCCCCTCCCCTCCCTGCCCCTCACCCACCTCCCCTCCCAGAGCGGTAAGATGTTTAAAGATGCAAATTCATAAAACACAAATACAGAGACCGGGCTTGTGCTGAAACTTTCAGGGATGCTCGTGGTAATTTCGCACCAAATGGCTCCGGGGTGACACGGGTTCCAGCTGTCTCCTAGCCGGTGCCCTGGGAACGCGTCCAGCAGAACTCGTCCACGAGAAAGTCAGGAAAAGCCTGTCACGTCCGTGCACACCTCGCTGCCTCTAATGCCCCCAATGCAGCCCGAACGCGCCCCGAAAAGGCAAAAGCCCAGCACGTTCTTGTTAGCGTTGTCACGTTACGAGGTGCGATGTGGCTCGTGTCACAGGCATTGCCGTACTGTTTTTTGTTTGCGTTTTATATTCGAGTGCTGGTTTTTGTTGCTGTTGGTTTGTGAGCCCCTCAAGCCAGATCGACGGATGCCACAGACACCACCACACTAGGCACACCACCACCATACACACACCACCACAAAACACCCACTATATACACACCACACACAATACACCACCACCACATCCCACACACAACACACACAACACACCCACACATAACACGCCACACACATCACACCACACAACCCCTTGCTAACGTGGCTGTGGCGGGGGGAGAGGGGGTCCCTATCGAGTGTGCAGGCAGTGCAATTGCACCGGTGTCAAAGGGCCGGGCTATGAAGGTGGGGAAATTGGACAGGGGGTAGGAGGGCCCATTTCATTCCTTACACGAGGGCCCGTGTCAGCCACGTTGGGTCATTGCCGCGAGTGTTGCACGCCCCCCCCCCCCCTTTGGAACACTCAGCCGGTACCCGCCGAGACTCTGGGGTTCGAATCTCACTCGAATGTTTCCATGACCGATGGGCGGGCAGGCGGTTTTTTTTGGCCCAGGAACGGCCCAATGTGCGTTCCGGGATCGGTAGAACGGCACAGATCCGTGTCTCCACACTTCATGAGCCGTGCAAATGCGTGCGGTCAACTATACCCCCCCCACCTCTCACCGTCACCCCCACCCCCTCCACCCCCCCCCCCCCCCCCGGGCCCCTTCCATCCCCTAACCCTTCATGGCCAGAGTGAAGCAATCTTATGGGAAAAAATAATTATCAATGTTAGCGTATGCTTGGGTTAGATTAGGAATTAACAGACCTGCGTCAT
The DNA here is from genome assembly GCF_964198595.1 of Lampetra fluviatilis. Taxonomy (NCBI): domain Eukaryota; kingdom Metazoa; phylum Chordata; class Hyperoartia; order Petromyzontiformes; family Petromyzontidae; genus Lampetra; species Lampetra fluviatilis. Next base: position 2,670,255 of record NC_136291.1, on the reverse strand, counting down.
ATACGTGGTGCTTTCGGTAAAGTCACGTAGAAGGGAAATAATAAAATCATACAAATATAAAACAATAAAAAACATTTTCACGACGTTTCGTACTGCTTTCTTGCTGTGGATTTCACACCTGATGATGATTGCTTGTGTTGCAGTCGAAACGTCGTGAGAATTTGTATTGTTTAATATTTATATTATCTTATTACTTCCCTTCTACGTGACTTTACCGAAAGAACCAAGAATATGAATCCCTCCAGTCACGAAAGCTTTAAATCAGAATTTAGACCTGCGTCAATTTACTGTTAGATGAAGGCCTCTCCACATGATGTCGGTCATAGGGGTCATAGGGGTTGTTTGGTCATACTTCACCACGCTGGTTAGTGCGGGTTTGCGGAAGGAGGATGTTACCGTATCTGATCAGCCGTCAATCGCCGGGCATGTGACGATTAATCGATTGTTGTTGTTGTTTGACTTGCATCCCACTGGGATTTTTGCACACAGCCTTGGTGTAGGGTTTTTTTCTGCAATATTTTGCTGTCTTTTCTTGGATTTTCTGTTTGCACTTAGTCACATATTCACTTTAAGATGTTTTTTGTTCATGTTTTTGTTTTTTGTTTGTTGCGGTTGCACCCGATTCAAGAGCCGAATGGCTCACAGGCCTATACCTAACTTGAACCAGTGGTCACCCATGCTCTTCCCACTGCTGAACGGAGGCCTGCTCCCCAAACCGTCGCGGTCCCGCGAACGCAGCAATCCATCGCGCTCCCGCACGCGATCCGAAATCATCATCGCTCCATCTCCACAGAGGCCGCCCTCTCATGCGTGTTCTCTCTTTGGCCTGATAGATTCCGGCGTTGAAATCAATTGTCACGCTCAACAATAATTACACCCGTTGGGTTGCACTCCCTCGTCGAGGAGGCCGCTCTCATTCTCCTTATTTTCTACAGTTACATGCCAATTTCTCACATCAACATCATGCTAATCCCTCACATTAACATAGCCACTTCCGTGCCCTCTAATTTCTCACGTGAACATCATACTAATCCCTCACATTAACATAGCCACTTCCGTGCCCTCTAATTTCTCACGTGAACATCATGCTAATCCCTCACATTAACATAGCCACTTCCGTGCCCTCTAATTTCTCACATCAACATCATGCTAATCCCTCACATTAACATAGCCACTTCCGTGCCCTCTAATTTCTCACGTGAACATCATGCTAATCCCTCACATTAACCTAGCCACTTCCGTGCCCTCTCATGTCTCACGTTAACATCATGCTAATCTCTCACATTAACATAGACACTTCCGTGCCCTCTAATTTCCCACGTGAACATCACGCTAATCCCTCACATTAACAGAACCACTTCTGTGCCCTCTAATTTCTCACATTAACATAATGCTAATCCCTCACATTAACATAGCCACTTCCGTGCCCTCGTCTAGGAGGCCGCTCTCCTAGCTTACAGTTACGTGCTAATTTCTAACATTAACATCACTAGCCCCGGCCACTTCTTTATGACCATTGAGCTACACCCATTTAAAACCTTTTAAAACAGTCTGCTGACCATGCTTTCCCACCTGACAGACGCTTGTGTTGCGCACGAAACGTCGTGATTTATTTTATTTCATACCTACGCGACTTTACCGAAAGAACCAAAGAGAATGCACATTACATATATGGAATCGTGTAAGAACCGTTGACAATTTTTTTTCTCCTGGTTTATTTAAATTGGACGGTCCAGGAAAACGTGGCAACAACTACAGATGCCGTGACCTATTACTCATCCCTCGTCCTCACCACACCTCAAGCCTAGCAAAAGGCCGATCCCGGTGAGCGCTTGGATGGGTGCCCTTCACGCACAGGAACTCGGGATACGCGGAGGGCGGCAAAGGGTGCTGGGTCGAAAATTATGTTGTTGTTGTACTGCACTTCTACGCTTCCAGACCGCATGTTGACCAGCGCGGTCAAGCACGGCCAGACAACCCTCACGATCCCTGCCCCATCAGCGGGCAGAGGAGGCCCTCATCCAGCAGTGGATCGCGCATGCGCGAGGCGATGTCAATGACGAAAACGGTGGGGGGGGGGGTAGAGTCGGGAAAGGGGCTGTGTTTTTGTTTTTCTTTCTGAGGTTTAGAGAAATGCAGTGGGTTTATTGTCGAGCAGCGCATGCAATATGCATTTGAAAGCGGGGGGCGTGTGAAAGACGAGTGGAGAAGCGATCATACCTCCCCGATAATTACCGGACCCCATGCCGTTTTAAAAGGTTCTCTACAAAGCGTCGCTATAAAGAATGCAACTCCCCCCCCGCCTTGCCCGTTTTTAAGAATTAAAATAAATAACGCATTAGCACAGTTACGGCCTATATACAAGCCTAATTATCGGCGTCTGTCATTTTATTTTTTTTACAAGTTTGAGCTTCACGTCCCCTTGTCTAAGGAATCCGCGTCGCGGTCGTTGAAAGGCAGTAGGGGAACACAAGTGCAGTGGACTAGGGATTATAGCGGCCACTCACTCCCCGTGTCGCAGAATCAACCGCAGCACCAGCACCACCACCACCATCACCGCTATCATCATCACGATCAGCCAGCCGCGATCCGTCTCACTGGCTAGTGTCGCCGTCATGCAACGCGACTAAAATCCGTCTCGGCAAGCAACAAAAACCATGCCACGCGAGCACATTCCCATTGCTCCATCTCCACAGCGGGACGTGCGCTCCCGTAGAGGAGAGGGGGGGGGGGGCAGGAACACAACGAGAGCGCGCGAAGGGGACGCGGTCGCTCTTCGTGCGAAATTCCACGTTTGGCACGGAAATCGAAGGCCGCTCTCTCTCTCTCTCTCCTTGGTCTCTCTCTCTCTCTACTGCTGCTTTAGCTGCTGCACCCACAGAGCGCAAGCTGGTGTCCTCCTGCCAGCCATCCGCGCTGTTGGATCCCTGCTCCCCCAATCAAGTGCGGCCTCGTGACCTTCCCTCTGGCGAGCGCGGGTGTTAAATCGGAGTCCTTCGCCTAACTGTTGTGTGCGTGTTTTTTTTTATTTTCGTTTGTGTTTACAGCCATTCACGCAACGCGTTGCCTGTGTTGATCTTGACTTCTGTGAATAAAAGAGCTTGATCGCTCATCGAATTCCTCCAGTATGAATACACACTGTGATATCATTATTTACGTCACGGGCTAGAACTGGTAGCGCCTTCTACGGAGCCACTCCTGTTCCCGATGGAGTCAAGGGACTCGGAGCCACGGTCGCTAGGAGATGTTAACTACCTCGCCTGGTGTACAGGAGGTCGTGGGTTCGATGCCGACCCTGACGCCTGTTGAATATTTGGAGTGTGCATGTCTCTCTCTATGTGGGTCTCACAGAGACCAATATCGACTCACATAGAGACCCACAGACTCTCGCAGAGACCCAAGGACTCCTCACACCTCCGATTAGCACGGTTGGCGACGTATGGTGCATACATACGTACATAGACTCACATAGAGACCCAACGCCTCACATAGAGACCTGTATACTCACGCAAAGGTCTATGAGTGTTTCTCTGTGTGTGTGTGTGCGTGCGTGCAAAATAAATATCCCCATTGTTTCTACGCCGCGTCTCGATGTGCGCTGGCGTGCAGACGCCGCCGCCGCATTCGTCCACGTTGCGCTGCCTCTTCGCGATCGCTAATTCTTGTGCCTTTTGTTATTTTTTTATTTTTTACGGAAATTATCGCAACAAAGAGAGCAGCTAGCAAACCAAACAACCAAACCGACCGACCGACGCACAAAAGGAAATGACCTTACGGACGGGAACGCCGCGTTTTTTGTTCCTGCTAAATAATTTAATATACTCGGCGCCCGCTTCTTTCCCGAAAGGAGCGGGTAAATAAATAAATAACCAATAGCCAAGGAGCGTTTCCAGAAATGGCCCAATAAAGTAGGTCCCTGAACGGCCCTTACGCGCCCGACGCGCGGCCGGATCCCGTAATGAGCACGGGGGAGTCTGTTTACGGCTACTCTTTACAGCTTAATAACTGTAATTGCCTACCCTTGCAAGTTGCAATATTATGAAAATAGCAGACAGACCAAATTGCATTATTTTTATTCCCTTATCTCAACCATCCTGCACCCCCCCTGCCCCTCCCCCCCTCCAACATCCACACCACCCCTACCCCCAATGTAATATACCACCACCAAGCATGCAAGCTACTGTTTCAAACCTTCCAGTGTTTGTGGAGACCTTGTTCGTGTTGGGGTAAGAGAGGCGATTGGGGCAGGGACGTTAGAGAGTGGAGATGGGTTAAGGCCAGCGCTTGATTTGAGCAGCGGAGCGGGAGTGTGCGAGGCACGGCTCGACTGCATTGGAGGACGCGTATGCTGCCCTCCAGCCGCCCCAGCCGCAGGGAGACGGAGTGCAGTGGCTGTGGTGTATGGAGGCCTCCGTCCAGTTGCGGGATGGCAATGGGATTATGACAAGGAAGTGGGTCCTCAGAGGCCAGCACACGACGTCCAAACACTGAAGAGGGCTTTGCGAGTCACGCCACCTGGTCAAGCAAATTCAAAATTATCCAGAGATTATATTCAAATTATGCGCCTGGTCTCGTGTCACGGTGTGTGGGAGAGGGACAATAACTTGATACTCTTGCAGCTCGTAGTGCCATTAATATGCTTGATAAACCTTTTTCTGCATATCAAAATCAGCTCACGCCTAACGAAAACCACGTGACTTGTGCGTGGCCACCCCCACTCTGAACCGCCTCCCACTCTCCACGTCAACGCCCGCTGTGGAAACAGACGCCGCTCCGTGCAGCGGCGGCAGCGTGGAGGCCCTGACGCATCCTCTCCCTCTCCTCGTCTCCCCTGATCCCGCGTGCTCCCGTTTCTCCGCTCCTTCTCCATCCTTCGCCCCTCATCTCCCTCTCCCCTTTTCCTCTCTTCCCTCTGCCATTCCCTTCTCTTTGCCTCCACGCATCGCATCCTTGACTCGACCGTCTGTATGTCGAACCTATTTCACACCGTACGTAGCCAACCGTGCTAATCGGAGGTGCGGTAAAATCGGAGGTGCGCGACTCTGCCTTCCCGTGGCGATGTAGCCAGGGCACCAAAAAGTTGCTCGTCATCGTAATTACAATAATGTCAACTTGTAACGCGCACAGCATTGGCTGGCTATAAAGTCACGTGCCTACTCCCAGGTCGACCAGCAACAGGGGGCACTTTCAGTGAGAAATCCTGGCCTGGGTACGAGCAGGGCTCAAATCCCATTCCCTTTTCGAGTGAGGGCCCCCCCAGCTCTCGAAGGGGAGGGCGGGAGGGAGAGAAGGGGGGATGGTTCGTGAAAGTGAACACGACCTTCCTGTCATGATCAGCACAAGTTACTTAATGTATACCCACGCCAGTGCTGCCACCAGCACACAAAGACAAAGATCCCCCAGATAGACTTTAATATACTGTTGGGGCAAGTGCTGTTTGGGCTGGCACGGGACACGAGGGGGTGGGTGGCCAGCACTACGCCTGGCTGCCTTGATCTCCCGAGTGGCGATAACCATCACACACATACACTCGGACGACGTCGTGACCAGTTTTATTGTTTTTTTTTTACAAATGCAGTCGCGGTCAAAGTTCTTTAATTAGAAATGTTCCTCTTAAAGGAGCAATAATATTCCCTTCTCCGCACTTCTAAACACGCTTTACTTAGCTGTAGGTACAGCCGTTTAAATGAGTCCATAAAAGTCCATAAAAGCGCTTCTCGGTTTTTTTTTCTGCCAGGTCAAGCAAATTCGCATTAGCCCGCAATTATACCCTAATTGTACCGCCCGTGTCATGGTCACGATTTTAAATATGACAATCATAATCCTCCGCAGCCAGCGGTGCAACGCACTGTGTCGGGGATTGGCACCAGGAAGATAACGTCACAGAACCACTACATCCGAAGTCACTTCATCAAACCTGTCCATTCATACGCCGTTTACACATAGTTACATTGAGTGAAAACAATTATTTCAGAGTTGTTGTTGTGTGTGCAGTAATTTGTGTTCACTAGATTGGATACATCTTTACAGGTGGTTGAAACCAGAAATCAAGCTCAGGATCTCAGCAATATCAGCAATGTTAGCTCGCCGATTTCAAGTACAAGACAATCATCTATATTTCAGCCACACTTTCTTCACCCAAAATGCCCCACTGCTCATCATCGTAATAATAATGCAATTGTGATTCAAGTTAGGATAACAATCAGAAGTATATTTCCCGAGTAAAGCCCATTTGAGCTCAGAAGCTTTGTTTTATTGCAGCTTTCATTTGTAATGCGGGCGAAAGCGACCTTCCGGATGTGACGTCACGAGGAGGCGGAGCCAGGTGACGTGGGTGAAAGGTAGGGGGTCCTTAAGCGGGTAAACCGGAAGGAGAAGGCAGTCGGGGTGTGAATGGAAAGGTGTGGGGCCACGCGGGCGTACGAGCCGAGGGGGCACCGTCAGAAGCGGGAGCCAACCCTGGGAACAGTAGGGAGCTACTGGGAGGTGTAAAGCTGCAGATAGAGATAGGCAGTAAGGCTGTGTGTGAGGGGCAGCGGGGTGGCTGCCAAGAGTCGCAGGAGCGACGAGAAGGCGAGACAGCACGAGGCTGTCAGAGCTGCAGCAGGAACAGCCAAGGGAGCTGTGTGAGAGTACAGCAGCGGAGCTGCTGTGGGGCTGCAAGAGCGACAAGAACAGCAGCGGGGCTGCTGATGTGGACTGGAGTGACATCGGAACCAGCACAGAGAGAATAAGAGAGACAGCCGTGTGGGAACGCAGTACGGACCGAATAAAGGACACTGAGCCAGAGATCGTGGTCAAGTCTTTTATTACACTGGTGTCAGAAGTGAAACGGCATGTCTAAGCAAGTAAGGAAGAAAATTCCCCCGGCGCCAGCATCGGCTTCTTCGTCCGACGACGACGAATTCCCTCCGACCACGGATTCTGCTGGGGTGGTGGAGGAGAGCCCTGCTGAGGCGAGCACGGGGACGGGCGTGGAAGATGTCGGCGCGATGGCGGGTCCGTCAACAACATCGGACGCTGACCAAAGATGGCAACAGGTGGCAGAACAACTGGAGACACTCAAGGACGTCCTGGCGCATCTATGTCACCTCGTTACGCCAAGGACGACGATGAAACGAGAAGGTGCTCCACGGGCCGCCACGTTGCCTGCCCTGCCGCCGCCATTGGCCACGCGGCAAGAAGACGCCATCTTGCGCGCTCCGCGGCGCCAAACCGCCATCTTGGCCACGCCGCGGGCCGACGCCATTTTGAATTTGCCTCCAGAACAACCATCATTGGAAGACGGCGTAAAGAGGAGTCGGAGTCGCCACCTTACTACAGTTAAGGAATTCTCTATCGGGGGCGATTGGAGCGCTTTCGCCTGCCGATTTTTGGCGGCGGTTCGTTCAGCAAGATGGACCGATGCGGAGGCCTTGGAAGTGTTGCCGACTCTACTGGACGACGAATCTGTTCGATTTTTCCGTTCCATAACGGCCGATAAGAAGAAGACTTTATGTGGAGTTTTTGAGGAAATGGCCGACGCCTATGAGCCACCTGACGACGCGCATCGGCGATTCGCTCAACGACAACGAGCACCCGAAGAATCGCCCGTGGCGTTCAGGGGTGCGGTGTTGGAGCTGGCCATGGCAGCATATCCTGACACGCCACAGGATCTGCTCGAGCCTCTCATATTGGGAAAAATGCTGGAGCTGTCTCGGGATCTGGGGATCCCCATGCCTGTGTGTGGGCATGAGAAGCTCACGTCCCGGGCGGCAGCAAAGTGTCTGGATGCGCAGTTTAATCTCCGTCGCTGGAAGCAAGTGGCGGCATGGACGGGTGGGCCCGTCAAGGAAGGAGGCGCGATGGGGTGGGACCCCACAAGGGCGATCTATGTGCCGGATGAGCGGGGTCCACAGGAGCTGACGGCTGCCTCCTCTCCATGGTCGGGACGCGGAAGGCCGGGGCCGCGCGCTACGCCATCGGGACGGGGCCGCCGGGATGCAAGACCTGCGCTTCGGCGCAACGAGGCCGATTGCTTCCGCTGCGGCCGTAGGGGCCATTACGCCAAAGATTGCTGGGCCCGCTTCCCGGGTCCGCCGCAGCAGGAGCCCACAACACCGGACAAGCCGACCAAGGAACCTCCGAAACAGGCATGTCGGCACGCACCAGACACTCGGCAAGGCTTTACACCTCACCCACCACCTTTGTTGCGCGATCCTATTGTTGTTGTTAAAGAAAGGCCATCGACGGGGCCTTGTCATTCAGTTACGCAGTGGCGCAAATTGGCACGGAGAGTTGTCGCGGCCGCTACGGGTTCGTCCACTGTACCGGGGTCCATACAAGGTGTGGACGTGCGCATTTTGGTCGACTCGGGAGCGTCTGCGACTATTATATCGGATGTCATTTTCCATCTGTTGGGCATTCCGCCGGGGGCTGTGCGTCCGGTTTATGGGTCTTGCGTCGCTGCGAACGGGGGTAGTATGGGTATCGTGGGCCAGGTGGATGCTAAGATATCTATAGGGGATGTGTCGGCTTCGGGCGTTGTGTTAATATCGAGATCTTTGGCGGTTCCTTGCTTACTAGGCACGGATTTTTTGGCTAAGATGCCCATTTTGATTAAAATCAATGAGAATTGTATTGAATTGCCGGGGGGCCGTCGAATCTCGTTTCTGCCGTCGCCCTGGAGGCGACCTGCTTTGGCCGTACAGGTGCAGGCGCTGTCCGTCGCATCTGTGGACATCCCACCTGGTTCACAGATGCTTATACCCTTGCAGTATCGGAAGCCCCTGCCCAATCGGCTAGGAGCATTAGGGGTCTTGTTGTCACCATCCGCCACGATAACAACGGGATTGGCGTTAGTTGGGGCACAGACCATCGTCCGGCCGGATCAATTACCGGTTTTACAGGTGCTTAATGCGGGGGTGGAAAACATCCGTGTTCCGGCCGGTACGGTTGTGGCACATGCCACTACGGCGTTTGCGACGCACGATTGTCCGCATCGCCGGGGAGTGGTCGCTGGTGTTTCCGAGCCAAGGGGTTCGGATAATCGTTGGATCGCTACCTTATGTGACGAAAATTCTTCCCTGTCCGTGGGGCAACGTGATGCGCTGCGTAAATTGTTGCTGACGTATTCGGATGTGTTCAGCTCCGACGATTTGGATTTGGGACGCACATCGTTGCTTTCCCATCACATTGAGACGGGCGACGCTGCCCCTATTCGGTTAAATTCGCATCGGATGAGTCCAGCGGAGCGAGAACACGTTCGGGGGGCGGTGGAAGACATGTTGGCTGCGGACATTATATCGCCATCTAACAGCCCATGGGGCGCTCCTGTGGTCTTGGTTAAGAAAAAGGATGGCAACTTGCGATTTTGTGTCGATTTCCGGAAATTGAATAAGATTTCGGTGGCAGATGCGTACCCCCTGCCGCGTATGGACGACTCCCTTGACGCATTGTCGGGGGCTAAGTTCTTTTCCACACTGGACCTCTCTTCGGGATTTTGGCAGCTTCCCCTTGACGAGTCCTCACGGGAGAAAACCGCATTCCGTACGCCGCAGGGGTTATTTCAATTCAACTGCCTCCCGATGGGATTGAATGCGGCCCCTGCTACATTTCAAAGATTGATGGAGCTCGTTTTGACGGGGTTGCAGTGGGAGACGTGTCTTATATATTTGGACGATATTATTGTGTTCAGCCGCACATTTGAGGAACATTTAACGCGGCTGGAGACAGTGTTCACGAGGATGCGCTCTGCCAATTTGAAATTCAAACCAAAGAAATGCCACCTACTGCAACGGTCCGTCCGTTATTTGGGGCACATTGTGAGTGCAGAGGGGGTGTCCACGGATCCGGAAAAGACGGCGTGTGTCCGGGATTGGCCGACTCCGGCCTCTGTGGGGGATGTTCGGCGGTTTTTGGGATTTGCCTCGTATTACCGAAGATTTGTGCCGGGGTTTGCGACGATTGCGAGGCCCTTGCATCTCCTTACGGGTAAAGGACGGAAATTTGTTTGGGGAGAGCCGGAAGAGGCGGCCTTTCGGAGTCTGCGTGATCTATTGGTTACGGCCCCGACATTGGATTATCCCGATTTTGATCGCCCTTTCATTCTTGATACGGACGCGAGTGACACAGGTATTGGGGCGGTATTATCACAGTCTAAAGGGGGCGTAGAGCGCGTCGTGGCGTATGGTAGCCGAGTCTTGTCGCCTGCGGAAACACGCTACTGTGTCACTCGTAGAGAACTTTTGGCGGTTGTTTTTTTCCTACGGCAATTTCGACCGTACCTTTACGGTCGTTCTTTTATTGTGCGTACGGATCATGCGGCCTTGCAATATGCACTTAAAATGGACCAGCCATCGGGACAGTGGGCACGTTGGTTGGACACGCTGCAGGAATTTTCCTTCCAAATTCAACATCGGAAGGGAGTGCGCCATGCGAACGCTGACGCACTTTCCAGATTACCAGGGCGCGCCCCTTGTAAATGTGCGTCGGGGACGCATAGGTGTTCGCCGATTCTGAACCCCCCTCAGCCGCTTACGTTGGCCGTCGGGAAGTCGGATACTCCGATGGAACCGGGACCGACTGATGGGGTTTTGAATCTGCCGCGGTCTGTCTGGATTCGGGAACAGATGATGGACGAGTCGTTGTTGTCCATGCGGAAGCGGTCTATGAGGGACAATGGGAGTCCGAGTTCGGCTGTGGGGCCGCGAACCGCTCTCCGAGATGGTCTGCTTATGTGGCAAGAAAGGTTCCAGGAAAGCTGGCGTGTGGTGGTACCAACGTCCTTGCGATTTGAGTTGATTAGAACTCTCCATTGTGACACACTATTGCATTTAGGGGTGCAGAAGACCTTGTTGACGTTACAACGTCATTATTTTTGGCACGGCATGGCGACAGATGTCGTAGGGCACGTGCGCGCGTGCCCTGAATGCGCCCGGCGTAAGCCGCCTAAACATCCTTACGTGCCGCCTCTCCAGTCGATTCAGGTGTCTCGAGTCAATGAATTGGTGGCACTGGACATATTGGGACCCTTCCCACCATCAGCGAGGGGAAATAAATATTTGCTGGTAGGGGTTGAGTATCTCTCCCGTTGGCCGATGGCCTGGCCGTTGCCCGATCAGTCGGCCGCGGCCATCACCGACGCCTTTTTGTTTGGGTACATTATGGACAAGGGGGCGCCGGAGAGACTCCTCACGGACCAGGGCCGAAATTTCTCTTCTAAATTATTGGCTGAAGTGTGCGCAGGCCTTGGGACTAAGAAGATACGGACATCTCCATACCATCCGCAGACGGATGGTATGGTTGAGCGGCTGAACAGGACATTGTCTGCCATGCTTTGCCATACTGTGAGTGAACAGCAATCGGATTGGGATCTGCACATCCCCGGAGTGCTTTCGGCGTACAGGATGACGCCCCATGCGGCTACAGGGTATTCGCCGTTTTACCTTATGTATGGTCGGGAAAACGTGCCTCCGGTGGATGTGCAATTGGGTACTGGGGTGAAGGGACCTCGTAAACCACTCCCTGAATACATTCAGGACACGGTTCGCCGGGTTACGGAGGCGCGGGAAAACGCCCGCGTGGCTACGGCCAAAGCCCAGGCCCGGAACGAGCGGTATGCTCGGCGGTCTGAGGGGGAGTGCCCCTGGAAGGTGGGAGACCTGGCCTGGCTCCATTGCCCGCAGGTGCGGCCGGGGACCTCTCCTAAATTGCACAAACCTTGGCATGGTCCTGTGCGCCTCATTGAGGTTCCCAATCCACAGTCGGCGCGCGTTCAGTTTGGTTCTCGCCGTTGGTTTGTTCATACGTCGCGGTTGAAACCATATGTTGCTCCCCTACGTGATGCGTCATCTCCCAATGTTGCCTTGCCGGGGTCTGTTGCTGCTGACTCTGACTCTTCCCCGCCTGCGTCCATTGATCTTGCTAGAGCGCCTGTCGTACCTGTTCCAGACAGGCCGACCGTGACACCGCGGGGGAGGAGTGGGCCTGTTCGGAGGGCGCCTGCCAGGGCTGCGGGACCTTCAAGCCCGGCGACCCTTCCGACCCCGCTGCAGGCGCATTCGCGGAATACGACCAAGACTGATTCGTCAGGGACACGAGATGTCGGTGGACTTCCAATCGCAGCAGGGGAATTACCCCCTGTCATTTCTCGTGTTCCATCGCGTCCCCGTTCTACAAGTGGGCCGCCGACCGTCCGGGACGGGCCGGCGACCCGCACTCGTTCCAAATCGCTTACGTTTCGTTGATTGTATGTTGTTATTGTTCTTGTTCTTGCCGTCGTATTTATCGCATGCTTTCGTACGTTCGTCGATGTTACTTGTGTGTTGTTCTTGTTGTTATATTGCATGCTTAGTGTCATTTAAGGGGGAAGGTCGGTTCACCGCATTACGCTTTGGTGTTGTTCAGCCGAGGTCGGCTGGGTTTTTTCTATGGGGGAGGGTGGTGTAATGCGGGCGAAAGCGACCTTCCGGATGTGACGTCACGAGGAGGCGGAGCCAGGTGACGTGGGTGAAAGGTAGGGGGTCCTTAAGCGGGTAAACCGGAAGGAGAAGGCAGTCGGGGTGTGAATGGAAAGGTGTGGGGCCACGCGGGCGTACGAGCCGAGGGGGCACCGTCAGAAGCGGGAGCCAACCCTGGGAACAGTAGGGAGCTACTGGGAGGTGTAAAGCTGCAGATAGAGATAGGCAGTAAGGCTGTGTGTGAGGGGCAGCGGGGTGGCTGCCAAGAGTCGCAGGAGCGACGAGAAGGCGAGACAGCACGAGGCTGTCAGAGCTGCAGCAGGAACAGCCAAGGGAGCTGTGTGAGAGTACAGCAGCGGAGCTGCTGTGGGGCTGCAACAGCGACAAGAACAGCAGCGGGGCTGCTGATGTGGACTGGAGTGACATCGGTACCAGCACAGAGAGAATAAGAGAGACAGCCGTGTGGGAACGCAGTACGGACCGAATAAAGGACACTGAGCCAGAGATCGTGGTCAAGTCTTTTATTACACATTGATGACTTTTAAGCTCTGTACAAGGCGCAGCAGCGAACGCTCGGCACAAACTGAACTCGCGAAACTCAAAACAAAAACGGCGCAATTATAAAATCAAGGCTGAAAGACAATCACTAACTTAACCAATAGTGGGATTGAAAGAGGTGCATCACTACGTTTTTAAGACGTGTTTTCAAAATGTCCACAGACTTAGAGATTCATAAGAAAACGTGTTAGAAAAATCCATCAACTTCCGACGCATTCTCCCACAATGCCCCACTGTTACCCACAATACACGCACCGACCTCCCGAAAAACCACCCAGCACACAGAGCGTAGCAGTCCTGGGCCTCCCCTAGGTCGACTCAGCCTCAAATGAGTACCTGGCGCGGCGTGTAAAAAACATTGGCACTGTTTGGTCGAGCTTGGTGATCACCACCCACCCCCTCGTGTGCCGTGCCGGCCGTCGTGAGTACTACTCGCTCACAGCACTTACCCCCAACAGTCTGTTGAGGCTACGAGGCTTTGTCTTTGTCTTTTCGAGGATTATTTTAAAGAGTCGCATTATTTCCATCCCCTTTCTGCCCCCCAACGGAGACACCGGTGAATATTAAGCGGGCGCGGTGGGGAAATCTGCAGAAGTCACGGAGGGGGTCACGAAGTTTCCTCTCGGCACACCGACGCCTCCATTCACCGCGGGTCGAATCAAACCCACCGCTAAACATGATTTTAATATGTTCATCGCTTCAACGGTAATACCGCGCGATCCTCAGAGATGATAATTATCAGAAGCCACGGACGGGTCACGAAGTTTCAATTCTAATTGATTGGCGGAAGCCTTCATCCAGCAGTGGATTGTATGTACGTAACCAACTGTGATAATTGGAGGACAATCATGGCTTCAGCTCATAGTGATGATGATGATGAGAGTAATCAAACTTAACCCACCGCAAAAATATATCGCTTTTACGGAAACACCGCCCGATCCTGATGTATCATAATGGCTTGGGGGGGTCTTCGTGCAGCAGTGGAATAATCATCGCGTACGCTCATAGTCACGGTGATGATGATGACGACAGTAAACCAACCAAAGCCACGGTAACACCGCGCACTCCTCAGAGATGGCAATTGATTGCGGAGGCCTTCATCCACCAGTGGAATAGCCTTTGCTTACGCTCACGGTGACGGCGAGTGATTGTGATGACGCTAAGTAAAGCAAATGCATCTAGGCGACGGGGCCGAGTGAAGAAGAGATGGCGTTGCAGCAGCGGCCGTTTAGTCTCAAAGGTGAAGGCGCAGCCCTGCAATCGTTCGCTCGCGTCACTGCTGGCAGAAGGAACCTCTGCCAGAGGGAGCTCTTAGAAGAGCATCTCTATGGGTCCATGCTCTTAGTTTTTTTGGTAAAGTCACGTAGGTAAAAAATGAAATAATACAAATAATAAAATAAATAATAAAATAAATAACTAGAATAATAAAATAATTTTGCTTTACTTCATTAATTTTAATTTCATTTTTTACCTACGTGACTTTACCGAAAGAACTAAGAGTATGAATCCTTGCAGTCACGAAAGCTTCAAATCTAGAATTCATCTCTTTGGGGTTCGTTTCCGGCCTGCTCTTCCATGCTGGCCAGATGTCTTGGAATAGGTGGCAGCGAAATCACATTTTACCCTAACACACGTGATCTGCTGATCAACTGACTGTGGTGGTGCCCATTTATACTGCAGCGTGAACAGAGGCGGGGTGCATGGGGGGGGGGGACAGAGATGGATTTGAGAAACGTGTGTGATCTGCCGCGCCGGGAAATTCAATGGAGCCGGCGTCTTCTGCGTTGCAAATCCAGGGTGCTGACCGTTACGCGGCTGCGGCAGCTCCCGTCATATTCTCAAAGATGAGCAACCCATTTTGTACCAAAAAAAAATGAACGCAAAGCCTCTTGCGAGAAGTGCCCATCGGTGGCGATGATCAGGAGATACAAAGGCGGTGCGGGGTGGCGGTGGGGGCGACGGGGGGTTCGGATGGTGGAATGGGAGGATGGAGTCGGGGGGGGGGTATTGCATGAGATACAAAAGGGTGGGTTGGGAGGTGGGGGCGAAGGGGGGGTGTGGGGAGGGAGGGGGGGCAGTGGTGCCTTGCTGGGTGTCTATCCCTGGCAATTACCGTTTGCGTGAATGCAGCGCTGCCCGTGATAGCGCGCGGCAGGGATCGTCCTTAAATTCTATCAGCGACGGAGCGTGAAGCAGTAAAACATGCGGCCCGCTCCTATTAAGGGGGGGGGGCGGGGGGGGGATGGGGGGCGTGGGGGCTCCGCGCATCGGTCGGTCGACCATTTAGCCGTTATTAACTCGCCACACTCTCTCAACGCCCATGCCCCATCCCTTATTACACCCTCATCCACCGCGCGCTCTCTCTCTCGCTCTCTCGCTTCGAACGCTGGGGAGCCGGAAAAGCCCTCTGTACCAGCGTGGACGGCAACATCGTGTTCACCTTCTGAAGCGCTCGCTCGTCGCCGTGGCGTGCGCGATGACCACCAACACCACCACCACCACGTGACTTTTCTTTCGTGTTGTACGCGGTGCATCTAGCGCCGCGACGCGTGGATTTATAGCGTTTGTTTTGTTTGCTGGTGACCGTATATTTCATATCGGAATCGCCTCCAGTGCTGTTGCTGCTGGCGGCAATAAAAGTTGTTTTAAAGTCAAAAGTCTCTCTCTCTCGCTCTCTCTACACGTGCACATCGAACAAAGACGGTTACCGCATCGCGCGCTTTCAGATGAGCTTATGCGGCCGTCTGGAACGTTCTTCCTTCCCATTATCGGAAGACACTGGAGCTGTGTATTTTTAAGTCTAGGTTAAAGCTCCTTTCTTTCGAACTGCTTTTGTTGTGTTTCGTTTGTTGTCCTTCCCCCGCACTTACGAGTAGCACAGTTTGGCTACGTACGGTGCGAAAGAAGTCCATCGCACACGCATCCTTCCCTCTTACACTCCCACTCACTCACCGCACATGTCCTACACTAAATTGCCACACACTCTCTGAACACACATCCATCCGCTACACTCTCTCCACACCCGTCCCACCACAACCACGATCCTGTCTCTCTATACAACCCACGCCCATCCCTCTACAGTCGACACTAACCGCAACTTCGCCACACTATCTCCTCACACTTTTCCATACACCCCGTACACACACACACGCACACAATCGTAGCGCGTACGCACACGTGCAACACGAGCTACGCACGCATTGACATGTCAGATCTCCTTTAGCCGTGAGGTCACCCCCCATGGAATAAGCGCACCCATGCTGTTTGCTGTTGCTACTCTCAAGTACGAATATTGAACGTCTTTCGTACCGTACGTAGCCCACCGCGGTCATCGAAGTACGCGCCAGTACAATAGCTGGTTTCTGCAGCGTCCATCGCATCTCTGCGCGAGTCAGCAACAAGTTCACACGCGACCAAAATCACTTCCCAGGAAGCACGACACCCAAGCACGCCGACAACTCTACGACAGACGCCCCTCGAATGAGCACTGTTGCCTACGTACGGTGCGAAAAAAGTTCAGCATCGTGCACAGAACACCCCGAATGCCACCCCCCCCACCAAAAAAAAAATCCCAGCATCGCCATCAACAACATCTACACCATCAACAACATCTACACCACCATCGCCAACATCGCTTGCATCACCCCCACCACCATCACCACCACACACAAACGGTCACCAACAAGACTGTCAACACACACCGCCACCACCATCACCACTCTAAACAACACCACAACCGCTCACAACTTATCGCGGCGAGCACCATCACCAGCACCACCACCGCACACCCCCACCATCCACGTAATGTCCAAGACGACCAACAACCATTCCGATCACACCACCACGGACACCGCCTGCGAACCACGACTACAACGAGCGGACGACACACCACCACACTCATCCTCCCCGCACCACCTCACCCACCCACCCCACCAGCACCTCACCCCACTTCCCTCCCTCCCCCCCATTCACACGCAGCTCGCTATTCAATTATCCGAAGGGGCCCCAGTCTCTCGCCAGCCAAGCGAACTCGATATTAATTCTTGCGGCAAATGGAAAAATTGACATATTTAAGTGTTATATACAGTCTCCCGTTTCCTCCGCGTGTGTAATATACGCACACGTGTTCTGTACGTGTATATCTCAGGGGCAGGTCGCATGTGGCGATACAGATGTGATACTGTTTAACAGAGCAAGTTATGATTACGTGGTTAATGCGATCTTGGTAATGTTGTTCTCCAGCTGTGCTCTGAATAGATTACACATCATTCGTGTGTGTGGGGGGGGGCGGTAGTGGAGCCGTTAGCGCGCTGCGCTACGAACCTCGTGACCCGGGTTAGATTCGAGCTCACGGCCAACACCAGTTTCGATTATCTGAATTGGTCCTGGGCTTCCCCTGGGTCGACTCAGCTTCAAATGAGTACATGGTGCGATGTGTAAATATCGCCACTAGGGAGACAAAGGCGGCCGGGCGTGGTGTTGGCCACCCACCCCCTCGTGTGCCGTGCCGGCCTTCATAGGTGCTCGCTAACAGCACTTGCCCCTACAGTCTGCTTAGGCTCTACGGGGGATCTTTATCTTTGTGTCGGTGTGGGGAGCGGTGGCGCAGCGGTTAGCGCGCTGCGCTACGAACCCGGCGACCCGAGTTCAAGTCCCGCTCACGGCCAACACCGGTGACGATGATCTGAACCGGTCGCGTTCATCAGCCTCCGCCAGGTCGACTCAGCCTCAACTGAGTACCGAGTGCGATGTGTGTATGTGTGAAGAGAGGACAGGTGTTGGTCACCCACCCCCTCCGTCCGCTTACAGGACGTGCACCAAAGCTATGTTGAGGCTGTACAGGGGAACATTTTTATTCGTCTGCGCATCGGTTGCATTTGCCTACGCCAATGGTAACATCAGCATCTTCAGCCGTGTTCAGTCCACTGCTGGATGAAGGCCTCTCCAATCCACGGTCACCTTTCACGGTGATTCTTAGCAACCTGTGCATGGTCAGCTACGAGATCTCCTGCTGCCTCTGCCACCGCGCCCTCCGCTCTCGATCATCCAACGTCGCTCTCTCCTCTCACCTGTCCATTCTCCTCTCACCTGTCCCCTCTTCTCTCACCTGTCCTCCTGCACTGCAGCTCAGGGTGGAACTCCCCGCAGCAGCAGCAGCAACGCGACTCACAACCTCCTCGTCGCCTCCTCCTCATCCCACACTAAGCAACACGGGACCGTGGTCACTGCCGGGTGTCGTTTCTCCGTGGCAGCCCCCGCCATCTGCAGCGTCGCCGTCATCGTCTTCATCATCATCGTTCAATCTACACCGACCTCTGAGAGACACTTAAATGCCCCACACCTCTGCGTCGTAAAGGCCACATCTTTCTCCTGGCACACTGGAGCTTGGCTCAGATATTCACGGTCATGTGCTGCTGTATTGTGCGCGTTATAAATGACATCATTACCCCTGCCTAGCCAACCGACGTCACACTTGGGAGGGACCGTGGGTGGCGGGTCATATGTAGGTCTTTACCGTCGTGGAAGCTGTTTGGCCATACTTCACCACACCGGTCTGGGAGTGTTTGACTGGTATCGGTGCCGCCAGAGCCGCTCCGAGGGTACGGCGAATCTGGGGGATGGCCCCGGGCTCCGACTTTTCACGTTGAAATTTATAGTAACCAAATAATATACGTGAATATTTCAAAATGTGGAGGGAAAAATCCACGCAGCCACAGGGAAAGACACAAAACGCAAACTTCAAATATGCAACAGGCATCAGGGTCAGAATAGAACCGACGACCTCCTGTATATCAGGCGAGGTGATTAACATCTAACCACCGTGGCGCCGAGGCTTAGACGGCTACGAAGTCTCTTGGCTACCTGGCTCAGTTGAAGGCGATACGAGATAAACTCAGACAGCACGTTGCGTGGATGGCTGGAAACGTAAAAGAAAATAAAAACACCCACACAACAATTAGACAAAGGTCTCAGATTTAACATCCTTCAAAGACTGGTGGGGCGAAATGTTGTTGGCGAGCAACTTAATAATTTGAGCAACAGCAAATGCCGTGCCGGTCTAAACAACAACAAACTCTGTACAGATCTAAACAACAACAAACTCTGTACCGGTGTAAACAACAGAAAACTCCGTACCGGTCTAAACGGAGGCAGAGTTTGTTCGATGGACTGATGAATATTTGTGTTTGTATGTGGAGATACAGAACGGAGTTGGGGCCTTCTCCGTATTCGCTTTTCAGACACGGCAAGGTCACGCAAGGGGTAGAGGGATGAGTGGGGGGTGCGGGTTGAGGAGGTGGGAGGCGGGGCAGGGGTGAGGGTGGGGGGATGAAAGGAGTGGAGGGATGGAGCCGCTGTGCTCAAACTCAGAACGAGCGTTCGACCCTTGCGCGTGCACCCCCCCCGCCCCCCCGTCAGCCACTGGCACGTGACCTCACCGGGAGCAACGGCGCTGGTTGTCCTTGCATTGCCCCGTTCCTCCCGTTGCAAGCACAGAGACAAAGATCCTCCCCCGTGTGGCCTGTTAGAGACCGCTGCTTGCGCGTGTTGTTTGCGGGACGTTGTTTTACGCGATGGCCTGCACCGGCTTTGTCAGAGTTCTGAATGATCTCCGTCTCATGGCATGGTACCGATATCACAATTGGGCTGGGGGGGAGTGCGGGGAACAAACACAACGATAATATATAAAATACAATATCCTTTGAAAAGGCTACAAATAATGATACAATGAACATGATGTTGATGAGCAATGGCCGTGTGATGTTTAACTTCAGCATTGCCCCTTTGTTATAGTCTTTGTGTGTGTGTGTGAAGTCTAACCAAGGGGCTCCTACGTACTCCTTCCACGTGCAGGCAGATAGATTGTTTGAGGAAATTGAGACATATGACCTCATCCGGTATAAGATCACAGAGAGAGATGGGGTGGGGGCCACGGGCGGGGGTTGGTGTTCTTGTCTTCTTGTGAGAGAAGGACCCAAGTGGAGGAAGTGTGTTTCACATTGGCTGCGTAAACTTACTCGCAGCTACAATAAAAACACGGATCTGTTACAACTCAACTTGAAGTGGAGACCCAGGCAAGCCCCACGTGCACTCCTGAAGAGACTGGTGACGTCACTGAAAAACAAGTTCAGACTTTGCCGGCATTCAAAAAAAAGTTCTGCTAATTATAATAATAAAAATATATATTATTAATAGATGTCGTCTGATAATTATGATAATAAAAATATATATATATATTATTCATAGATGTCTCGTGACCCCCAAGTGAATTGACCCCTTCACATTTGTTTTCCTTTGCATCATAATTTCTGTTTTAATTAAACCGTACATTGAAATATATATTAAGTTCAAGATAATTAAACGGGATAACATGTAGACCTCGTCTGGCGCTACCCGGAGGTTTGCCGATTCATTATAGCGCGCTTCGTCCTGGAGAAAATACTTCCGAAGCAAAAATGTAGAAAATCAAAAGATCGACAAAGCGCTTGACACGCAGCAGCCCCGGCCAAAGAAACGTTCCCGCCCCCATCATTCGCTCAGCCAATGAGATCAACGTACGCTGAGCCAATCAATCAGAAGTCCCCCCCCCGCAATTCCATTATCGCGAATGTCCGGATTATAAGACGCAGTTCTTCCCATCCATATGATACAGCAAACGCTGTTGTGTGCGTCTTATAATCAGGTGTGCGTGTGTGTGTGTTCGTGCGTGTCCACAAGTGGGGAGCGGTAGTGTAGCGGTTAGCGCTACGCTGGGCTACGAATCTGGCGACCCGGGTTCGACTCCCGCTCACGACCAACACCAGTGACGATTATCCGAACCGGTCCTGGGCCTCCCCTATGTCGACTCAGCCTCAAATGAGTACTAGGTTCTGTGTGTAAAACATCGCCACTAGGGAGACAAAGGCGGCCGGGCGTGCTGTTGGCCACCCACCCCCCTCGTGTGCCGTGCCGGCCTTCATAGGTGCTCGCTAACAGCACTTGCCCCAACAGTCTGTTAAGGCTACACGGGGGATCTTTGTCTTATGCGCGTGCCCACCACATCTGTGTAACTTCATCGACACCGTGGCAAAGCCTTTGTTGTTGTTGCGTGAGTCTTACTTTCGGGTGCGACTTTTTCCAATGGGGCCGGAACACGGCGCCCAGGAATGGAGTTGGCTCGTGCCCGCGACGTCGCTCCGCCTGCTCGAAGCGAGTCTCTGCGCGCTCCCCCGTGGCGGCTCTCCCGACGAGCGGAGCGCCTAATACCGGATTAATTACCCCGTACGTGTTACTCGTGATGACAGTAATGGATAAGCCCGTGTCTCCTCCTCCTCCTTGTGTTGTACACGTGCGGCTTGCTGCGTCAGCAGTGGCTAACGTCGTCAGACGCACACGGCGCGACTGCTGAACCGCGTGTGTGTGCGCGTAGGTAGGTAGGGGATGTTGAACTTATTTCGCACCCGCACCGTAGCCAACCACGCCAACTGGAAGTGCGGGAAAAGGCCGGCAAACTAAACGCAAGAGAGCAGATTGATGCTGACTTTTACAAGCAAATTGCGGAGGATCGCCCGCTATGTTCGTTCTCCGGGCGCGGCAGTTGCATTTTTTTATGAAGCTTCCACTTCCCTACTCCGCCTCTGTGCACCCGCACCTCCGATTAGCACGGTTGGCTGCGTACGGTGCGAAAGAAGTCCAACGTACATAGTTGCATCGGCTGGTCGAGTGTGGTGGGGTCGAGTGTGGGTACGCCCACACGGACGTCTGGCCAACGTGGAAGAGTAGGCCAATGCTGCACACCCCAGTCTAGACCGGGAGTCTCTCTGTAGAGCGCACTTCTTGAGCAGAGGAGAGCCTTGCACCGCAGCGAACAATGGCTGCTGTAACGGGCAGAGCGGTGGCGCAGTGATTAGCGCACTGCGCTATGAAGTTCGGTTCCAGGTCGCGGCTGACAGCAGTGGCGAGTGGCGTCTGAATCGGTCTTTGGACTTTCTCTCGCTACTGTCACCAAACCGCAGTGACCAGATTGGGGGCCGTCCATAAATGACGTCACGCACCTAGGGGGAGGGGGGGGGGTCAGACATTTGTGACGATGTGTGACGAGGGGGGGGTTGAGAAATGTGACGTCATATAAAAATGCCCAACTTTAAATAAATATAGACAACACGTTTTATTTAATTAAATATACTTTGTCATAAATGTTTTCTCCTACAACATCTGAGTGCAGCGGCACATTAAATACGCACTACAATGACAATAGTTTAAAGCGATTTGAAGCGTGTTTTATTTTGGGGGGGGGGGGGGCAGAGCTTTGTGACGTCATATTTGAGGGGGGTCTGACTTTTTGTGACGAAGGAGGGGGGGGGTAAAAAATCGTACAAAATCGCGTGACGTCATTTATGGACGGCCCCTTGGGGAAGTATGACCAAACGAGAAATCCGCTTCGCGGCTCAAGGTAAAAAGCACGTGCCTGAAAACGTTGATGTCATCAAAACTATGAAAGCATAATGCATGATATTATCACATTGTATTATTATATTATAACAGTCACGGGTCGGTACAGATAGAGCACGTAGTGCTATGAAGACGGATGATGTCCCAAAACGTCGCCTGTTATATATTTGGCCCTTCGCGCATAATTTAGGGCTATTACCCGAAACGTCGCTTATTGTTTATGTTTTTCTTTTAAAATCTCAGCGTTACGGACGAACGTGTGTGAGTTTGTTTTTGTTGTTGGTGTTGTTCGTTCGTCACGGGGCACCACTGCCAGCGCAACAACAACAACAACAGCATCACCAAAACAAAGATCCCCCGTGTCGCCTTCGACAGACTATTGGGGCAAGCGCTGTTTTACGATTAGCACCTATGAAGGCCGGCACGGTACACAGCACCACGCCCGACCGCCTTTGTCTCCCTCGTGGCGATGGCCACATATCTCACCAGGCACAGCGCTCACCTGAAGCTGAGTCGACCTCTGGGGGGGGTGGAGGGAGGGTAGTAGGGGGAGCCCTGACATCGATTAAATATCCTCGTCACTTCGCTTCGGTGGTCGTGAGCGGGAACCCAATTCGCGTCGCCAGGCGCACGGAGCGCAGATTTCTGCGCGGCGCGAAAACCGCCGCACCGCTGATACCCGCGGGAATCGAGACCACCACTACCACCACCACTACCAACAACAACAACAACAACAAACGCCATTCGCCACTATGTGGCAGGGACGTCACCACGACGCTTGTGCCAGGCTATGTGCACCTTGAGGCCACGTGAAGTGTCGAAAGCACGCTGGCAGGAGGTCAAGGGGCAGAGCCAGCAGGTGCCACAGGTCGACTGACTGAGACGACTGGCTGATGCACCACCTGTGCCCCCTACTGTGCCAACTGGCTGTGCTTTAGTTACCCGGCGATCCGCTCGTTGTTGTGAGCGTCGCTCCTCCGCCCTCCGTTGTTGTTGGAGGGCGACTGCCACTACCACCACCACCACTACCACCACCACTACTACCACCACCACCACCACCACCACTACCACCACCACCACCACCACTACCACCACCACTACCACCACCACCACTACCACCACAGCCACCACCACCACAGCCACCACAACCACCACCACCACCACAACCACCACCACCACTACCACCACCACTACCACCACAGCCACCACCACCACAACTACCACCACAGCCACCACTACCACGACCATGACCACCACGACCACTACCACCACGACCACCACCACGACCACGACCACCACCACCACTACCACCACCACCACCACCACAACCAAGCGGCGCAAACCACTACGCGCGTACCGGGGAGGTAGCGGCATGGCGGCACCCAGCGAGGGCTTTCATCTGAAACTACAATCAGGGGCGCCGCGGGGCGCGAGCCGGTAACGCGCGATCGGGATGGAGTCGTCGATTACATTCTGCAGGGGCGGGCGGGCGGGCGGGCGGGGGATTTATTTTTTTCTGCGCGTTTATTAAAAGTTTTATGAGGCAGGGGCTCGGTGTAATTAAACTTCCCGCCGTGATTTCCCTAAATCTTGTTTTCTGGAAAGCGTCACGCTAAGTTTTAATTGCGCTGATTGAAGACTCGGGCGCGGCACAAGGAGTCGCTTGCGTGGATTTACGCGTGGCGACGGAGGGTGTGTGTGTGTGTGGTGTGTGTGTGTACATGTGTGTGTGTGTGTCTGTGGTGTGTACATGTGTGTATGTGTGGACGTGTGTGTGTGGTGTGTGGTGTGTGTGTATATGTGTGTGTGTGTCTGTGGTGTGTACATGTGTGTCTGTGTGGACGTGTATGTGTGGTGTGTGTACATGTGTGTTTGTATGTGTGTGTGTGCACGTGTGTCTGTATTTGTGTGTGTGTAAATGTGTGTACATGTGTGTCTATGCGTGTGTGGTGTGTGTCTGTGTGGGGATTGGTGCTGTAGGGGTTAGCGTGCTGCGCTACGAACCCGGCGTCCCGAGTTCGATTCCCGTTCACAGCCAATACCAGTGGCGATTATCTGAACCGGTCCGGGCCTCCACTAGGTCGACTCTGCCTCAAATGAGTAGCTGGTGCGATGTGTAATATTCGCCACTAGGGAGACAAAGGCGGCCGGGCGAGATGTTGGCCACCTACCCCATTGTGTGCTGTGGCGGCCTTCATAGGTGCTCGCTAACAGCACTTGCCCCAACAGTCTGTTAAGGCTATACTGGGGGATCTTTGTCTTTGTTTGTGTGTCTGTGTGTGTATGTGCGTGTGGTGTCTATGTGTGTGTGTACATGTGTCTGTGTATGTACACGCATTTTTGCACATACTGCCCTACATGACATCATAACAACAGTCTGGACCACTGGACGGGTTCTGCAAGATTGGATGGATGCCCTGGTGGTCCCCCTTTTTAAGAAAGAGAACCACACAGACTGTAACAACTACAGGGGCATATCACTCCTCAGTGTGCCGAGAAAGGTCCTGGCAAGGATTATTCAACATCGCCTTGCCAGGCACGCTGGGGAGAGGCTTGTGGAGCCCCAATGTGGTTTCAGGAATGGGCTGTCCTGCACAGATGCCATATCTTCTGTCCGTCTGCTACAGCAGAGGTGTAGGGAATTCCAACAAAACCTCCATCTCTGCTTTATTGACCTGGTAAAGGCCTATGATACCATCAGTAGGCCTGGGTTCTGGGTTGTTCTTCGTGCTTTTGGCGTCCCTGACCCATTGCTAATGATCATTAAGGACCTTCATGATGGTGAGCGGGCCCGATTAAAACTACGTGGCCGGGATTCGGAGCAATTCCCTGTTCACTTTGGGGTGCGACAGGGATGTGCTCTGGCTCCCACATTATTTAACATTTATTTAAACCACGTAGATCGTGAAGCCTTAAATAACTGTACCGAGGAATTTACATCTGGTACAGATACAATGGGAGGCTGATCGATGCCCGGGTGCGGTCAAGGGATGGCTCCCTATTGCTCAACCATGTTATGTTTGCCGGTGATCTGGTAATTGCTGCTCACTCAGAGGAGGAGTTGGAGGCGCTGCTGCTGAACCTGGAGCCTGCCTCTAAGAGGTGGGGACTTACCATCAACCCCACCAAAACTAAGCACCGGCCTGGGTATATTGTACCATCGGACACTCCACCCCACAGCTCCCAATTGGTGATGGGGCAGTTGTGGAGAGAGTGAAGAGTTTCCCATACCTGGGTAGTGTACTCATGACCGGTTCCGGTTTGACAGCAGAGGTCTCACTCCGAATCATTCGAGCGGCATTATCTTTTCATCGGTTGCGTAACGCTGTGTGTAAGCTACCTGGTCTGTCGCTCCGCACGAAGCTTCAGGTTTTCTCGGCCACAGTCATTCTCTCCCTTCTCTACGCTTGCGAAACGTGGACTCTCCTAATGGAACATATTCGCCGGTTGGAAATGTTTGGGCTGACTTGCCTACGATCCATCTTGAGTTTGACCAGGCTGGATTGTGTGAGGAGCTCACATATTCTTGAAAGATCTGGACAAAGTCCAATCGGTGAGCTCCTCGGGCAGGCAAGGCTGTGTTGGCTGGGCCATATAGCGCGCATGCCAAGCCACCGAATGCCTAAACAGCTTTTGTTCGGCCGGATCAAGGGGGCTGGGCGGGCGCGGCACAGGCTAAAGAGATGGAGTGATGTGGTACAGGAGGATGTGGAGCTGAGTGGACTTGCCGATGATTGGTACCATCGGTGTCAAGATCGGCCTCTGTGGAGGAGGTTCGTGAAGGACGCTACTAGGCAGTTGGAGGCAGTCGCCCTCCAACAATAACGGAGTGGGGAAGAGCGACGCTCACAACAACGAGCGGAGTGCCGGGTGGCTAAAGCACAGTCAGTTGACACAATAGGGGGCACAGGTGGTGCATCAGCCAGTCATCTCAGCCAGTCGACCCGTGGCACCTGGGTCAGCCCCGTAACCTCTTGCCAGCGGGCGTTCGACACTTCACGTGGCCTCAACGTGCACACAGCCTGGCACAAGCGTCGTGGTGACGTCACCACCACTTAGTGGCGAATGGCGGTTGTTGTTGTAGTGTGTACGAGTGTTTATGAGTGCGTGTGTGTGTGTCTGCGTGTACATGTCGTGTTGGTCTCGTGCTAAATGTACGCGCTGCGCTACGAGATCGATTCTCGCTCACGGGAAACACGGGTGATGATTGTCTGAACCGGTTCTGGGTCTCCTCCTTTAGGTCAACTCGGCCTCAAATGAGTACCTGGTGCGGTTTAAAAACATCGCCACTACGGAGACCACCGTGTCGGCCTTCATAGTTGCTCGCTAACAGCACTTGCCCCAACAGTCTGTTAAGGTTATGCACACACACACACACCTGTTTCGTCTCGTGCACACACGTGTGTATGATGATGATTACTGCGGCTGATTCTGATTGCTGGTGATAATTATGATTGCTGCTGATGATGATGATGCTGCTGCTTACGATGTGGAATCCTAGCAGCGAGGATCGCAGAGGATTGCTGCAACCACTGTACCCCGACGCGCACTAACAATGCTCCTCTCATTATCCCGACAGCTCTGTGGTGGTGATGATGATGATGGTACGAGGCGCCGTGCACTTAGCACCCTCATCCCCCTCCAATCTATACTGATAAGTGACGCAAATTAAACCACTAACTGTAACGCGTTTAGCTAATTGCGCTAAACGCTGCGCTAACTACACGGCCGTGATTGTTGATGCGACCGCCACTGCCGCTGCTGTTGTTGGCGATGGTGGTGGTGGTGGTGGTGTTGGTGGTGGTGGTGGTGATGGTGGTGATGGTGGCGATGTTGGTGGTGATGGCGGTGATGGTGGTGATGGTGGTGATGGTGGTGGTGTTGGCGGTGATGGTGGTGTTGGCGGTTTGGTGATGATGGTGATGGTGGTGATGGTGGTGATGGTGTTGGCGGTGTGGTGGTGGTGATGGTGTTGACGATGGTGGTGATGGCGGTGATGGTGGTGTTGGCGGTGATGGTGGTGATGGTGATGGTGGTGATTGTGGTGATGGTGGTGGTGATGATGGTGTTAACGATGGTGGTGATGGTGGTGGTGTTGGCAATGGTGGTGATGGTGATGATGGTGATGGTGTTGATGGTGGTGATGGTGGTGATGATGGCGATGGTGGTGATGGTGATGGTGGTGATGGTGTTGGCGATGGTTGTGATGGTGGTCGTGGTGTTGGCGATGGTGGTGATGGCAGTGGTGGTGGTGATGTTGGCGATGGTGGTGATGGCGGTGGTGGTGGTGATGTTGGCGATGGTGGTGATGGTGGTGGTGATGGTGGTGATGGTAAAGATGAGGAAGGGAAGGCAGGCCGAGATGGAAGTCCCCGAGATGGACACAAATTAATTAATATTCTTTGGGTCTTTCGGTGAAGTCACGTAGATAGGTTCAAAGAAAATAACAAAATACTACGACGTTTCGATCACAACACAAGCGGTCGTCCATCAGCAAAAGAGGGTTAGCTCCTAGCTCTATGCTGTAGAGGGAATTCTTCTGGGATGGATGATGTTGGGAGTCATGTTTTAGATCGTCCGTATGAGCGGCTTTCCTGTAGACAGAATGTCCCATTGAGCTATCTGTTCTCTTTTCGATTAAATCATCTAAGAATGGTAGCTTGCCAT
Source organism: Lampetra fluviatilis (assembly GCF_964198595.1). Lineage (NCBI taxonomy): Eukaryota > Metazoa > Chordata > Hyperoartia > Petromyzontiformes > Petromyzontidae > Lampetra > Lampetra fluviatilis. Next base: position 2,642,161 of record NC_136291.1, on the reverse strand, counting down.
CCTTTTCCACCTCCATGGTGAATTTGATGGCTGGGTGTATGGAATTGATGTGGTTGATGAATTGGTTCAGAGCTGGTCGGTCATGTGGCCAGATGACGAACGTGACATCTACTGTATCTCTTCCACAAGGACGGATGTAGAGTGGATGCCTGGATGGCATCTGTCTCAACATTTTCCGTGAAAACATTAGCTAGAACTGGAGATAAGGGAGAACCCATTGGGGTACCTTCAACTTGTTTGTATAATGTTCTTTTTTTTTCTTTTTTCTTAGGTTTTTTCGGTAAAGTCACGTAGAAAGTAAAATAAAATAAAAACAAAAATCACGACGTTTCGGAGGCAACACAAGTCTCCGTCATCAGGTGGGACCGTCACAGCCAGATTAGCTGTATCAAGGTACACCTTGATACAGCTAATCTGGCTGTGACGGTACACCTTGATACAGCTAATCTGGCTGTGACGGTCCCACCTGATGACGGAGACTTGTGTTGCCTCCGAAACGTCGTGATTTTTGTTTTTATTTTATTTTACTTTCTACGTGACTTTACCGAAAAAACCTAAGAAAATGATTCCTTGCAGTCACGAAAGCTTCAAATCTAGAATGTATAATGTTCCATTCCAGGTGAAGTAAGTGTTGGTGAGTCAGTGTCTCACCAAAGCCGATGCATCAGCATTCAGTCTTGCCACGTCTGCAAGTAATATGTCTCAAACCTTTAATGGCTACGTCAACCTGGCAATGATATCATCAACTGGGATGTGTTTAGGGGTGACTGCGAAATTCAACCATTTAGCTAGAACCGATTTTAGGCTATCTGAAATTAGACTGCTACGCTGATTGATGACAATCTTGTAAACACCTAACTTTTCAACGTGTGGATCTGGCTTCTTCTTGGAAAGGAGGCTGAACTTGGAAATCAGGTTTTCTTTGCATTTAGCTGACATTGAGGCGGCTGAAGAGGCTGTCATGTTATCTACATGTTCCAAATCAGATGTAGACATTTTTTACGTCAATGTTAAGTATGATTTCAGGAGATTCTTGTCTAAATTATCTAGTTCAAATCTGAGCAACCTTATTCTCTCTGAGATCAGGGCTGAGCCCGCCATGAACAAGATACGTTTATCATTGGGAGAAGTGACAGCAGCAGATGTCAATGTAAAGGCGATCGCTATTACCTTAGACTCGCAGAATCTCTTCAGGAATGTGAGCGACTCGAACAGATGAGCCTTCTTGTCTCGACGTTTGTTAAAATATATAATGGTTGCGTGGAAACCCTCTGCGTAGAGGATAGCAAGCTACCATTCTTGGACGTTTTAATCGAAAAGAGACCAGATGGGTCAATGGGACATTCTGTCTACGGGAAAGCCACCCATACGGATGATCGAAAACATGACTCCCACCACCATCCATCCCAGAAGAATTCCTTCACCAAAACTCTACATCATGGAGTAAAAGCTCACCCCCTTTTCCTAATGACGACCGCTTGTGTCGCGATCGAAACGTCAGGGGCTTGTGCTGTTTGTGGCTGGCTGCTTGCTGTTTCTGGCCCAGTGGACCCGATTGATCAGCAACTGCTTTTTTTTGTTAGGTGTATGCATCGTTACCGATTCCCCTTTTGTTAAAATGTGGGTTTTTTTTGTGGGGGGGGCGTTAGTCTTAGATCTCTTTTTGTTCTCCCCGTCGTTATTTTGCACTCCAAACAAGATAAGTCGTCCACAAACGTCGGCGTCAAGGACAGGACACGTGGATACCCCCCTTCATTAAGCCGCCTCCGCTATCGCCATCGCGCAGACAGCAGATTACAAAGTTCGTCTCGGCGCGGAGCGATTAGCCCCGTTAATTAAGACTGTGGATTAAGACGAAGGCAATGGCTCCTCCTTCATACGCTTCTTTTCCCGCACTCGATATCGTTTCATTCTGCGCCATCTACCCCCGCCCCACCGAGCCAGCGCGCCATCACCACCACCACCACCCACCCCAACCATCAAAGGCAAAGATCCCAGCGCCCCCCAATTAGCCCTAACAGACTGTTGGGGCAAGTGCTGTTAACAAGTCGCACCTATGAAGGCCGGCACGGCACAAGACACTGGATGTTTGGCAGTAGTAGCCTTTGTCTCCCCCCCCTCCCACCCAGTGGCGATGTTTATACACCGCACCAGGTACCCAACGGAGGCTGAGTGGACCTACAGGAGGCCGTGGATCGGTTAAAAAAATTCGCCACTGATATTGGTGGTCGTGAGCGGGAATCGAACTCGGGTTTGTAGCGCGGCGCGCTAACCGCTGCGCCACCGCTCCTCAACCACCGCCGCACCGGGGAATTCACGGCGCCGCGATGTTT
>NC_136291.1:2610908-2633408 GCF_964198595.1 Lampetra fluviatilis | reverse complement strand
GCGCGCTAAGAACGTGGTGACGCGAGCTTTGATACCCGCTCACGGCCAACAGCAGTGACGACTATATGAACCTGTTGTGGGCCTCCCCTGGGTCGACTCAGCCTCAAATGACTACCTGGTGCGGTGTTTAATCATCGCCACTAGGGAGACAAAGGCGGCCGGACGTGGTGTTGTCTGCCGCCCCTTCGAGTGCCGTTCCGCCCTTCACAGGTGCTCCCTAACAGCACGTGCCCCAACAGTCTGTGAAGCCTATAAGGAGGACGTTTGTCTTTGTTTGGGTCAGTTAATGTTTGAGCGGGAGGATGTGTATGGCGAGTGGGGGTTGGCGAGTGGGGGGTGGGTGAGTGGGTGGGTGAGTGGGTGGGTGAGTGGGTGGGTGAGTGGGTGAGTGGGTGGGTGAGTGAGTGGGTGGGTGAGTGGGTGGGTGAGTGTGTGGGTGAGTGGGTGAGTGGGTGGGTGGGTGGGTGAGTGGGTGGGTGGTTGAGTAGGTGGGTGAGTGGGTGGGTGGGTGAGTGGGTGGGTGGGTGAGTGTGTGGGTGAGTGGGTGAGTGGGTGGGTGGGTGGTTGAGTAGGTGGGTGAGTGGGTGGGTGGGGTGAGCGGGAGGTTGTGTGGGTGATTGGGTGTGTGGGGTGAGTGGGTGATTGTGAACTGCAGTCCGGTGCAGGTGGTGGTTCGAACACACTGTGGACGAGTGGAACCAGTCAGTGTCTGGTAGACCTCATCGATGCGTTGAAACGGATCACTGTCTCTGTGGGGAACGGTGGCGCGGCAGTGAGCGCGCCGCGCTACGAACAGGGCAACCCAATTTTGATTCGCGCTCGCGGCCACTAGCACCGGTGACGATTATCTGAAACGGTCGTGGGCATGCTCGAGGTCGACTCAAACTCAAATGAGTACCTGGTGAGGTGAGTAAACATTGGCACTGGAGAAACAAAGGCGGCCGGGCGTGGTTCTGGCCACACCGCCGCTTTGGGAATCGGTGAGTTCCTTCAGCAGGCGAGGCTGCGGATCCAGCATGCCCAACAACCGCATATCCAAGCAACTTGCTCAGCTGGACAGAGGGGGCTAAACGGGCATGACCTGGGATAGAGAAGACATGGACTGATATGTGAGTGAGTGAGTGGGTGAGTACGTGATAGGCATAGGCTCGATAAGAGATGGGCTAATGGGGTACAGAAGGATATGGAGCTGAGTGGACTTGCCGATCACCGGTACCAGCAGTGTAAAGATCGGCCTCTGTGGAGGAGGCTCGTGAAGGACGCTAATGGGCAGTTGGAGGCAGTCGCCCTCCAGCAACAACGGAGGGCGGAGGAGCGACGCTCATAACAACGAGCGGATCGCCTTGCGGATAAAGCGCAGCAAGTTGCCACAGTGGGGAGCGTTGCCTCTGGCGGTTATCTCAGTCAACCCATAGCAACTCGGTCTGCGTCCCGTGGCCTCTCAACTAACATCAGCGCAAAGTGACATCTGCATTGTCCCTAGACCAACACAACCTTCAACAAATGCGGTGTAAACGTGAACAGCACTCCGGGGGACAAAGGGCGGGCAGGCGTGGTTCAGGACACGGTAACGAAATGTTAACTACCTTGCCTGCAACACAGGTGGTCGTGGGTGTGATCCCGACCCTGACGCCTGCTGCTGTGTCTTTTGAGTTTCCATGTCTCTCTCCCCGTGGCCGCGCGGATTTTTCTCCGAGTCCTCCGGTTTTCCTCGCCACACTTAGGAACACGCACGAATAGTATTTGGCTGTTAGATGAGCCGCTTCGCTGAGCTATCATTTGTGAGAGCCAGGTCTCTTCCAAAAAAAGAGCTGCATCGCTCAGTGGGCCTTACCTGGTAAAATAACAAAAATAGTTTAGCTTAGGAAATACCACCATGTCCTGGCTAATAGCGCTCGCATCAACAGTCTGTTGAACGGGCTAGATGGAGGGATGGATTTCCGTGTATAATCATGAAAATGAGCCGTTGAGAAGATTGCGTGTCTTAAGTCACAATGATCACAAGCCTTTCGGCCCACGTGTCATCGCGACTCGAGGCTGCGCGCTTCGTCACGAGAGAGCCAACCCTCCCCTATTCCCGCATCCCCTTTGCTAAGATAAGCACACGCCTTCTCGCGTACACACACGCACGCACGTGTACGCACACACGCCATATGTTGGAGTGGGTGGCGGAGGAGGAGGGATGGGGGGGGGGCGCGCAAACACACACGGGGAGATGTCCCTCCTTGAGACGGCATCATCCTTTCATCTACCCCCTAAGCGCATTACTCCGATCTCAGCGAAGCAAAACAACGCGACACCTCCGCTTGATCTCCTCCACCGCCACCCTCCTCATCATCATCATCATCGCACTGCCCGCCAGCTCCCATCGAGACCGTCACTCGCCACTCTCGCCCCATCCCATCTTACTCAGCCCTCTAGCGTCGGTGGGGGGGGGGGCGAGGAGAGGGGGGTGGGGGCTATAGAAGTTACCCCCCCTCCACTTCCCCCCCCCCCTCCCCCTTCCTAATTGCTACGGTCTAGTCCAATGTTCTTCACTAATTTCCAAGGGGCGGGCAACCCCCCCCCCCCCCCCCGATAAGACATCAGTGCGAGAGCCGGCACACATCTGAAAGCATTGGGATTTGACAGCAGCATTGGGGGGGGGGGTGAGGGGGGGTGTCGTCACTCTTCGTGTAGTGGCAGGAGCCGCACGTCACGGGCAGCACTGAAGGCCACCGTGGGCAGCAAGTGGCACGCGGGCCTTGTTGGTACAGCACGTGCCACGGGGGGTGACGGTAGAGTCGGGAGCACGACACGCAAAGGCACCCGTCCTGCTCCCCGTTTGTCACATTTGCTTCAGGACCGATGGTGCTGTTGCCTCTCCTTCCCTGGATGCTGCGTGGATGATTGGCCGGAGGTGGGTGGGTGGAGGGGGTTGGCTTTCATTCAGCAGTGGATAGATCACGGCTGCTGACTACGACGACGATTGCGATCAAACAAAGTATATGTACGTGTTTTTTTTCTCTCTATTAAACAACGAGATGGATGCGCTAACGCTGACGCAGGAGGTTGTGCTAATTATATATATACGTACACGAGACGCCGCGCACAGCAGCTTTTGAACAGAACGGTTGTAAAACGCGTCGCTCGGTAACAGGCGAATCTCGACGAGGCCGATAACTCAACGAGGCCGGCGCAAACGCGCGCGGCCACCCAAGGCACGGGACTCGCATCGTCGTCGTCGTCCAGGGAGAAGAGATTGGTGGGGCCGCCCAGAGCCGTCCCGATGGCCACGGCGAATCGACGGCGGAGGCCGCCCCGGGTCCCTCGCTTTGGGGGGCTGGGAGGGTGTTGAGAAGGAAAAAAAAATCGAGACGTTGACGCCCCCTGTTGCAACCGCCAGCGAAACGTCGGACTCGAATCGCCAATGGTGTTGCCTTTACCCTCCAACACACCGGGGTGGGTGTTGAAGCAGCAACGAATTGGCACGCTTTGTTTACGTGCCAAACCTCACTAATTGGCTGCGTCGGTTGGTGGTGGATTAACGACAAGTTTATATATTTACGCGATCTAACCCCGCCCCCCACCCCCAAAATACAAAAACACAACATCCTTCATTATGAATCATATGTGATAGCGCTGGTTATGTAAGTTTGAAGGCGTTAGGGGTTGGGTGGGGTGAAGGGGTCACCCACGGAGTGCCGATTTGCCCCCCGGGACCCCGCACCCCCTCTCCCCGCCCCTCCACCCCCTTTGTGGACAGCGCTGGCTGTAGTCGCGACGAAATGAGTACACCGTGCAATATGCAGGGTGATTTGGGCGATGCAGGCACTCACTCTCTCGCTTCGCTTCGCTCACAGAGAACTCGCCTCCTGCGCGGACGACGACAGAAACTCTGCAAAGTTAAACTCCAAACTGTAGGGCTGCAGTGGCCGACATGGTGGATAGGCGATTATTAACTACCACGCATGGTATACAGGAAGCCGTGGGTTCGATCCCGACCCTGATGCTGCTGTATATTTGGAGTTTGCGTGTCTTTCTCTCTCTCTCTCTCCCCCGTGGCGAGCGAGCGCTTCAGAAGGTGAACACGAGGTTGCCGTGCACGCTGGTACAGAGAGGGGCTTTTCCGGCTCCCCAGCGTTCGAAGAAGACGCGCTGCACATCACCGACATGTGTGTGGTACGCGTGCTCCAGCCAGAGCCGCGCCTTAAGCAGCCTCCTGAACACTGGAAGCACAGAGCAGCCGTCAGTGTCACTTTTCAGCATCACCGTGGCGTGCGCGATGACCACCACCACAACCACGTGACTTTTCTTTCGTGTTGTGCGCGGTGCATTTAGCGCCACAGCGCGTGGATTTATAGCGTTTATTTGTTTGCTGGTGATTTTATTTCATATCGGAATCGCCTCCAGTGCTGTTGCTGCTGGCGGCAATAAAAGTTGCTTAAAAGTCAAAAGTCTCTCTCCCCCGTGGTCGCGTGGATGTTTCTCCAGGTACTCCGGTTTTTCCCTCCACATTTAGAATAAACTTTCGTTTAGTGTGTTTGGGTGCCATAAATTTCCACGTGATGAGCCAACTTCGCTTATGTTTATTTATTTGTGCCCAGATTGCTTCTGAAAAAGAGCCATACCTAGTACAATAAAATGAAAATAGCTTTTAGTTTAGTTTCAACAACTGCGTACGATCCATACCTGTCTGTAGGTTCGTTAAAATCACGGTGTGCGTGGCATTAAGGGCCGTCCATAAATGACGTCACGCACCTAGGGGGTGGATCTAACATTTGTGACGATGTGTGACGAGTGGGGGGTGAGAAATGTGACGTCACTTCAAAATGCGCAACTTTAAATAAATCTAGACAACACGTTCTACTTAATTAAATAGACTTTTTAATAAATGTTTTCTCCTACAACATCAGAGTGCAGCGGCACATTAAATACGCACTACAATGACAATAGTTTAAAGCGATTTTAAGCATATTTTAATTTTTTTGGGGGGAGGGCAGAGCTGACGTCATATTTGAGGGGGGGTCTGACTTTTTCTGACGCCGTGTGACGAAGGGGGGGGGTCAAAAATCGTCCAAAATCTTGTGATGTCATTTATGGACGGCCCCTAAAATGAACTTAACATTAATATATATATAATCGGCGACGTTACGGTCAATGGCCCTTCTTTACGTGCTACGAAGACCAGGGCTCTTGTCCGAAACGTCACCAATTAAGGGCGTGTGTCAATGACGAACGAACGCACCGAGTTGGTATGCATCCTTGGGTAAGGCCACGTGGTATAGTTTAAGCCAAGCTACGTTCATGCCAAGAACCCTCCACCACCACCCGACGAGATCGTCGCCTCGACGCAAGCATTAGCTCGACACGTGCTCGCTGCTGTCCGCACGGCTGGGAGATGTAATCGAATCAGCGACCTCGCCACGACGCACAACCAATGTGATGGCTACCTTCGTTGATCAGTTCTGGTAAAAACAGGATCAGACTCGTGATAATTGGTTTTTTACCCTTTTATCTGGCAACAAAACTGACACCTTTTTTTACGAGGAGTCATGTTGGCATAGACCACAATACCTGCAGTCATAATGCAAACAAAAAACGTAACTATGATAATGTATGCACTGTCCTTGAAGTTGATTGGTCCACACCCGAGACAGCTTTCCTTAGAGCCTAGTCTCACATGGGTTGGACCAGATGAGAGGTACCAATGGTGAGGATCAGACTCTTTGGATTTATAGTGGAGGAATCCGATGAGCTATGAAGCCCTGTTTTACAGATGTCCCGTACGAAGGGGCGATCAGTAAGTAAACACAAACTATACATTCGGCAACAACCGGTAACCATTTCTTTTTGCTCTTTTTTTTCAGTTACCGATAATGCAAATCAAAATGACTTTGACAACCCGAGGCTATACTCTGTGTAGTGTGCGTGGTGTAGTGCACGTGGGGGGGTGATGAACGGTTTGTGGTGTACTGTGGCTACGGATGCGGGTCTCTATTCCAGCACTCCTTGTGGAGGAGGAGGCAGCCAGGGTTGGTGGATCACGCACAGATGTTGCAAAACTAATTCCCGGTGGAATTCTTGGGGGGTGGTGGGGAGCGACGGCGGTACAGAAAAAAAAAATGCGCATTCCACCTGTTCCATCTGCATGGGATGACGTGTTTCTCCCTCGCACGCGTGGATTTTCTTTTCTTCTCTCAGGGTTGCCGCGCAATGAGGGACACGTGATGTTGTGTTGTCTGTGTAACGCCTTCGTTCCGTGCCTGTTCCGTAGTCTCGGAGCAAGCTCATCGTGCACGACCGCAGTGCCGGGCGCCGAACGCGCTGAGGCTCGAGATGCATCCCGTCTCGACAGCTGATACTGAGTCACCCTCACCACCCACCCACCACCCACTCGAGGAGGGTCTTCTTGGGATTCGCTGAGCGGACGGCCACAGCCGTCGTTACTGCGGGCTCATTGTGTCGCCCGCGCGGACACGTGCTGCGGAGTTTTGAGTGAGCGAGACAGGGTTGGTGGGTGAGGAGGGGGCCGGGGGGGTGGGGGGGGTTCTATACGCGTACACGTGCGCGTGTGTTTGTCTGGGTGGTTAGAGGCAGTCGCCCTCCAGCAGGTGGTTAGAGGCAGTCGCCCTCCAGCAACAACGGAGGGCAGAGGAGCGACGCTCACAGCGACGAGCAGAGCGCCGGGCGCTAAGAACGCAGCGAGTTGGCAGAGTCGGGGGGGGGGCACGGGTGACGCATCAGTCAGTCACCTCGGTCAGTGAACCCGTGGCACCCGCTGGGTCTGCGCTGTGACCTCCTGCTAGCGGGCCTTCGACACTTCACGTGGCCTCAAAGTGCACCTAGCCTGGCACAAGCGCCGTGGTGACGTCGCCGCCACTCAGTGGTGAACGGCGGTTGTTGTTGTTGTTGGAGAGCGGTGGTGCAGCGGTTAGCGCGCTGTACTACGAACCCGACGAACCGAGTTCGATTCCCGCTCACGGCCAATACCAGCGATGGTTATGTGAACTGGTCTTGGGCCACCCCTAGGTCGACTCAGCCTCAAACGGGGGCCGGGCGTGGTGCTAGCCACCAACCCCCTCGTGTGCCGTGCCAACCTAATAGCCTTTGCCCCAAAAAAGTATGTTAAAGATTATGATGAAGGGGCTCTTTCTCTTCGTGCACGTTTCAGCGGGTAGGGGAGCAGTGAGCATACCGTGCTTACGAACCCAGCCCCCCAAGTTCGATTCCCGCTCACGGCCAACACCGGTGACGATTACCTGAACAACTGCGCCGCGCCTAGATCGACTCAGGAGGATCTTTATTTGTGTTTGTGTGTGTCGGCAAAAATTTGAGGCAATGGAGGAGCGACGCTCACAACAACGAGCGGAGCGCCGGGCGGATCGGTATAAAAACGCAGCGAGGTGGCGCAGTGGGGAGCACAAGTTGGTGCACGGGCCAGGCACCAACCCATGCCACGTGTCCCGTGACCTCCTGCCTGCAGCGCGAGCCTTCCACTCTTCAAGTGATAGCCTCAAAGTGCACCTAGCCTGGCACCATCGCTACCAACGCCATTCACCACCGTCGCTGGGCGGCGGTTGTTATCTCTGCTTCCTTTGGTGCACAAAGACAAAGATCCCCCGTATAGCCCTCTTCACTAAGTGGTTTGTGTTGTTGTTGTTGCTGTTTGGCAGTGTCATATTGCCCCAAATGGAGGACTATCCACCCCCTCGTCGTGACTGGGGACAGAAGCAGCCCACCAGAGATCTCCTGCAAGTTCACAGAGTTCCGGGCGGTACCAGTCCAGCTCCCGACAGAGGAATAGCAGCCTCTCCGCCGTTGTCGAACATTCGTCGTGGCCTAGCACAGTGGTTTCTTGCTGTTTGTGGAGGATCCCCGAGAATGAGTTGAGGATGAGCGGCGGGGGAGGGGAGGGGCGGGTGACGTTCAGTCTCCTGGCTCTGCCAAATGGGGATTGGCCAGGACACGTCATCGGCGCCAGTCCCCACGAGGCCTCCGGCACAGGCTTGTTTTGATCTTTTCTTTGTGCTCTCTTGGCAACTGAATTGTAGGTGGAGGAGTTAACCAGCTCCCTCGCACCCGTCTAGAGGCCCCCGTTGGCCACTGTTGTAATGATCGCCCCCCCCCCGCCATGGCATTGCTCAGAGCCACCGACGTTTTACCGACTGCCAAGCACCCAGGAGGTGTGGTTGCTTTGGAATTCACGAGACAAAGACCCCCCCCCGCCCCCTATAGACTTAAAATACTGTTGGGGGAAGTGCAGTGGGTGGCCAGCAACCACGTCCGACCGCCTTTGTCTCCCCCCGTACTGATGTTTACACACTGCACCGGGTACTCAATTCAAGGCTGAATTGACCTACAGGAGGGCCAGGATCGGGTGATGTAATCGCCACTATTATTGGTCAAGGGCCTGAGTTGAACTCGGGTCGCCGGTTTCGTAGCGCAGCGACGCTAACCACTGCACTACCACTCCCTCCCACACACACTAAATCATGTTAACCGTGTAGCCCTAACAGACTGTAGGGGCAAGTGCTGTTAGCGAGCACCTATGAAGGCCGTTACGGCACACAAGGGAGTGGGTGGCCAACACCACACCCGGCCGCCTTTGTCTCCCCATGTGACGATGTTTACACACCGCACCAGGTGCTTATTTGAGGTTGAGTCGACCTAGGGGAGGCCCAGGACCGGTTCAGATAATCGTCACTGGTGTTGACCGTGAGCGGGAAACGAACCCCGGGTCGCCAGGTTCGAAGCACAGCGCGCTAACCGCTACACTACCGCTCCCTACACATACATACAGACACACAGACACAAACACTCACAGACACACACACACAGACACACACACAGACGTGCACAGCCACCAATACAAGTACTCACAAAGACAGAGACCCCCCGTGTCGTCTCCACAGACTGTTGGGACAAGTGCTGTTAGCGAGCACCAATGAAGGCCGCAACGGCACAAGTGGCGATGGTGTGGCCAGTACCACTCCCAGCCGCCTTTGTATCCCCAGTGGAAATTATAAAAAAAACTGCAACAGCTACTCAGCTAAGGCTGGCCATCAGCGAGAATCAAATTAACCTTAACAGACTTATAGGGCAAGTGTCTTCCCAGTGGCGATGTTTACGCATCGCACCAACAACACACAAAGACACACACACATAGACACACAGACAGACACACAGAGACACAGACATAAAGACACACACCGGCACACAGACAGACACACACAGGCACACACACAAAGACAGAGACACACACAGACACACACAACGACACACATACAAGCACACAGACAAAAGACACACGCACACAGACGGACGCACAAAGACACACACACAGGCCTTCTTCAAATACTCCCTTTGATAACAGCTCATGCAGTCACGGGACTTGGCTCACAAAGGTTTTTTTTTTCCCCAAGTCCCCCCTGACTTTCCCCGCCCCATCCCAACTCCCTCTCATCGCCTCCTCCCCATCGCCTTGCCCTTCACCCTCCGCCCCCCCCCCTTCATTTACCCCCCCTCCACCTCTCTCCTCGGTCACCACAAACAAACACCGCTTAGTCATAGACGCGCGCTGACGAATCCAACTCAAGGCTGTGGGTCACTCTGTACTGGTAGGGCGTACGGATTTTTTGTTCGCTAACGGGCACGCATTGATACTCTCTGTCTTGTTTTTAATTGATACATTAAACGCACGCAAACACATGACAATGTCGCTCTAGTGTGAGTCTGAGATAGCCAGCATGGCACACAGAGAGAGGTCAGACACACTGAGTCAGCACCGCTGTAAATCGTGGGTTCGAATCCGGATTTCAGCCGCTTCCAACCGCAGTTAGTGTCAGTGCCTGATTAAACTAGTGCGCGGGCCTGTAGCATTTGATATTATAAAGGGGCCATGAAAAAAACACGTAAATATAAAAAACACATTTTTTTTGTTGAATAGTAAAGTAATTGTATTTTTTTGCTATACAGCCAGATAATACGACAAATCGCTATCCTTAAACACCCAATCGTTCATAAACGTTGAAGGCGGTATAGTACTATGGAAATAGAGCAAGTGCAGAATCACTGAACCGGAATTGATAGCTTGAAAGCATTTAGCGCGGGGCCCTTGAAAGTGCGGGGCCCGTAGCATATGTAGCTACTTTTGCCACTAGGATAATCCGGCACTGGTGAGTGGACATCTTCAAGCGCTTCAAAGCTCATCGGATTCCTCCTGTATAGATATATATTTTTATTTTGACTCGGAGCTGCCAGACCGGAGAGGCAGCATCAGCAGCAGCAGCCACGCGGTGATCCCACGGCCAACCATTGCCCACGCTCTGAGTCCCTCTTCATTTTAAGTTGATATCTGCAAATTAATGATTACGTATGTTGAACTTCTTTCGCACCGTATGTAGCCACCCGTGCTAATCGGAAGGTACCGGGGAAGGACAACAAACTCAACACAAAAAGCAGTTCTCAAATAAATTCGTTTCCAATCTAAGTTTAAAATTGCACCGCTCCAGTGGTGTCCTTACATCGGAAGGAAGAGGCGTTCCAGACGGCCACAGAAGCGCATCTGAAAGCGTGCGATGCGGTGCCCACCGTCTTTGTTCGATGGTCTAGCCAAAAGCCGCCGCTGCGAGGATGAGCGGAGCTCGCGTGCTGGTGTATGCCCCTTGACGAGAGCTGAGCACGGGTGCGAAGGGGAAACACTCTATCCCATGAAGACGGAACAAAAGGTGGAGTCCACATTATTTGCTGTACCGCCTTCTCCTGGCGAGCCGAGGGTATGGCATCTACGCTACGCTCATGCACACGGGGAAGGGAGTTTCCCAACATATGCGCGGTGTTCCACCAACCCCCCCCCTCCTCGCTGCTGCCTCCACAGTGGCGCAGCATTACAGGGAACCACGTGCAGCCTAGCCGCCTCCACCACCGCCCATCGTTCTCCAGCAAATCGTGCTGAACCTTTATATCCGCACATGTCACGAGAACATCCGCCGCTACCACGAAGTGCATGATCCGTACGGTCTCATTCGCAGTGTTGTCTATCCTCTGTACAATCGTCTAGTTCAGTGGTTCTTAACCTGGGGTGCACGCACACCCTGGGGGTGGCGAGATGCCCTTTCTGGGGGTGCGAGACGTGGCCAGGTTCTTTTAGAAGATAAAACAAATCGAAGCATAAATTAAGCACGGCACACGTAAGTACAATGACTTTGTTTCATGAAACCTCTGCATTAATAAACATGAAACGTGTTAAATCTGGACTTAAAGCTCACGTAGAACACATTTTATTACAAAAATCTTCGACGTTTCGTGACTTTACCGAAAGACTCAAATAACATGTTTTAACATCGAGAACCAAAGAGGTGCAAGGCTGCAGTAAAGGTTAAGAACCGCTGGTCTAGTCGTACCGAATCCTTTGCACCCTACTAGGGTATCGATAATTTCTCACGAAGTATTTCCATTCCCGCGTCGCTGGGGAAACTCGGGAGTTGGGTGGCTCGTGACAAGAGAAGCCACGAGCCACAGCGAGACACATCGCCGATGCACGCGGTGTACCGGGGAGTGTGCATAACGCGTCTCTGGGTCGCCAGCACAGACAGACCTGGTGGATATTGACCTCTGTTCTCTCATCCAGTTTGTTCTCCTTATCTCTGGATTGTGCTGCTGGCTGTCTTGTGCTGTCGCCTCGTTCGCGTTGTGTCGGTTCGTCCTGTTCAGTCGCTTGCTATCTGGGTCCTCCCGTTTCTTCTTGCCGTCGAAACGTTCAGGCCGCGGGGAATTATTTTGCGTAACATTCACCCCCCGCGAAACAGCCTCGAGATTCGCCGATGGCACGCGCGTCTCTCTCTCTCTCGTGCCTGCTAGAGGCCATCGCCAATCCTAACCCCAGATTCTAACAATCGCCTCGCGTCTTCTCCAGCCGGTGAATTGAAGCCGACTTCAAACTCGAGACTCGGAGGGCCTAATAGTCACGGCTGGTGTTAAACCTTGCAGCCTTACCACCATCATTTCCTTCCACTCCCCCCCCCCAAAAAAAAAAATACCCCCCACCTCGAAACCCGCCCTGCCCACTCAACATCCCCCAAGAGCCTATGAGTCAGCGTCACATGGCAAATCTTGTCATTACAGTGCAGACGTACCCCCCTCCGTCACCCCACCCCCTCTAACCAACCAACCCCCCGTGGCCCCCCTATTCACGTCTTACAATGGCCACCTCGGCACACACACAAGAGGCGCGCACTCGCGAACACGCGCGGCCCACGGCTCCCCCCTCTGTGCCGTCGTCTTCGCGTCGCTGGCACCCAACAGCAGCCGCAACAACAGCCACCACATTCACACACACACGGGGGGGGGGGGCAGCCCCACCACGTCACCCCCTCTAACCCCCACCACGCCCAGCAACCCCCACCTCACTCCCACTCTAACCACCACCACCCTCCTAAAATCTTCCACCCCCCCCCCTGCCCTGAACCCCCCCCACCACCACCACCCCTCCAACCTTCCACGCATAGCCCCCCCCCGCAAGCCTCCTATCCACCCAACCCGACAAATCTCTGCCCCCCCTCCCCTGCTGCGCGCGCCACCAACAACCCGCCCCCACCCCCCTCCCAACCCCCAAAACCTCTGCCCCCCCCAACCCCAACTCCTCCAACTTCTCGCCCCCACCCTCTCTGCCATCTTCCTAACAACCTCCCAGCACCAGACCGCCCCCCATGGCTGTCTAGTAAGTTGGCGTGTAATGATTCACGTTCCCCCCCCCCTGTACCCCCCCCCCACCATCCTTCCACTACACCCCCCCCGCCCCCACCTTGGCGAGATTCAGGATAACGATTTCGATGTAAAAAAAAATCGTTCGTTCGTTCGGTCTCGTGGGTGTCATATGACGGGCCTGTCTAAGCTGTCTGTCTGCTTTGTACGGCATGGCTGTGGCATCGTTGTCCTGCGCTGCCAATCTCTGAGCTCCGGGGCCTCTGTCTAGTCCCGTTTCCTCGCTCCCGTTAAGTTCGTTTCGTTTGCAGGCACCGTCTCTCAGCCGTGCGGTCTACCAGACACTGACCGGTTCGACTCATCCACACGGTGCGTTCAAACCACCGCCTCCATCAGACTGCAGCTCACAGCCACTCATTCAACCACCCACTCACTCACCCACCCACCCACTCGCCCACACATCCTCCAGCTCAGACATTAACTCACCCAAACAAAGACAATTGTCCTCCTTATAGGCTTAACAGACTGTTGGTGCACGTGCTGTTAGCGAGCACCTTTGAGGCTGAGTCAACCTAGGGGATGCTCAGAACCGGTTCAGAAAAAAGTCACTGGTGTTGGCCATGAGCGGGAATCGAACTCGGGTCGCCAGGATTGTAGCGCAGCGCACTAAGCGTTGCCTCACCGCTCCCCACTCACCCAACCACACACCCACCCCCCCTCCAATAACTCTCCTATTACCTCACCCAACCACACAATCACCCACCGACTCACCCACCCACTCGCCACACTGCAGATCACAACGCGTCTCTTTCCACTCCTTCCCTCGCACTTAGACTGGAATCCCACCCACCCTCCATCCTCCTCCTCCTCCCATCACCTAACCCCCACCCACCCCGCAAGCTCGTATAACCTTGCTCTATTCAAGAAACGCGCTTGCACCCTTATCTCTGACAACTTTGCTCGTACTGTTCGTTGCTGTCCCTGGCTGCTTGCCCTGTCGGGGCTGATTGCTCGGCAAACTGTGGCAGACCGAGACTCGCCCACCCCCATCCGTCGCCCTCAGCTACATCGCCTCTCCCATTCAGCATCATGGGAAAGATATTCTTAGTTTTTTTCGGTAAAGTCACGTAGGTGAAAAAAAAGTTGTTATAATTGTTTTTTTACCCTTCTATCTGGCAACAAAACTGACACCTTTTTTACAAGGAGTCATGTTTGCATAGACCACAATACCTGCAGTCATAATGCAAACAAAAAACATAACTCTGATAATGTGCACTGTCCTTGATGTTGATTGGTCCACACCCGAGACAGCTTTCCTTAGAGCCTAGTCTCACATGGGTTGGACCAGATGACGCCAAAAGGCGCACAACTCAAAGACAATGCAACATCCCCACACAATTCTCCCTGTAAACAACCTTAGCGGAGTCAGACCCCCTGCACGGACAACTGCAATTCAGAACTCGTCAAACAAGAGGACCCACGGGAGACTCGCCACTGCTGCCTTAGCAACGGTCTCTGTTCGACTTCTCTCTGGTCCCAGTCTCTCTCTCTCTCGCTCCACGTTGTCCCTCTACCCTGTTGTGTTGTTTTCCTGCGCTGTTGTAGCGGCACAGCGGTTGTTGTTGTTGCTGCTGCTGCGGCGGCGGCGGCGGTGGTGGTGGCGGTTGTGTTGAGTCACGCGAGAGAGCCGTGGCTGTTTTGACACCACCACCACCAACACCACCATCGTCACCACCGCTCTCGTCCCGTCTCCACGCTAAGAGCCACTTTGTGTGTTCTGCTCTCCGCGATTCCATTGGCACGTGAGCCACTCGTGTTGTGAAACAGCTCTTTGTGCGAGACAAACACTCAACCTAGTTTTAAACCCCACCCCCTCCTCGCCAGTCCGCCCTCCCAAAGATCAGCGGGGCTTAATTTCTGAGCTGACATTTTTTTGCGCCGGTTACTCGTTGACCGGGGAATGTGCACGTGACACTACCGGTAGCAGCAGCAGTAGTCGTGGTCGTTGCGGCGAGAGGGTGTTACTGGATGTGGTGTCCTGCGTTTGCGAAAATATATTTGCCGGGTCGAATGGTGGCCTCTGGAGTAGGTGACACGTGACGAATAGTATCCACGGCCAGAGCGAGAGGGTGTCACTGGATGTGGTGTGCCGGATGCATAAATATATATTTATTTCCTCCCCGGATCGAATTGGCGTGTGACTGGCAGCAGCCACAGCAATAGCAAGATGATGGTATACTAGATGTGGTGTGCCAGAGAAGGGTGGGGGGCGAGTGCAATATTTTACAGATCACTGACACGGATAGGCGGAAAGACCGAGTATCATGAGCTCACAAACTCCCCAGTGTAGCAGGACCCTCTTGAAAATGAGTCTCAAGAGGCGGCTTTCCTGCATAATCAATGATTCTCATTATTATTATTACGATAAGGATCGGGGGGGGGGCGGGATTACCGGTTCATGCTGCGGAACTACCGACCCGAACTTGAATCCCAACAAGCACGGCTAACGATCAGCGGCGAGTTATATCTGAAATCAGTCCTTGAGATCGCCACCATCCACCCTCTCAGCCACCCAACATGCACTGGGGGATGACCACCTCGGTGAAGTATGGACCACCGCCACCACCACCAACACAGCAGCTGTACACACCCACTAGCAATGGATTGGTAAAGGCCCCCTCTGTATGTGATATTGTTATTACTACTTCCACTGACAATGACTTTATTGAAGCGTTGTTGGTTGCTCTGGCCCGTCGAGAATGAGGCACAGTCAAGCCACCCGGTCCTCTTTCCTTCTGCGTGGCGTTTGCGCCGTTTTTTTTGTTAAATCGGAATTCCAGTCACATTTTTTTGTTTGTTTTTGTTATTCAAAGCCAAGACATTACTCATTACACTAATTGGTCAACTACCCCGACTCGGGCACACTTGACAAGCGGTCTTGTGACTCACCGCACACTCTTCTTCTGGATACATAAATGCCACGGCTGTATCACTACTACTACTATGAGGGGCATTATGTCGTGAATGTTCAAGGATCAGAGGAGACTTGCATGTGTGTGTGTGCGTGTGTGTGCGTGTGTGTGCGTGTGTGTGCGTGTGTAGTGGGGAGCGCACTGCGCTATGAACCCGGCGACCCGGGTTCGATTCCCGCTCACGGCCAACACTAGTGACGATTATCTGAACCGGTCCTGGGCCTCCCCTAGGTCGACTCAGCCTCAAATGGTTCAGTGTGTAAACATCGCCACTGGGGAGAGAAAGGCGGTCGGGCGTGGTGCTGGCCACCCACCCCCTCCTGTACCGTTCCGGCCTTCATAGGTGCTCGCTAACAGCACTTGCCCCTACAGTCTGCTAAGGCTATAAGGGGGATCTTTGTGTGTGTGTATGTGTGCGGGGAGCGGTTGTGTAGCAGTTAGCGCGCCGCGCTACGAACCCGCCGACCCGAGTTCGATTCCCGCTCTCGACCAGAAACCAGTGACGATTATCTAAACCGGTCCTGGGCCTCTCCTAGGTTGGCTCAGCCTCAAATTAGTACCTGGAGCAGTGTGTAAACATCGCCACTAGGGAGACAAAGGCGGCCGGCCGTGGTGTTTGCCACCCACCCCATCGCTTGCCGTGCCGACCTTCATAAGTGCTCGCTAACAGCACTTGCCCAAACAGTCTCTTAAAGGTTATACGGGGGATCTTTGTGTGCGTCGCGGTGTGTGTATGAGTGTGCAGATCGCGGTGTGTGTGTGTATGGGTGGGTGTGCTTTGGCGGGCACACTGACCTAGGTCGCCACCTTCCCCTCTCCCCATCCATCGCGCGGCCCGGCAGCTAATCTAGCACGTGTTTTGTGGCCCAAAGGAAAGAAACAAAATCAATACTACAATATCATCTCTCTCCCCCCCCCCGCTTTGCCCCGTTACGGACGACGAAGAACCGTTTCAAAAACAGATTATATTTGGTAAGTAATATTAAAGCAGAATGAATGACGCATCCATCCCCGCGTCACACGTCCGCTCCTACCCACACCGCACCTGCAATTCACCAAGCGAGAGAGGTGAAAGCGCAGCCCCTGCAAGTGCCCGAAAGGGCCTCCACTACAATAAGCAGCTCTGGCGGAGTCCTACAGCAGGATTTTTTTTTGTTCCTGTTTGGCCTACTCTTCCACGCCGACCAAAAGTCTTGGAAGAATTGGGAATTTTATAAAAAACATATATAAAAACTATTTTATTTTACCAGGTCAGGTCCCACTGAGCTATGTAGCTTATCACGTCGAAATTTACCGTAGCAAAAAACTCTAAACGCACGTTGATTCTAACTGCGGAGGGGGAAACCAGAGGAACGGATAAAAAAATTCAGGCGAGAGAGAAAACATGCAAACTCCAAATATACAGGTGTCATGGTCGGGATCGAACCCACGACCTTCTGTATTCCAGGCGAGATAGTTGACATCTCACCACCGTGCCCCCCCCCCCCCCGCTTTTCCCCACCACACGCTATCTGACGACTGACTAACTGTGGTTGCCCCAAAGTCCTTCTGCTGTTGGGTGGACAGAGGTGATGGGAAGGGGTTGGAGTGGATGGAAGGGGGGGTGCCCATGTATTCGCATGTTAATGTAAGCTACCTAGTGGCCCTTAGCATGATTAAATAATAAGCAGACTAAATTCCTTGCCTCGAGCATCTGACATCCTCGTGGCGTTCGTTTAACAGACCTGACTCTGCTGATGAGACTCAAGCAAGTCGAATGCATCACGACAATTCGGGAAACCAGAGGCAATCCACTGCTGGATGAAGCCCTCCATCCCTGACCGCGCCGCGTGGGTCATGGTGGTAGATTTTGCCATACCTCGCCACGCTGGTCAAAGCAAGTGTGAGCCCAGGAATGGTTCAGATATCGTTCGCCACTTGATGTTAGGCTTGGCCGGGAAACGAACTCGGGGCGACTTACGGATTCACAGCGCATATTCACTGCGCCACCACTCCTAGGGGGAAAAAAACCCGAGTAGCTGGAGATAACTGAGCGCGCATACACTGGGAGGTGATACTCACAGCCCCGTACAGATGCATTCGAGCATCCACTGCTGTACTGCCATCTCCTGACCACACGTCCACATCACTTCTCACGGAGCCACCCATCCCAGTAGTAACCAGGCTCACATCTGCTTCGGTTCCGACGCAACGGCCGGGCGCATTCATAGATTGACCAAAGACAAAGACGAAGATCCCCCCGAGTAGCCGAAACAGAGTAGCACCTATGAAAGCCTGTTCGGCACGCGAGGGGGTGTGTGGCCAGCACCAAGCACGGCCGCCTTTGTCTTCTCAGTGGCGATTTTTACGCACTGCACCAGGCTACTCATTTGAGTCTGAGTCGACCTAGACTACACTTGAAATATCCATTCCTTAGTTGTTGTCAGTTTTGTATCAGTTTAAAGGGTAAAAACCTACTATTATATTTTGTAAAGGAGGTCTCATAGTGTAAATGCTTACCCCAAGCTCTCAATACTCTGATAGTGCGCTGTTTTTGAGTTGTACGCCTTTTAGCGTCATCTGGTCCAACACCAATGGAGACTAGGCTCTAAGGAAAGCTGTCTCGGGTGTGGACCAATCAACTTCAAAAACAGTGCATATTATTATCATTATCAGAGTTGTTTCTTTTTGTTTGCATTTGACTGCTTGTGTTGTGGTTATTGCAAACATGATGCCTTGTATTAAGGTGTCAGTTTTGTACCAGTTTAAAGGGTAAAAACCTACTACTATGTTGTTGTTGTTATGATTATTCTTAGGATTCAGTGCATTAATCTCCTTTCCGTGCTGCGGCTGTTTGAATTCCACGTGCAGGGTAACGGCTTTATAATCACGTCGCCTTTGCAGCGTTGTCACCTCGCGGCGCAGAGATGAGACTCGCCGGAGTTGCCAGAGTTTCCAATTAAAAGTCGACGATTCAAACTTAAACACCTTCGTGGGCGAGCTGGGGGGGGGGGAGGCTGCGGCGGGCAGGAGGCCGGGTGAATCCCGAATCCAGATGGTCCGCTCACTGTTACTCGAGAGCTCGGTGCGTCCACTGTCAATTCGGAAGTGATCGTGAGCTGCCACGCTCGCACACACCGCAAGGCCAGAATGCATTTATGATCATCAGAGCACGCGTGTGGCTGTTACCACCACATCTTCGTGCGGTTAATGCAGACTTGGGGTCTTGTAATTGGTATTTTTTTGGCGTTTGAACATCTTGGCACCTGTTTTATCGTCAGCAAGCGTAAAGCCTATTCTTATTTCGTCATCATTTTGATACTGGTAAAAAAAAAGGTCATGTAGATAGGATGCATGTTTGTTGAATTTATTTCGCACCGTACGCAACCAACCGCGGTAACTTGAGGTGCGGCAGAAGGACAACAAACTAAACACAAAAATCAGTTCTAAAGAAATGGGTTTGTCAATCTCGATGACTAAACAGAGCACAGCTCCAGGGGTTTCCTCATATCGCAAGGAGGAACGTTCCAGACGGCCGCAGACGCGCATCTGAGAGCGCCGCGCGATGCGGTGGCCACCGTCTTTGTTCGAGGGCCAACAGCCAAAAAGCCGCCGCCGCTGCTGCTGCTGCGAGTATGTCCGTGATGGCTGTAGGCAGTGTAGGGGGACAGTGGAAGACAACGAGACAACTCAACTCCCACACCTGCTTCTCTGAAGTCGACGATCCTCTCCGCCCACCACTCACCACACCAACCCTCGGCAGGGGTGGGGGAGAGGGCACAGTTAGGGCTGCCACCTTTCGCACGGACCAAACGCCGGACGTGTTTCTGAGTCATCATCCCAAGGCCGTAGCTATGGAGTCACAACATTGGGGGGGGGGGGAATCTTTCAGGGGGTCTGGGGGTCACCCCTCCCCCCCAGAAAAAAAATCTAAATTTGAAAACGAATTTCCTGCCTAAAATATTAAAAAAATTCACTAACACATGGGATAGACCTTTGATTTATTTTTTACAATAATGTCTCATAGTGTATTGTATTACATTGCTCTGTTTTTTTCTTTTTCTTGTTTCATTGTATGTAATGGCAGAGATTAGGAATTAATAAAGTACAACCGTAACCACAATCATATAAACATGAATCTATTTTATAGCAAGATATTGGGGGGGGGGGACATTTGGAGCATATTTGAATATTGGGGGGCATGTGTCCCCCCAAATATATATTATAATTACGGCCTTGCATCATCCTGTAGCGGGATAAAGCGTCGCTCCCTCGCGCGAGGCGTGGGTGCTTTCTCCCGGGTGCTCCACTTTCCTCCACACTCGTATAATATTAATTCGCTGATGTCGTCTTAAAATAACAACCCCAATGCAGCAGGGCCCTCTTGAAAAACGAGTCGCGTGACTCAATGTGGTCGGCCTAGATAAGTAAAGTAAAACAGACACGTCTAAGTCTGGCAGCGCATAAGAACTGTAAATCAACACAACGGCACGTGACCTCGGTACAAATGACTCGCTGATGCCACCTGAACACGGACGCCAATTCCAGGACTCTCCCAGGGGAGCCAACAGTTGACAAACCCGAGGCAGAAGAGGTAGCCAGTGTTCAATGAACGTCAAACAAGACGTCGAATATCTATAGAGACTTTTGACTTTTGAAACAACTTTTATTGCCGCCAGCAGCAACAGCACTGGAGGCGATTCCGATATGAAATACACAAAGTCACCAGCAAACGAATAATCGCCATAAATCCACGCGCTGTGGCGCTAAATGCACCGCGCACAACACGAAAGAAAAGTCACGTGGTGGTGGTCATCGCGCACGCCACGGTGACGAGCGAGCGCTACAGAAGGTAGCGCTCGCTTTTCCGGCTCCCCAGCGTTCGAAGAAGACGTGCACATCACCGGCATGTGTGTGGTACGCGTGCTCCAGCCGGAGCAGCGCCTTGAGCAGGCCCCTGAACACTGGAAGCACAGAGCAGCCGTCAGTGTCACCTTCCAGGATCTTTTTCCTCGTTCTGTACACCGCCGTCTTCGCCTGAGCACAGGCGAAGTTTGCGAGGTCATGGCGCTTGAATGTCTATAGAGAGAGTGCAACAGTTGCCGATCTGCGATCGTCTGTCGCGAATTTCCGCTCTGGATCTCTCTCACCCCCCCCCACACCTCTCTCCGCGTGCGTTGTTTTGATGAGGGGCCGTCCATATATGTGACGTAATTTATGGACGTACCCTACGCTCAGCTCATCGCGAAGCGGTTGTCGCCTGATTGACGCCGTTTGTTGTGCAGCACTGAGATTGTTGGCATCGCTACCATTTATGCCATCTGTGCCCGCCGACTAAATCGCTGAAATTGTACCAACACGTGCAGACGTTGTTGTTCCTGCCACCGCCGACTGACTTAGGGGCCGTCCATAAATGACGTCACGCGATTTTGGACGATTTTTGACCCCCCCCCCCCTCGTCATACGGCGTCATAAAAAGTCAGACCCCCCCCCCCTCAAATATGACATCACGAAGCTCTGCCCCCCCACAAAAAAATCTAACATGCTTCAAATCGCTGTAAACTATTGTCACTGTAGTGCGTATTTAATGTGGCGCTGCACTCTGATGTTGTAGGAGAAAACATTTATTAAAAAGTATATTTAATCAAGTAGAACGTGTTGTCTATATTTATTTAAAGTTGCGCATGTTTATGTGACGTCAAATTTCTCAAACCCCCCCCCCTCCCTCGTCACACATCGTCACAAATGTCTGACCCCCCCCCCCCTTAGGTGCGTGACGTCATTATGGACGGTCCCTTATATGGGGCGAGCTCTTATCACTCGCATGCGCGTTGCAGTCTGCAGGTGTTAGCGCCTCTAGCGGCTGCCTGTGGGAGCGTGTTGAGTGTGGACTGAACGTCGATTGCCACCAGCCACCACCACTCGCCGTGTGGTGGTTCGGGTCGCTGTCCGCACTCTGGTGCACTTTGAAGAGGAACCCGCCCCACTGCTGTTAAAAATAAGTAACATTTGAAAAAACTTGTATTTTTAAACACGCTTTTATGAAATGTACTAGTAATGGCAGAACTCCACGACTCCAGGAAGTGGCCCCGAAGCTTGCCATAACGTAAGGGACCGTGGCCAATTACAGCCAACGTCAGTTGACCGTGGACAATTAGACCCACATAACATATAAAAAATAATGTAAAAAAAATATATTTCATTTTTATGATAGAATATAGTATTGTCATCAGTACGACATTAGTATACCAAGTTTGCAATCGATAGAACATTGTGAAGTGGGTTAAAATTGAGTTACAAGATTTGAGGATATAACAACAACAACGACAACAACAGACAGAGTGAGTTAAAAGCAAGCGTGTAAAAAATATCGGTCCGACAATTGCTGTTGTATTTTTGGGAAGTCTGTAAATTCGAATCGGCTTCCCCGCGATACGAAAAGAGCCGCTGACTTTTCTCAGTCGCGTAAAGAAATACACGGCACAGGAAGACGCCTTCACGTATAGCCCTCAACATCCCCTGCCATTGTAGGAGACGTATCCTTCCCTGTAACCACGAAGCCTCCTGTTTAAATGTCACATCGACGGTGGCAACCGGAGCCGACTCTTCAGCAGAGGACGTGGGGGTGGTGCGGGTTGGCGGTGGGGGCTTAGCAGCCCCAACTCCCACCATCAACAACTCTACAAATATGACAACATTCCATGGGCATGCAATTTCAAGCTTTTTCAACAGGGCCTTACGTTGATGCAAACAAAAACAAAACAAAAACACCACCCACATTCGTTCCATTTGTTTCTAGTAAATCTGAATAGGTCTCAAGAGAGCCGCCACTGTATCCATTCAACCCTGCTCAAGTCCTGCCTAT
>NC_136291.1:2439156-2610708 GCF_964198595.1 Lampetra fluviatilis | reverse complement strand
CGGGGGAATTCAAGAAACGTGGCCACCGCTTGGACTGCCGAACCGGGAGATCGAACCGGAATCATCCGGATGATTGCAAGTCCAATCTGCTAACCATTACACCACGACTACGGTAGCAACCTTCGACGATTATATATATGCAGTGTGCTGCGTTTCGATATTATCTACACTGGTAACTGATGCATACACCAGTCTGATTACATAAGCTAAGCAGCGTGGCGAGATGTTAACTGCCTCGCCTGGTATGCAGGAGGTCGTGAGTTCGATCCCGACCCGGACGCATGCTATATATATTCAGTGTTTTCACGTATCTCTCTCTCCCTCCCCGTGGCGGCGTGAATTTTTCTCTGGGTCCTCTAGTTTTTCCCTCCACATTTAGAAACATGTGCGTTCAGAGTATTCGGTTACTGATGTATATTTCCACGTGATACGCGCCACTTCGTTGAGCTATTATTTGTGGCCAGGTCGCTTCTGGTAAAAATAGCTACATAGCTCAGTGGGGCCTTATCTGATAAACTAAAAACAAATAGTTTCGTTGAGAGTATTTGAGTCTGGATAGTTCGCGGATGGTGATCACCACGCACAGGTTGTGCCATCGTGGGGCGGGAGGGGGGGGTTACGTGGAAGGCAAAGCAGCCACATCCATTGTTGTACTGTAACGTCTATGCTCCCCGCCTACAACCTCGTGACGTGCACAGACGTGTGGAGTCTCACTCAGGTCCGCGCTGTCCCGGTCTCGATCAGCCACCGTCACCTTCCGTGCACAACGAGAAGCTCTGTGGCTGCCTATGGCACCTGGTATGCATGCTGCGCCCATGCTATCACATGCGTACGCACGTTGAACCTCGTTCTCGGGACACACGTGATTGGGTGCAATCAGACGATAGCCCATCATCAGTTAATGCTCATGACTGCCGCTGATGATGAGGATGTTGTTCTCACCCATATGAATGCATCCGCCGAATCACACGCATGCGTTGCCATACATCGCAAAGGCAAAGATCCCATGAATTGACGACAGAAGCTGTTGGGGCAAGGGCTGTTGGATCTATTAAAGCCCGCCTTTGTCTCCCCAGACAAAGGTCGATGTTGAGACAACACCAGATGGACAGGATCATGTTCAGATATCCAGTCGTCACGGATGTTATGTATGAATGTATGCATGCATGTATATTGAACTTCTTTCGCATCGTACGTAGCCAACGGTGCTAATCGGAGGTGCAGGGGAAGGACAACACGCTAATGTTAGCCGTCGCCAGGAATTAAACCATTGTCGCTAAGCTTCGTAGCACAGTGCGCTAACCACCGCGCCGCTACTCTCTATTTACACAAACAAAGACCCCCCCCCCCTGGATAGCCTCAACAAACTGCAAGGGCAAGTGCGGTTAGCCAGCGCTTTTTTTATTAAACAAGACAAAGATCCCCGTATAGCCTTAACATGCTTTTGGGGCAAGTGCTTTTATCGAACACTTATGAACGGTGTTTGAGGGGTGGCTGGCCAGCACCACGCCCGACCGCCTTTGTCTCCCTAGTGGTGATGTTTACACACCCCACACTCGGTACTCATTTGAGGCTGAGTCGACCTAAGGGAGGTCCAGGACCGGTTCAGATAATCGTCACTGGTGTTGGCTTTAAGCAGGAACCGAACTCGAGTCGCTGGGTCGTATTGCAGCGCGCTAACCGCAGCACCACCGCTCCCCACAGACGGGCGCACACACATCAGTCGTTCCCTCTTTTGTCTCCCGGCCGCCTTTGTCTTCCCAGTAGAAATGTTTGCACACCACAAAGATCCCTCCCCCCCTGCACTGCAGCATTAACAAGAAAGTGCTGTTAGCGAGCACCTATTAAGGCCAGCACGCTACACGAGGGGGCTGGGTTTCGCCCGTGCTGATGTTTACACACCGCGACCAGGTACTCGTTTAATGCCGAGTCGACCAAGCGGAAGGCCAAGATCGACCCAGGACCCGGTATTCATTGCCGACGGTGGCCGTTGGCGGGAATCGAACTCGGGTCGCCGGTTTCAGAGCACGGCGAGGTCACCGCTGCACCACCGCTCCCCGCACGCACAGACATACACCACGACAAAGATCCCCCGTGTAGCCTTGATAGACTGTTGGGGCAAGCGCTGGTAGCGAGTAGCAGCTATGAAGGCCGGCACGGCACACAAGGGGGGGAGGGTGACCAGCACCACGCCCGGCCGCCTTTGTCTCCCTCGTGTCGATGTTTACACGCCGCGCCAATCACTCATTTGAGGTTGAGTCGACCAGTGTTGGTCGTGAGCGGGAATCGAACTTGACGGGTCGCCGGGTTCGTAATGCAGCGCTCTAACCACTACACTACCGCTCCCCCCATCACGCGCACGCGCACAGACACACACACGCGCACGCACACAGACACACACGCGCACAGACACACACGCGCACAGACACACACGCGCATACACACAGACACACACGCGCACGCGCACAGACACACACACGCGCACGCACACAGACACACACGCTCACAGACACACACGCGCATGCACACATACACACGCGCGCACGCACACAGACACACACACCACACGCACATAGACACACACACGCGCATGCACACAGACACACACACCACACGCACACGCACACAGACACACACACGCGCATGCACACAGACACACACACCACACGCACACAGACACACACACGCGCATGCACACAGACACACACACCACACGCGCACGCACACAGACACGCGCACAGACAGACACACACACCATACGCGTCCCTCTGCTCTCCCCAAGGCCACTTTTGTTCCTATACAAAAAGGGAATCCCGATTATAGGGAAATGGGGAGGGCTGATTCAGCTGTTACGGGATAGGGAGCCGTAGCTTCTCATTAGACGGGGGGGGGGGGGGCTGAGGTGGGGGGGAGATAGTTATTTATTTATTTTATTTATTACGCACCCCCCACTCTCTCCCCCCCCTGTTTAAACGAGCGCCAGCTAAGTGTGGGCGGGGGTTGGGGTGGGTGGTGGCGTGGAAACGAGCGGCACAAATCAGCGTCGCTCTGCCACTTTGCCCAGGTGAAAAATGAAATACAGCGAGATCCGCACACATCATGAAGATGAATAAAAGCAATTTTGATTTTAAAGCAGCGTTAACCACGCACGCACTCGCGTTCAACACTCCCAGAGAGTTACGTGAGTAGGTACTGTGTTCACACGGCGCAGGAACGCACGCATGCACACGCGCGCGTGCACATGCACACGCGCGCGTGCATGTGTGCGCGCGCGCGCTCGCTCATATGTACATACAAAGACAAATATGCCCCCCCGATAGCCTCAACAGACTATTGGGGCAAGTGCTATTAGCGAGCACCTAACATACACACACACGCACAATCATACACGCGCGCGCACACACGCAGTCATACACGCAAACACAGGCATACACACACACAGTCATACACACAGGCATACACACACACGCGCTTACATAAATACACACGCACGCGCAGTCACACACGCAACCACGCGCATGCATGCGTACACAAAGACAACGATGCCCCTATAGCCTTGATATACTTTTGGGGCAAGTGCTGTTCGCAGCACCATGCCCGGCCAGTGACGATTATCTAAACCAGATCCTGGGCTCCCCTAGGTCGACTCAGCCTCAAATGAGTTACCTCGTGCGATGTGTAAACATCGTCACTAGAGACGGTCATACACGCAATACAAAGACAAAGATCCCCTGTATAGCCGTAACCGACTGTTGGGGCAAGTGCTGTTAGCGAGCACCTATGAAGACCGGAACGGCGCACGAGGGGGTGTGTGGCCAACACCACGCCCGGACGCCTTTGTCTCCCCAGTGACAATGTTTACACAACGCACCGCTCCCCACACACACATACGCATACACACACAATCCTGCACACACACACAATCCTGCACACACACAATCCTGCACATACACACAAGCCTGCACACACACACGCGCGCGCACGCACAGGCACCATACCGCGACGTTGAAGCCGTGGCAATGAGAACGGACTCGACCCTCACGCCATTACATTCCACACCTTCGCCGCCACCGTACACGACACCCACCCCACCTTAACCAAGCCAACCATCCTCTACTCTCGTACTCACATCTCTCACCTCCTCCTCCCACATCGGCCATAGCACACACACAGCACAGCACCCCCCGCGCCCCCAACCCCACCCTTTCCCCTCCCAACACGATTCATCCCAACATCCACAAACCCATCCCTCAGTAGCAAAGGTATCTCATTAAAGAGGGCGCAGTTTATCTAAATATTGGGCGGGCCGCAGCAGGTCAGGCTCATTATAGCACCAGCGCCTGCAAAGCGGCCCCCGCATCAATATCCATTTACCACGCGCCAGGCACCCCCCCCCCCCCCCCCCGGTGGGCCGGCGAGGGTGGCCCATGACCCCACGGGGGGACACGGAGGGGCGGAGAGGTGAGCTGAGCACCACCCCCCCACTCACCCCTCCACTCACCCCCCCCCACTCGCCCCCCGCCCCCACCCCCCCCAGTTGTTTTTTTACTTCAGTGTAGTGGGTGCTCGCAATGTCTGCGTCGGACGAGGCAAAAATCGATGCGCGCTTAGTCCGCGCCCGGGGGTACGCAGGCCGTGTGTAATTATGCATTACATCCACCTTGATATGTGTACTACAGATATGTGGGGTTATTACCGGATTAATGTCGGGGTTTTTGTTGTTCTTGTTGTTGTTGATAACCGCAACCGTGATTTAAATGAGACAACAACAAAAACAACAACACCGCGGAGATGAAACGAGTGAGATGGGTAGCAGCAGCACGGCACCCCCGTGAGAGATGACGACGACTTGGGGAGGCCTCCATCCAGCAGCGGACTGATCATGGCTCATGAAGAATACATTTCAGGTCGTTGGCGCACTGAAGTGGACACGTGACGCGTATCCACAGCCCATAGCGAGCGCTATACTGGATGTGGTGTTCCGGCTATAATCACTGATACTGGTTATGTAGATCAGGGGCTCGGTAAACCCTGCGATAGTCCACGACTCAAACACTCCCCACGTAGCCACGTATTTGAGAGTCCTATCCGGCCCTCGCTGAGGATAACAGTGAGTTCCCGCACCTATGATTTAGATCCTCACCTCTGCTATCCCCCCTCGCCAACAGACTCCCCGAACCGCACCAAGCGCTGTGGCTATTCGCAAGGACCCCCCCCCCCTCCCCCCCCCCCAAGTGGAAGGTCACCACTCCGCGAGCTTCCTCAATGAACCATTGCGCACTGCGGGAATCCACTGTGACGACCGGGTGCCCTGCCCGTGCCCGCGTCCCCGTGTCTCGCCCTCTGTAGCCATTCCTCTGCGATCATCCATCCACGTTTTTCACCTTTTTTATTCCAACCCTCCCTCTCTCTCTCTCTGCTCTCGTCGTCCTCTCGTCTAGAGCTTCTCAACCGGGGGTACGCGGACCCCTGGGGGTACGTGGCAATGCCCCAGCGGGTACGCGTGGTGATTTATGGATGTTGTGAAATTATATAATACGTGCGATTCATTGGGGGATAATAACGTATGAATCTGCCAATATAAAAGAACTACGATAAAATGTTAATTCACGTGGTAACCTAAAACCATGCTGGATCAGGCAAGGGGGGTGGGGGGGGTACTCGGTTGCAACTAAATGTAACAAGGGGGTACATTAGCACAAAATAAATGAGAACCACTGCTCTAGTCATTGATGATAAAGGCACAGCCCTGCAATGATGTGCTTTTACCCTCGCTGGCAGCAGGGCCTCCACTCGACTCGAGGAAGCTACTCTTCCACGCTGGGCAGACGTCTTGGATAGAAGTGGAAGTGGCCACGCTTCATCCCACCACACGCGATCAACTGCTGCAATGATAAGAATGATACAGATTTACAGACATTTGTTCAATGCACTGCAGGACGACGACTATGACCTCCACATGGCGAATTGAAAGCGTCAAGGAGTGGGGCGTAGAAGCGACGGTGGAGTCGTGTTTGGCAATACCTCACCACGCTGGTCAGTGAGTGGCCTTTGGTGCAGTGGTGGAAGGGTGAAATCATTTCCCATGACCCCGCGCTTCGGATCAATCGGAAACAAATGAACACGAAATATTGGGATGACCTAAAATGTCGGATCCAGCTCTAAATGTTCCAAATTTAAAATAAATATATATTTGGGTATGAATGTGAAAACCAGTGGAAACACATTCATACTCATTTAAGGCTGACATCCATGCTCTCTCTCTATCTCTCTGCACGCCTTCCCTGAGATGTTCTCTGCTGGTATTTATTAGTTACAGCGTTTTCTGGCATCACGCACCGTTTGCCAGATTACTGGACGCACGCGCCCACGCGCGTGCTCACACGCACGGCGTAATCCTTCCACCTCGTGTTTAAATATTTGAACGCATGTTTTCATTTTATGTACTCGCGCGGATGTGAGATATTGTACCGATGGGCATAGATGATCTTTCGCACATGAACGCCAATTCCCCCAGACACATTCCGCCATGCCCGTCCACCACCACCACCACCACCGCCACCACTGCCAAAGCCAACACCACAATGGGAATGTTGCACCTCATAACGAACTGCACTGTGAATCCGGCAACCGCCTCGGTTCGATTCGGGGTGAGGATTTATATTTTAAACCAGTGTTGCGGGCTCTTACAACACGCACTGACCAGTATGGCAAATGCAAAGGTCCCCCACATAGCCTCAGCAGAATGTTGGGGCAGAGTGCTGTAAGCGGGTAGCATCTTTGAAGGCCGGCACCGCACACGAGGTGGGGTGGCCAGCACCACACCTGGCCGCCTTTGTCTCCCAAAGTGGCAATGTTCACACACCGCACAAAAAACTGATTTAAGGCCGAGTCGACCTAGGGGAGGCCCAGCATCGGTTCAGATAATCGCCATTTGCATGTTCATTGGTCGTGAGCGGGTATCAAAAGTACGGTTAAACATCCCCCCGCCAACAAACGCGGCTCGGGGAGGCCGTCATCCAGCAGTAGAGTAACAAAGAGTTGGAGATCATTATTATTCAGCGAACTGGCCCCTTCCATCCATAGGTCACCGGATCTATCTGCCGGAGCGGCAGTAAAAAACAATGATGGAAGGTTGTTGTTGTTTTTTGTGTAAATCCTCTACCCGCTTCTCTATCCAACCGACAGGAAAAACGGGCGGCAGTTCGAGTGCACGCGGTGGTAAATATAACACGTGGGCCACTGCCACCTACTCCAAGGCTTGCTGATCCGCCCCCTGCTGGACATCTGTGAAAAATTGCTTCATAGCTCATCTGATTCCGCCGGTCTAAATAGAGATTCTGACAATGATTCGGATCCTTGAAGGCGTCTGTCCACAGTGGCCCAAAACGTCGTCTGGAGCTGCTCGCTAAAGAGGGCCTTCTCGTTGGAGGCACTTTGACCAGTGGTGGCATTAGCAAGCACTTGCAGGGGCTGCACCTTGTAACTCTCCCTGCCATTGTTATCATCATCATCATTACTACAATAGTATTATTAGTTGAAGACTTAACGAATCTATCCAATCGAGCAAACAGCAGCCACTGACAACGCCACGTCTTTTTTTTTTGGAGGGGGGGGGGGGATGGATACGAAACCCAAGGGCCCACCAATCCCGTGTCACCACGCGTCGGCGTGAATCCAGTGTCTTTTTCGAGCACAAAGCCTTAAGTTCATTCCCACATTTTGGGCTTTTGCTCTCCACGCAGAAGGGAGCCGCAGTGCGAGGGTAGCGGGCGAAGCGGGAGAGGGAGCGAGCGGGCGGGCACGAGCACCCACCACCACCACCCCCCCACCCAACACCACCCCCCCCACCCACCCACTACCACCACCCCACCCACCACCACCCTCCCACCCAACATCACCCCTCCACCCACCCACCACCACCCCCCCCACCCACCCACTACCACCACCCCACCCACCACCAACACCACCCCCCCACCCACCCACCACCAGCCCCCCACCCACCACCACCACCACCACCAACCCACCCACCACCACCACCCTCCCACCACCACCACCCTCCCCACCCACCACCACCACCACCACCCCCCCACCCACCACCTTCCGCACAAAACGCCCGCCAATGCCCCCAGGCTGCAATAAGTTTGGGAAACGGCAACTTTGGCTGCGGACGGAGATAACGGGGAGCAGAAGCGATGCGAATTCATCACGCTGCGTTTTTTTATTTTATTCCGTTTATATTTTTTTTTGCGCGAGAGTGTGGGGGTTTTTTTTTGGTGTAGTTCTGTGGGGAGGGCAGGGGTTGGTGGGTTGGTGCGGGGGGTGTGAGGGGTGAGGGGTGGGGGAGTGGGCTGAATTTCATCGCAAACATTCTGCAGGCCGCAGCAAAAACGGCGCTTCTCGTCCCGCCGCAACCCAAAGTCACGGAACGGCACGCGGACTCCGGGTGGACCCCTGGAGGGAACATTCGTGGGATCATCCACAGCTCTCTCTCTCCCTCCCACTCTCTCTCCCTCCTCCACTTCCCTTGATAGGACACAAATCTAGAGGTGGCCGGGCGGCTTGGAGGTCAGAGTCGCTGAGCCGGCACGGCCAGGACCGTTGGTTCGAATCCTGGTTTTTGTTGTTGTTGTTGTTTAGCTGTCGAATTGTGACGATGTAAGTTGTGGCGTAGCTATCGGTGAGTCGTGAGCGAGTGTGCAGGCAGTGCAACTGCACCGGGACTCGCGCAGACCCAAGAGCCTAAAAACCAGAGAAGATGATTATGGGAGGGTGGGGGGGGCAGGGGCATTTAATTGATTGTCCCAGGGCTCTAACCAACAACGCTATGGCGCTGCATTCAAATATAGCGAGTTGAATGTTACCGCGGGTGTATTAACCGTAATATTAGCGTCGTTCGCTTCACAATGGACGTTAAAGACTCCCTGCGCCGGCGTCAGTGTCCAGATTTACCAACATCCAAACAATTAACCGCAAATTACTTAATTGGAATTACACACAGCAGCAGCAGTAGCAGCAATCATCTCCCGTCGCCACTGGCAGAACAATGTCCAAAGCCACTCTTGCAAACGAGACTCATCCTGGTGTCTCTTGCGTTCTCACACCTGAGTTAAACAATGAAAGCAAAACGTTCTGGTCTCAGTCTGAGCATCAACAACTGGACACGCAAAAAAAAATGTTACATGTATTTATTCGAGTGCAGATAATTATTAAATACTTCGATTTGATTGCCATGTGACATGAACGATATTTTGCAATACGTTTCATTTGGCTTACATCCAACATATGAGAGTGATTGTCATTGCTCAATCAGTCTCATAGTAGAGTGTGTAGGAGTGTGACACCCTATAGCGTAAAGGATGAAAGGGCCTCTTGAAGGAGTTATCGAGAGAAGTTCTGTGAAACAAAAATACATCTCACGTTTGAATTTGGTGTTGCACTTAATTGGGTTACAATTCCAGCTCCGACTATGAAACGCATCGCCACGATCATCATGCATTGCGCCCACGTTGCAGGGCACGTGGGCAAGTTCTCCGACACATGGGGTGCACTGCTCTGGAATATTTATTTCTGAATGGGTTCATCGCAGGTCTGTTTTCAAGTAACCGGTAAACCAGTTGACCGGTTTTCAGAATCGATCGAGGGTTCCGATTGTCAGGAACTGATAGCCGTGTCCAGTAAAATGTGAAACGTATCACGACGCGATGCCCGATCCACATATACGAAGGGCACATCACAGCGATGCACTCTCCCGCTGCTCCGTACGCGGTTTTCCTGGCTTGAACATCTGAATGGGCCAATGCAGTTGTTCGCTCTGCATCTACGTCAACCGAACAACAAGA
Source organism: Lampetra fluviatilis (assembly GCF_964198595.1). NCBI lineage: Eukaryota > Metazoa > Chordata > Hyperoartia > Petromyzontiformes > Petromyzontidae > Lampetra > Lampetra fluviatilis. The sequence continues at coordinate 2,600,866 of NC_136291.1, read as the reverse complement.
AGTTAAATGTTCGCAACGCTTGGTACGCATGCGCAAACGCGCAAAACAACACGGAGGCTTAAGTCACCGCACGGTCCGTTTTCCGTCGTTTCTCAGCTAAGTGGTAACGGTACAGCCCCGAAAAATTGCGCTCGCTCCACTTCTAGCGGAAGAGTTTCCACAAGCAGGAGTGCTAGTGAGTAATTGGGTCTTACTCTTTACCATACTGACCAAAAGTCTTGGAAGATGTGGGGCGTACCCACACTTTACCCCACCACGCTGCTACCTGTGGGAAACCCATTAATATTGCTGCTGCCTGAGGCCGAGGTGGTGCCGGGGGCGGTTGGGAGGAGGGGGGGGGGATTTAAGAAACGTTCCCCATTGTTGCGACTGCCGCAACGGGAGATAGAAAATCGAACCGTCGACCGGTCTCTGGATTGCAAGTCGCGGTGAGCTGCTGACGACTGCACGCAACCACTGTGTGGTTAACAAAGACAATTTTAAACCTGTTTGAGAGATATTTTTTTTATAACAAAAATAAATTGTGACTGTGTTTTAACCGATTTTTTTTTCCTTTCCCCATTTCGGTGTCTTGTTAACGAGACACGAAAGCAAATATTTCAACAAGCCTGCTTCCTTCACAGGACAACGCCAACAGAAACTTTTTTGGAATTAATGGAGGGCAAGGGAGAGGAACTCAACAACAACAACAACAACAACGAAACCCACCACCCTCCAAGACAAATGTCTAGCTCAAAGAATTCCTGGCTAATTTAACGGCAAACGCCTCTCACCCGGAGCAACAGAAACCCGCTCTCGGCTGAGTGGGGAGAGTGAATGATGCCCTTGTTCCGCCCGCTAGAGATGTTAAGACCGTAAGACGATAGAACGAGGTCTCCAAAATAACAATAAAAAATGTTGGCGGGGATGAGCGCCACGGACATTTGTCATCGCAAAAGCAAAGTTTATTGTCAAAATGTGGGAGTATAACCACGCAATTTTTTTTTTTACAAAATTCGGAGGGGAACTGTAGGTGAAAAGGTTAGAGATACTTATGATTCTTGAAACCGCAATGGGACATCGACAAAAAGTTTCACAGTTCAAGAGAGATGTTATCATAATCACAGCGTCCCTCGCTCTGGATTTTGGATGGTGGAGGCGGGCGAGGGAGGGATGGAGAGGTGGAGGGGGCAGCTAAATCACGGCTCTGTCCTGCGTAGGAGGGCATACGCGCTCCAGAGTCGCGGCTACATTTTGCAGTCATCTGTCAGAGCGCGTGCTCACAACACAAGGCTGCTGCTGCTGCAGCATCTGGCTGGGCCAGGCTCATCCAGCATCACACAAAACAATCTCCAATATCTCCCCCTTGTCATCCCTCCTGCAGTTATTGATTTATTGAGGGATGCTCACTCGTCTTCAAGCATATAACTCGGCGTTGCGGGGTGGGATTGGGGGGTTTGGCAAAACATGCGGCTATGGAGCCGCACGAGTCTATTCAAGGACTGCTTTGTGACGTTATTTATTAAGGGTCGTCGCGACGTTATTCAGGTGTACATTGCTGCTCTTATAAAAAACATTTTTTTTTACAAATTTGAACAAAAAATGTCTCTCTTGTTATGTCGGTTGCCGACCCCACGGTATAACTCACGGTGCCACGATTCCTAGTAGTACGGGTGGATAAGATGTTACACCAAACATATATAGACAACGATTTTTTTTGCTTTGCTCTTTGAGAGGACGTGACCTGACCTGGAGAGCGGTGTAATTCTTCGGTTTAGATTGTTGGCTACACGCCTATTGACCACCGAGTAGAATTAGAGTGTTTGAAAATGCATCGTCACTCCACTGACTGACAACATTCTGAGACACATTGTTTAAAAAGGGCGCTTTGCGAATAGTAATCGTCATGAACAAAAATATGTTTAAATCGAAATCGTCGTAATCATCATCATCATCAGCATCGTACCACAACCGATGCACTTGATTGTAGGATGTTGATTGGCATTATCTTGAACCGACTACGAGCTACAGCAGAGAGGTACGCAGCACAGACGTGACATCTGACACAGCAGGATGAGCGCCGCTTCTACTCCGACAGTCTCTTTCAAACACAAATTGCCGATCACAGGGCCCAGAGACCCACGTTCCCTCTCGTCCTCTTCGTTACCAATCGTCTCGATGTCTCTGTGCCCAATCCCCGTGTTCGGTTCTTCGCTCCCCTTGCACCCCTCACTGGAATCAACTTCCCTTGTACATTACGCAGCGCTGCCCATTGACCCAACACTGCCCATAGACTCAGCACTGACCATAGACAGCACTTCCCATAGACTCAAAACTGTCCATTGACTCAGCACTGACCATAGACAGCACTTCCCATAGACTCAAAACTGTCCATTGACTCAGCACTGACCATAGACAGCACTTCCCATAGACTCAAAACTGTCCATTGACTCAGCACTGCCCATAGACAGCACTTCCCATAGACTCAAAACTGTCCATTGACTCAGCACTGACCATAGACAGCACTTCCCATAGACTCAAAACTGTCCATTGACTCAGCACTGACCATAGACAGCACTTCCCATAGACTCAAAACTGTCCATTGACTCAGCACTGACCATAGACAGCACTTCCCATAGACTCAAAACTGTCCATTGACTCAGCACTGCCCATAGACAGCACTTCCCATAGACTCAAAACTGTCCATTGACTCAGCACTGACCATAGACAGCACTTCCCATAGACTCAAAACTGTCCATTGACTCAGCACTGACCATAGACAGCACTTCCCATAGACTCAAAACTGTCCATTGACTCAGCACTGACCATAGACAGCACTTCCCATAGACTCAAAACTGTCCATTGACTCAGCACTGACCATAGACAGCACTTCCCATAGACTCAAAACTGTCCATTGACTCAGCACTGCCCATAAACTGAAAACTGTCCATAGACTCAACACTGTCCATCGACTCAGCACTGCCCATAGACTCAACGGTGCCCATAGACTCAACAGTGCACCGTAAACTCAACACTGCCCATAGATACAACACTGCACCTATAGACTCAACACTGCACCACAGACTCAACACTGCACCACAGACACAACACTGCACCATAGACTCAATGCGTGGAGGGAAAGAGAAAGGAAGGGGAGAGGGAATGGGAGTCGAAAGGTAGAGGATGGTGGATGAGCGGAGAAACGGGAGAAGGTGGAGAGGGAGAGGCTGAGTCAGGGTATCCACGCTGCTGCCGCTGCTACTGCTGCACCGAGCGGCGTCTGTTATCGCAGTGGGCGGGGCTCGGGAGGGGTTCAGTGGGAGTGGCCACGCACAGAAGTCACGTGGTTTACGGGAGGCTTGAGCTGATTTAGATGTAGAGTATTTAGATTGTCAATTGTCATCATTCTTGATTTGAAGCTTTCGTGAATGCCGGAATCCATACTCGTTGGTTCTTTCGGTAAAGTCACGTATTTTATGTTATACCTACGTGACTTTACCGAAAGAATCAAAAAGTAATTTTCATCACTCTAAAGTACCTGTAATATCGATGTCACGAAATAAATGCGCCCACGACTCTCAACTTGAAGCTCCAGGATCAAAAGCACCGACGTGGCCAACGACGCTCGCCACAACTTAAAACTCATTGCACGTCAACGTGTGCAACGTACGGACGCTGTTTGTGTGCGATAGCCTCTCACACTTGCAGGGTTATTCGAATCGGTCACGGTGAGGGGTTGAGATGAGGGAGGGGGGGGGGCAGGGTAGGATGAGTGGTGGGGTGGGGAAGAGTGGACAGGGGGGGGTTGGGTGGGGGATGTTTAACGCGATCATCCTCCGGCCAATAAATACATCACGCCCTTGCGGTCAGTGGAGTGAACCGGAGCGGACGAGTTTCGTATTTGGAGCCGGAATTGGCACGAAAAAAAGTCAGTAAATCCAGCAGACGGACCAGATACGGTGATTTGTTCGGTTGTACAACCCCCACCCCCACCGCTCACACACACTAACCACTTACCCACACTCCCTGGATCCTCACAAAAAAAAAAACCACGAAGATATACCCCCGTATAGCCTTTAAACAGAGTTCTAGGACAAGTGCTGTTAGCGAACAGCACCTATCCATGAAGGCCGACATGGTGCACGAGCGGGTGCCGTGGACAGCCAACACCACGCCCGGCCACCTTTGTCTCCCCGGTGGCGATGTTTACACATTGCACTGGGTTTTTATTTGAGGCTGAGTCCACCCCGGGGAGGCCCAGGACCGGTTTGCCTAATCGTCACTTTTATCAACCGTAGCGGAGTGCGCTAACCATTGCGCCACCGCTCCCCCACAGTTACACAAGCCCTATATGTACACACGCATAAACCCCACAGCATACACATACACCAGTGTACACACACCCACGTACACAACCCAGTGTACACACACAAAGGCAAATGTCCCCCAAAAACCTTGAACAGACTGAAGGGGCAAGTGCTGTTAGCGAGCACCGATGAAGTCCGGCACGGCACACGAGGGGGTGGGTGGCCAACACCACGCCCGACCCGCCTTTGTCTCCCCAGTGGCGATGTTTACACACCACACCAGGTACTCATTTGAGGATGAGTCGACCTCGGGGAGGCCCAGGACCGGTTCAAATCATCGTGACCGGTGTTGGCCGCAAGCGGGAATTAAGCCCGAGTCGCCGGGTTCGTAGCGCAGCGTAGCGCTAACCGCTGCGCTACCGCTCCCCCCACCCAACGTACACACGCACACACACACACACCGTCTCCAGAGTGCACGCACGCATACACCCACGAGCGTGGACACGCGCACACATGTTCTCAGTTACACAAGGAATGTCCCCGGAGACTCCCCCCCCCCCCCGCTTTAGACATCGGACAGAAGTTTGTACTCAAGTCCCAGCCAAACCCGAGGCCGCGGCACAAAATCAACACGACGACGATCCGTGCCCCCCCCCTCCCCGCAGCAGCAGCCTCCGTGGTGACTCCGGCTCGCGGAGAGAGGCGGGCGGGCGAGCGAGCGCAGGAGCCCACGTGCTCGCTTACGGAAGGAGCCGCGGTCACTCAGATGGCGAGGGTGGAACAAGTAAAAATAATAATATTCGCAAAGCTCAAAGTTATCATTGATTTACTTTCGCATTATTTATGCTGCTCACCCCCCCCCCTCACCGCCCCGCCCCCCCCCCCACCACCATGCACCTCGAACCTCGCGAAGGGATGCTGTAATGTCCCACTAGGGAAATTATCGCTGTTGGATTTTTTTGTTGTGAGATTCCGCATGAATTATTCAATGCGAACGAATCATCATCATGATCATCGTCATCATCATCAGCAGCGGCCATGGTCAATCCACCTCCACGTAGCAGCAGCAGCAGCTGCGCACGAACTTAATTTCACAGCTCCGTCTCTCCCTTAGGAGTGCCCTTACATTCTGGTATACGCGGTCCACTCCTTGGAGCCATCCCTCCGTTATTAGTCTCGACCATCGTGGAACCTTCTGGCCATGGCTTAGTCCTGCACAAGCCCCACTTGCCAGCAGCGTAACGAGCGTGGAGCCAGGGGGTGCCTTGCCCCCCCCCACCCCCTAGTGGCCAAAGCTACGAGTTGGGGCCTTCTTGACAACCACCATGAGATTTACACTATGAGACATCTCCTTTACCAGTGGCAAAATATAGTAGTAGATTTTTACCCTTTAAACTGGTACAAAAACTGATACCTTTATACAAGGCATCATGTTTGCAATAACCACAACACAAGCAGTCAAAATGCAAACAAAAAAAAACAACTCTGATAATGATAATGATATGCACTGTCCTTGAAGTTGATTGGTCCACACCCGACACAGCTTTTCTTAGAGCCTAGTCTCCATTGGTGTTGGACCAGATGACGCCAAAAGGCGTACAACTCAAAAACAGCGCACTATCAGAGTATTGAGAGCTCGGGGTAAACTTCAAGGACAGTGCATATCATTATCATTATCAGAGTTGTTTTCTTTTCGTTTGCATTTTGACTGCTTGTGTTGTGGTTACTGCAAACATGATGCCTTGTATAAAGGTGTCAGTTTTTGTACCAGTTTAAAGGGTAAAAACCTACTACCACCATGAGATTTGTTTTCAACAATAACAACAACAGTGTGGAAAACAAGTATTTAAAACGGAGCGCCCCAACAGCGTTACATGTTCGAGACCGTGAGCGTTACGACGTGATGTGGAAAGAGGAGTCAGGATGTATAATAGCCTCTAGGTGCGACCGTGCGAAACAAATCAAAATATTGAGGCCCCACGTGACCGATTGCCGCACCCCCTAGGGCTGATAATGTACTTACAGCGCCACTGCCACTTACTTTTGAGACCAGTCAAGACGATGTCTCTAATTGTAGACAATTCTCGCGGACTTATTGTTCCTGTGGAGCGACTGTGCTGACCCCACTCAGCTACCACCCCAGGACGCCGTGAAATGATTCGCACAAATGTTTTACATATAATTGCAGCCTCTTTGCTTTTTCAAACGTCATACAGAAGAAGAATTAGAAGACGAACATGAATCAGAATAATAATGAGAAGAACATGAATTAGAAAAATATGAATAATAATAGTAAGAAGAATACGAAGAAAATGAATACTAATAATAACAAGAAGACAAAGAATAAGAATAAAGACCGCAGCCTTAAAGAGGGACAAAAGATAATCGGCGACGTTTCGGGCAATGGCCCTTTTACATGTTCTCGCCTGAATCAACAGAATAACTTGACCTGAAACGTTGACCCGATGAAAGAGCAACGCAATGATTGTGGGGTTTATTGTTTGTGTGTTTAGGCAGGTTTAATATTCACAGTGCAGTCAATTTGGTTTATTAAATTTGTTTTGTATTGCTTCATGTACAAGGAGATGTTAAGTGGGGTTACAATTTGCAGTATGTATTTTACAATATATATTCATAAAAAAAAAGGTATACGTGATGTTGCCGTGCTGGAATCGTGTTAGCACAGTCTACTTAGGGAGGTCGCAGGTTCAATCGATCGGTACCGTCGTGTGTGGCGGGAGCAAAGTGCGGCAAATTCCCGCTGCTTCCAACACATCTGGCCAGCATAGATGAGTAGGCCAAATAATAATAAGAAGAATGTAATCGCGTTTAGTGTTATACATCGTGACGTTCGTGCACTTTGCAACTCACGATCGCTGAGTAGGCCCCACAGAGCAAGCTTCGAAGGTATCCCAGGCAGTGATCTGGCACGAACAACTGCCAAAGCTCTGCGATCCTCTGTATATATCAAGACGTGTCCAGCCTATACAAATGTAAGGACACCAGAGTGCCCGGAGAAAAACCCATCGCACGCGAGAGGCCTGTAAACACTGTATCACGGTCAGGAGAAGACGCGTGATGTTAGCCCGCTTGCTGTACCGTCTTCTCCTGGCGAGCCAGGGCACGGCTTCTCATCGACGATACGAACATTTGGTGCGGTCATTCACCTAACCCTCTCTGCTGGATTACAGGCCACGTGCATGGGCACCACCACCACTGCACGGTGCCACGGTGGCGAGATGTTAACTATCTCGCCTGGTATAAAGAGGTCGTGGGTCCGATCCCTCCCTCGAGTTGATGCTGCTTCCATCAGCAGTGGCGTAAGCAAAGCAATCTAACTAAACTATAAACTATATATTGTTTTACCAGGTAAGGCCCACTGAGCTCTATAGCTCTTTTTTCAGAAGCGACGTGGCCACAGATGATAGCCCAACAAGTGGCTTATCGCGTGGGCATTTCAAGCAGCCAAATACTGTTTCTAAATGTGGAGGGGAAACAAGGGATATAAATCCACGCGACCACAGGGAGAGAGAGAGAGCGATAGAGAGAGACACGCAAACTCGAAATAAATAGGAATCAGGGTCGGGATCGAACCCACGACTTCCCGTATGCCAGGCGAGGTAGTTAACGTCCCGTATCCGTGACGCCCCATCGGTGGGCTGCACCTTGACCTGAGATGAACGCTCCAGTCAAATCGGTTCACGCCAAACAGCTCCACAAATATATTCATCATGGGACCTCCTTTGCCAGTACGGCGAAACCAAGCCTCTGATTTACCACGTGGCCCTGGGATTTCAACCGACAAATGCTAGAAAGCTGCCACGGCAAATAACAGTTAAATAACGCCAATACGAGGACAATGCATGGACAAATCATTAGCGCATACCAGCGAAATGCGTTTGCCCTCTCGTGAGCCAAGCCGTAAGCCTTGGCATGTGCGTCCACCTTTTTTTGCGATCGTCAACTAGGAAATAAGTACGTGTGTGTATGTGCATATACGTGTATATATGTATAAAAAAACAAACACAATTGCAACAAGTTTTGCGAAGAGCTCGCGCGTATGGAAAGGCGCGAGTCAGGAGTTTAAGTCGTAGAGGTGGTATAAAGAAACGAAGATACGAGAGAGAGAGAACACGGGGGGCTCACGCCTGCGATGCTGCTGAGTGGGGTGTAGAGGGTGCCTTGCCCACCAAACTCCCCCCCCCCTTGTGGCCAAAGCTACGAGTTGGACTCCCCCTTGACACCTACCACGATATATGTTTTCAACGAGTGTAAAAGAACATCGTATTTAAAACGCGGTTTATATCTTTTTTGTTGTAAAAATGCTTTCTATTTAAGTGCCACGTTTTTATTTAATTCCAAATCGAACCCATGACCTCCTGCATAGCCGGCGAGGTAGTTGACATCTCACCACCGTACCCCCCCCCGCCAAACGACTAACTGCGAATACACCAATTCCTTCTCCTGGACAGAGGTGGGTATGTAAATCTAGGTATCTGTGTGTATCTCTATGTATCTCTGTGTATCTCTGTGTGTATATATACGTATCGTAGTGTTGTCACACGTCCGACCGCAAAGCTGCACGAAGAGTGACCTCAAACCGCATAATATAACTAATCTTGGGTCGAGGTGGGTCAGGCGCATATACAGAGCCAAATCGCACACACCGACCCCCGCGCAAAGCTAGGGCAGCACGCGCAAAGTGTTTCGCGTGCAACGCACAACGCAGGGGGACGCGTTTCTTAAACAAAAGAGAACGATTTAAATTAAACATAGAAAATAAACTGCTGCTCGTGATCTCTAGACCAGCCCTTCACGAGCGGTGGGTCATGACCCATCGGGTGGAGTGGGGCGGGTGTGTCGAAGGGAGGGGAGGGTTGCCATCATAAAGGGGTAGGGGGATTCACCAATTGAGCCAATATTACAATGATTTAATACTCTACATATGGTGCGCGCATTACAGATAACGCGGTCGAACTACAACAACTCTGGGTGCACAACAGTAGACACACACATACTGCACGCGAGTTGCAGGATGCGTCCAACATTCAGACACAATACTCCATTTAAATGGTTAATGCTTCGCACACTGCGACTTGCAATCCAGAGGGGCCGCCGGTTCGATTCCGTTTCCCGGTGGGGTAATTGGAAACAATGGGGAGAGTTTCTCAAAATCTTCTCGCCCGCCCCTCCAACCGCCTCTGTCCCCCAGCAGTATAAATGGGCACGCCACGTGCGGTGTGGTCAAGTGTTGGGTGACGCCCACCGCATCTACGAAATCGTGCGCGAAAAGTCGACCAAAACCGTCTTTCTTGCAGTCCGCTATCACCAGTGGAGGGGGCCTCCTTCTCGCCAGCAGCGGTGTGAGCAGGCCGTTGCAGGGCCGCGCCTCTGCCTCTTGAGTTTTCAGATGGCTCTCCTGCCTGAATGTTCAGGCAGTCTCGATCGATTTTCAGGCAGCCTACCTCAGATTCCAGTACACCCCCCATCAGGTGATTTTCCCGACTGTTTCCCAACCACAATCTCAAAAAACTAAACTTTTTATTTGACCAGGTAAGGCCCACTGAGCTATGTAGCTCTTTTTCAGAAGTGACTTGGCCACAAACGATAGCTCAACGAAAGTGGCTTATCATCGTGTAAATATATAACCGCCAAATACTGTAAACGTAATCTGCGTTTACAACCCAACACCCCACTACCTCGTTTAGCCGTTACACTCCCGAAGCAAAACAAGTTAACAGGCAAGACACACACTCTTCTCACTATAGTCACGTGATGTAGCTATTTATTGTTTTTTTTTACACAGAAGTGAAGTGCATTGTGGTCTTCGCGAAATGCATTGTGGACTTCGTGAAGTGCATTGTGGTCTTCGCGAAGTGCATTGTGGTCTTCGCGAAGTGCATTGTGGTCTTCGCGAAGTGCATTGTGGGTTTCACGAAGTGCACTGGGGGTTTCACGAAGTGCATTGTGGGTTTCAAGAAGTGCATTGTGGGCTGAAGTGCATTGTGGGCTGAAGTGAAGTACATTGTGGGTTTCACGAAGTGCATTGTGGGTTTCACGAAGTGCATTGTGGATTTCAACACGTGCATTGTGGGTTTCAATACGTGCATTGTAGGCTTCGCGAAGTGCATTGTGGGCTTCGCGAAGTGCATTGTGTTCGAGATGTGCATCATGGTCTTCGAGAAGTCCACAATGTACTCCCTCAGCCACGAGTACAGGTCCCCCACCCCTCCATAAATGGTCACGCAACTCACACGGTCGACCATGCGACTTAACAATCCAGAGGAGCACCTGCAACGCGAGCAAATTATTTCATCGCTCCATCTCCTGCGGACGTACGGTCCTTTCCGGGGGGGGGCGGGCACAGTTGCCACGCATCGACTCCCCATTTATTCCGAACATGAAAGGGGGACGCCGCGGAGTAAAAACATCGCGCAGGGGCCTAACAAACGAGGCGGCGGATTTCTGTCCCAAAGCGTGGCCGGGGGCTAGCGATAGAATCGGATTTTTTGTTTAAACAAAAAAAAATACCACTAGAAAAATGCAGGTACGGAACACAGGAAGGACTTTGATTTTTCACCAAGCCGACAGTTTTGTTTTGTTTAGGAGCTCTGAACACAAAAAAAACAACCTGAAGTTCATTAACCCACAAGAAGACGCCTATCTATCTATCTGCTCTCTCCCTCTCGCCCCTCCGCCCCCCTTGTGAAAAATGAGACTGACAAATTGTTTATTAAAAAAACATGCCCGTGATTTACATTGCGAGTAAACGCTACCAGGACTGACCGGTCACATGCGCGAGCCAAGTCGCATGTTCAGCTACTTATGAAAGCAAATCTGCAAGAATGATTAGCTGAAAACCCTCACTAAGGCGTCTCCGCCCACACGTATCCACCCACACATCCCCCGCCTGCCCGCACACTCATCCACTCACTCACCCACTCGCCCACCCCACTTAACCGCTTAACCACCATCCCACTTACCCAGCTATCTGCCCACTTACCCACGCAATCTACTCGCTCGCCCATCCATCCATCCACACTTATCCGTGAATTAAACCTCTCGCCCATATCCACTCACCTACCCACACGTCTCATCATCGACGCAGCCACTCGTCCACTGACCTACCAACCCACTCAACTATGTACCGACTCACTCACGCACCTACTCATCACTCTACTCAACCACTCACCCACATACACAATCCGACGCCCACACATTCGCCCATCCGGGCATTTACACAGCCATCACCTCACCAACTTACCTGCCACCCACAACTTACCCACCTACTATCGCACACATTCAATAAAACATTAACACGCTCACTCATGCACCCATCCACTTATCCACCTACTCACCCATCCAATGACATACCCACCCGTCCACTCACTCAACCACTCACCCATCCACCCACCAACCCAACCAGCCATTCACCCATCCACTCACAAACCCGTCCATTCACTCATCCAGCACATGACTTTCTTATCCGCGAAACCCATCCCACTCGCTCAAACTCACTAACCCACACACTCCTCCACTTGCATACCCAGTCCAACGACAAATACTCCCCGTATAGCATTAACAGACCGTTAAGGCAAGTGCTATTATCGAGAACCAGGGCCGGCATGGCACAAGAGGAGGTTGGTGGCCAACACCATGCCCGGCCGCCTTTGTATCCCGAGTTGCGATATTTACACACCGCACCAGATGCCCATTTACGGCCGAATCGACCTTGGGGAGGTCCAGGACGGGTTCGGATAGTCGTCACTGGTGTTAGTGTTGGTGGCCGTGAGTGGGTAATCGAACTCGGGTCACCGGGTTCGTAACTGCTTCGTCACCTTTCGCCCACTACCCCCACTTCCCTCTTGCCCTGGACGATGAGTGAAAACGAACCGCGGTGCATCGTTGCTGAAGGCAGACGAACACACGCACACACACACACCTCTAGAATCCGGCCGAACGCGAGCCAGTAAAACGTGGCGGCAGATGGCAGACATTCCCTCGATCAGATTTAGCGTGCACACGGGGGGCGGCACGCCGAGTTCTTGTTTTCACGTCGTTCGCCCAAGTAAGCTGGTCCGGGCAGATCGTCCGAGTCGTTAACGGGTCGAGCGGAACGCGTTGGGCAAGTGTGCCAGGGTGTGCCCATGGACATGCAATACGGGAGGGGGTGGGGGATTGTCTTTGGTGATATGGGGAGCGGTAGTGGAGTGGTCTGTATGTATCTTGAACTTCTTTGGCACCGTACGCAACCAACCGTGCTAATCGGATGCGCACGTGGCCGGTTTAGAGAATTGTCAAGCGAAGAATCGAACTCGGGGCTCGTAGGTCAACGCGCTAAATGCTACACTACCGCTCCCCATGGCACCTGGGTCTGTCCCGTGACTTTCTACACACACACATACCCAGCTACACACACATACCCAGCTACACGTACACCCACGCACAGATGCACGCACACACACACACAGCCACACACACAGCTACACACACAGCTACACGTACACCCACACGCATACCCAACTACACGTACACCCACGCACAAACCACACATACACAGACATACTCAGCCACGCGCACACCCACAGACATGTACAACCACACACATGCCCAACCACACACATGCCCAGCTACACGTGCACCCACGCACATATGCACGCAAGCATACACACACATACTTAGCCACGCACACAGCCACACAAAGACAAAGATCCCCCATATAGCCTTAGTATACTGGAGGGGCAAGTGCTGTTAGCGAGCGCCTATAAAAGCCGGAACGGCACACGAGGCCGAATCGACCTTGGGGTGGGTGGCCAGCGCCACGCCCGACCGCCTTTGTCTCCCTAGTGGCGATGTTCACACACTGCACCAGGTACTCATTTCAGGCTGAGTCGACCTAGGGGAGGCCCAGTACCGGTTAAGATAATCGTCACTGGTGTTGGCCGTGTGTGAGAATCGAACCCGTGTCGCCAGGTTCATAGCGCAGCGCGCTAACCGCTACACCACACAGAGCCACACAGCCACACACAGCCGCACACACAGCCACACACACACACAGCCACACACACAGCCACACACACACAACCACACACACACAGCCGCACACACACACAGCCACACACACAGCCACACACACACAGCCACACACACACACAAACGCACACACACAGCCGCACACACACACAGCCACACACACAACCACACACACACAGCCACACACACACACAGCCACACACACAGCCACACACACACAACCACACACACACAGCCGCACACACACACAGCCACACACACAGCCACACACATAGGCACACACTCACACACAGCCACACACACAGCCACACACACACAGCCACACACACGCACAGCCACACACACAGGCACACACTCACACACAGCCACACACAGCCACACACACACACGCACATATAAAGAATAACTTCAACAGATGTTCCGAGCTGTCGCTTCCCCGGAAACTCCTGTTCACATCGAAAACTCCAGCGAAGGGAGTCCAAGCAAAATACAGGGGAGGAATCATGTTCCTTGTTAACACTGCGATACTTTTTTTAATGGCCATAATCTGTGTTTACATTTGCAAGGGCAGGAATGTGTGCATTTCTTAAGGGCAGTGAGTCTGTCTCTTTCGCTTCGTGCAGACATTCAGCGCTGTTGCATGTCCAGGAAATGAATGAAACAGAAATGCATTATAAGTGGAAGGGAGTTGCAGGGTAGGGGTTGGTTGTTGAGGGCGGTGGTGGTGGTTGGTTTGCTTTGATTATGCTAATAGTGTTGATGGACGTGGTGGTGGCGTTGTTTATAGCTGTGTTGGTGGTGGTTATGATCACGATGATAGTGGTAGTGGTGTTGGCAGTGGTGTTTGTCGGTGAGTTTGATCATGATTAAAGGGTGGGTGGTTATTGTGATGTTGATGGTGTTTATAGTGGTGGTTGTGGTGTAGATAGTCATGATAGTGGTGGTGGTGGTTGTCGTGATAGTGGTGTTGGTGGTGGTGGTTGTCGTGATAGTGGTGTTGGTGGCGGAGGTTATAGCGGTGGTCATTAATATTATGATCGTGGTTACGATAATGGTGGTAGTGGAGGTCGCTTATAGTGGTGGCATTTATCGTCGTGGTCACGTGTCCTGAAGGTGCACCTAGCATGGCACAAGAGCCGTGGTGACGTCACCACTACTTCGTGGTGAACGGCGGTTGTTGTTGTTGCAGCAGCAGCGGCAGAGAGAGGAGAGTTTGATTCGCAAATGTCAAAAATTAGCGGGGCTTTTGGCTCAAGGGTTAAGTGGCTGCAGCGTGGCACGACACAGAGTATTGTGTTGTTCCATTGGCTGGACTAACTCTCTGTCTTGTTGCTATGATCGCTTCCATCCATATGCAGGCAGCCAAAGTGGCTTAGTGGTCAGATAATTCACAACGCAATGCCATGGTCCTGCAGCCGTGTCAACCAGGGGCGAAATGACCCACCCACCCACTCACTTCACAAACTCACTCACCCACTCACCCACTAAATCATTCACTCACTCGCGCACTGAATAATTCACTCACTCGCCCACTGACTCACCCACTCACTCACCCACTCACTCAGCCACTCACTCATTCATTCACTCACCCACTGACTCACCCACTCTCTCACCCACTGACTCATTCACTCACTCGCCCACCCACCACCTGCTCACCCGCCCACGACCTAGGCCGGTGGGGGGGTGGGGGAGAGATCGACCCAGCGACCGGTTTCAAATATTCGCCGCTGTTAATCGGCCGCGGTGGCGAGAATCCAACACGGGTTCGCCTGCTTCGTTTTGCACGGCGCGCCAAACGGCCGCGCCACCGCTCCCCCACGCACACGACACAAACACGATACACACACGATACACATACGACACGCACACGATAAACACACGACACAAACACGACACAAAGAACACGACACGAACACGACACGAACTCGCACGAACGCGACACACACACGACACGCACACAACACAAACACGACTCGACACACACACGACACAAAGAACACGACACGAACACGACACGAACTCGCACGAACACGACACACACACGACACGCACACAACACAAACACGACTCGACACACACACGACATAAAGAACACGACACAAACACGACACGAACAAGACACGGACACGACACAAACACGACACACATACGACACGCACACAACACAAACACGAACAAGACACACACACGACACGAAAACGACACGAACACGACACGCACACGACCACGACACGCACACGGAGGCCGGACAAAGGGCGACAGAGCGGAGAGACGTTGCTAGCCACGATGCCGCGCTATCCCCCCCCCCCCCGTGTCCCCGAACTTGTACGAGGAGACGGGGAAAGGTTCCTCCGAGATTTGTAATGCGAGCGCGCGTCACAACGTCGACGGCCATAAACCTTATTGCTGTTTTGTAATAACATCCCGCTATTGCTCCCAGCGTAGCTCTCACTCGGCCTCCCCCCCCTCGCCCCCCGGTCCCCCCCACCCAACCCCCCACCCACCCCCCGCTGAATTTAAATACCTTCTCATCTCACCACCCGCTCTCTCAAGCGCCACATCCACGACAGTCCGGCCACCCGCCACCTCCTCGCCCATCATCAGCCCATCATCCCCTCCTGGGGTCTATAAAATCCGCACCACTTTGTAGGGAAATCAAAAGTCGTGCGATGTTCAGCAAATGAATGTGCGTTCAGAACGCACGCACGCGTGCGTGCGTTGCGTGTCAATGACTTGTGCGAGTTTTATTTTGACGCGACGAACCCAGCGAGCCAAAAATCGACCTTAAGCAGCAAAGGATTGCAGGGCTGCCCCTTTATCCCTTCACCGAGTCAGCTGTGCACCCTCTAATTGAACTGACAAGCGGAGTAAATACATAAGGCCCACTGAGCCATGTAGCTGTTTTTCAGAAGCGACCTGGCCACAAATGGTAGCTTAACGAAGTGGCTTATCATCATCATCATCATCATGTGGAAATGTATAGCAGCTGAAGAGTTGTTGTTCTCTTTTAGCCCCGCCCCCCCCCCCCAATACGTTCCATTCATTGGCTACCACATTCAGATAAGCCCCTCCCCCCCTCCTCCCCCCCCCCCCTTAACTTGTATTTAAGAACTTGTATCTTGGAATTTTTGCCTCACTTGATACAGTAAATCTAGCTGTGACGGTCCCACCTGATGACGGAGACTTGTGTTGCCTCCGAAACGTCGTGATTTATTATTTTATTTATATTATTATTTCCATTATTTTTTATTTTATTATTAATTTTTACCTACGTGACTTTACCGAAAAAACCTATGAGTATAAATCCTTTCAGTCACGAAAGCTTCGAATCTAGAAGTAGCTGAAGACTCTAAACGCACCTTCATTCTAAATGTTGAGGGAAAACCCGGAGTACTCCGGAGAAAACCCCACGCGACCACGTGGAGCGAGACGCGCAAACTTCAAATATCCAGGCGTCAAGGTCAGGATCGAACCCACGACCTCCTGTATACCAGGCGAAGGGGTTAACATCTCGGCACCGTGACGACTATATCTGGTGCGCGGGAGCCCGTGGACTATCGCTGATCCCCAAGAGGAGGAGGAGGAGAGAGAGAGAGAGGAAAAAAACCGCAAAAAAAACCGGAGTCGTGTTCTTGGCTGCTGAGGACATGAAAGCAACAGCAGCGGAATAGATGCGGGCCGCATGGTGCTATAAGCGGTTATGATGTATAGGGCTATCACTTTTCAGAGCCTGTATATTTACAGGCCCTAGTTAAATATATCACGGCGCAGGAACGCATCTCCTGGCACGAGGCATTCGCTGTGTGACGTGCGGTCGACCCGCGTAACAAAAACAGAAACAAGCTGGGGGGGAAAGCGACAGTGGTGGTGGTGGTGGTAGCGGCCGCAGTGCGATGAGCGCGTGCACGCGTGCCTATGTGTGTGTGTGTACATGTGTGTGTGTGTGTACATGTGTGTGTGTGCGCTTGTGTGTGTGCACGTGTGTGTGTGTGCACGTGTGTGTGCACGTGTGTGTGCACGTGTATGTACGTGTGTGTGCACGTGTGTGTGCACGTGTGTGTGTGTGAACGTGTGTGCACTTGTGTGTGTGTGCACGTGTGTGTGTGTGCACGTGTGTGTGCACGTGTGTGTGCACGTGTGTGTGCACGTGTATGTACGTGTGTGGGTGCACGTGTGTGTGCACGTGTGTGTGTGTGAACGTGTGTGTGCGCGTGTGTGTGTGTACGTGTGTGTGCGTGTGTGAGCGGTAGGGTAGCGGTTAGCGCACTGCGCTACGAATCTGGCGAACCGAGTTCGATGCCCGCTCACGCCCAACGCCAGTGACGATTGTCTGGATCGGTCATGGGCCTCCCCTAGGTCGACTCAACCTAAAATGAGTACCTGGTGCGGTGTGTAGACATCGGCACTCGGGAGACAAAGGAGGCTGGTCGTGGTGCTGGCCACCCATCCCCCTCGTGTGCCTTGCTGACCTTCATAGGTGCTCGCTAACAGCACTTGCCTCAACATTCTGTTAAGGCTATACGGGGGATCTTTTTTTTTGCGTGTGCCAACACTTGCTCCTACAGGACGTGAAGGCTGCACGGGACATCTTTATCTTTGCCATTTTGTGTGCTGTGCAAACTTCGTCACCGTGCCCCATTCCCGCACCGTGTCCCGTTCCACGTGTACACACACGTGCACACACACAGACACACGTGTATACACGAATATACACACACAGAGACATGTGTACCCAGACACATACGTGTACACACGGCCGTGGGCCAGAGGAGGGTGGCGGGGGCATGGGCAGGGGGGCAGGGGGGCCGGGAGGCCGGAGGTCGGATGTCGGCTCCCAGCCGTCGAGGGCGCGCGGCATCCGCGATGTCAGCTACGCGGCTCGGAGAACCCGACCCCTCGGCGCGCGATCCTCGCAATCAGGGACGCGTCCCCGAGTCTCTCGTCGCATTAGCACTTGGGGCCGGCGGCCCGGACGCCGGGTCACGTGCTGCTGTGTCGCCCAAGCATTTGCACTCGATAGATCATCGTCGTCATCGTCGTCGTCTTTGACATCAGCAGCAGCAGCAGCAGCCATGGTCCGTCAATCCACCGGTCAAAGTCAAAGAGTTGGTAGCTAGATGTTAACCACCTCGCCTGGTATGCAGGAGGTTGTGGGTTCGATCCTGACCCTGACGCTTGCTGTGTATTTGGAGTTTGCGTGTCTCGCTCCCCGTGGTCGCGTGGACTTTTTCTCCGGGGTCCTCCGGTTTTCTCCTTCAAATTGAGAATCAACAATTGGTTGAGAGTATTTCGCTGCTATACATTTCCACGTGATAATAAGCGACTTCGTTGAGCTATCATTTGTGATGGCTTCTGAAAAAGAGCTGTATAGCTCAGTGGGTCTCACCTGGTAAAATAAAAAAATAAAAATTCGTTTCAAAGTGACTTGCTGCTCAAATGAACATTGAGGTACTGGTGCTCATCTTTTGATTATACAGCCCTGAGCCAGTGGTGGAAACTCCACATTTATATGACAGGGGTGAGTCTTTCCATACGGCCACTGTTGGTTTCCCTTCAAAGTGGTGCTAATTTTATCGACCCCCCCAAGGAATGATGGGCTAGGTCAACCGCTGCCCCTTCCCGCCCCCCGTGTCACCCCAACCAGGATTCGAATTTGCGAGCTGCTCGCCCAGCCGCTGAACCACGTGGCCGCATAGTCCACTGCTGCATGATAATATTATATTTGGAACCAGACGATAGCACGTGCTGCTGCTTGATTGAAGCGTGTCCAGTATTTAGATCACCATCAGCCAGGGTCAATGCACTGCTGGAAGAATGCCGTCGGTGGTGATGGTGGGGGGGTGGAGAGGTTAACCATACTTCACCTCGCTGGTCAGTGTGGGTTGTGAAGTAGTGGGTTGTCAGGGAGTAGTGGCGACGGCGTGTGGGCAGGACCGGTGCAGATATCACTCGTCACTGATGCTAGCCGCGGCCGGGAATCGAACTCGGGTGGCTGTTACCACTCCACTCATATAGAAATTCAGACGCGGTATCTCTACTGGGTATGCGATGATAATGGTGACGATGATGATGATGGTGGTGGTGGTGACGCTGATCATGCTGCACGGCTTCAAATACATTGTCACGATCGCGATGCCACACACATCGCACGAGTCACAGCATCATGCTTCTCGCGCGTGTCATCGTTTGTAATTGGGCCCACGTACATCCCAGCGGCCACGAGAGGCTCCACAATCAACAAAAATACTTCTGGGGTCAATAGGTCAAGACCGAGTTGCCGACAAAATTAAACCTTAAATGTTGAAGAACACCGCCAGGCGTTCAAGTTAAATGTTGATGCCGCTTACAGCGATTCTGATTGACGGGACCGGTGTTGGATTTCCGCCCGGACTGAAGTTTTCTCGACGGAGGCAATTCAGGGAATTCACCCCAAGCAGAATCGGTACCGAGAATATGGCCAGTTGGCCAGTACCGGCGGCGAAGTGGCGGTGACTAAAAACGTGGGGGGGAGGGGGGGGCAGGGGGGGTCAGCGAGGGGGAGAGGCACTTAAAATAACACCGATGATACGTTAGAAATGTAATGTACTCGAGATGTAATTTTACGCGGAGAAAATGTTTCAGTTGTAATTAGCCGTGTAATCATTTGGCCCCAGCGGTAGAGCAAGCGGGCTCGGAACCGGAAGGTTGCTGGGGGTGGGAGTGGTGGGGGTTTTACTTCGCCCATCATCGCTCCGGGGTCTTTAAAATTAGTACCACTTTGTGGGGAGGTCAACTGCCGTTGTCCTATGCAGACTCACACTCACCCACTCCCCCCACCCCCTGCCATAGAAATGTGGAATTACCACCACGGTCTCACTTTCACACCCTCGTTGGTATTGTTTCTCGATTTGCATGTCTCATTTGGGCGGAGTGGGGGGCGTGGTAGAGTATTGTGGCTCGTGATATGAACGTCTCCAAAAGAGACTACAGGACAGCAAGTAGAATTGACATCAGCTTACAGCTTATTCACATCATTTAAACTACCACCGAGTTCAGTTTAACGATGGCAAAAACAACTTCATAAATGCCTGTCAAGACAAACGGTGAATTATCTAAAAACGGGTATTGTGTAGCAAAAAAAAAAAATCTTCAAAAGCGTTTAGATTCACATTCTGTATGAGTGTGTGTCAGCAGCAGCAAGAGCAGCAGCTATGATATACCCACAGCTGGATGAAGGCCTTTCAAAGCCACCACCATCTCTCACAGGGGCGCGATGCCACCAAATCATCTCCGTGGTGGACTTGCTACTGGGAGGTGACTCCTGCTAAACGGATTTCAGACGTGAGTCGGGGGATTGTTTTGGGGGATGGAACGGTAGCGCAGTGTGTTTCACTCGCTGCGGGATGAACCTGACGGACGTGAGTTCAATTCCTGGCCAACGGCGAACATCAGTGGTGGAGTGATATCTGACCCGGGCCTGGTACAGCCCCAAAACCAACCACCCACTTTGCGATCCTGCAAAGAGAAGTGCGGTGAAGTATGGTCAAAACACCCCCGGGTAAACGTTATTTGGAGGCCTTCATCACAGCCGTGGACTGGTAGGTGAAGGGATTGCCAACGATTGAGGATTGGAACAGAAGCGGTTGAAACAAAAATAAAATCGATACGACGCACAATGAAATAACAACATCACCTTCGTATTTTACTCAAGACGCAGAGCGGTGTAAGACCACGGCAGCAGATCAGGATAAATACGTGTATTCCCCTATTCTTTATCGAACCGATTAATTTCGGACGCAGCGAAAGAGAGAAAAAAGAAACAGATAAACGTTTTGCGCGCTCGTGTGCGTGTATGTGTCTGTGCCTTTTTTTGTCGTCACAAGTGGGCCGATTTGTCTCACTCAGTCGTTAAAACGAAAGACATCCGTTTTTTTGTGTGTGTGGGACAGGATACGCACGGTTAGTGGTACCCGGGCACTTATTTAAATCGCCGATATCTCTTTTTGCTCCGCTGCATCTTTTTTTAGACGCCTGCGCGAAGGAGCCGGTGTTGCCGAGTTAAGGTCAGGGTTAGGGCGGAGAGCCTGAGGTCAAATGCGCCAGACGGCGAGGATTGCCTTTCAACTTTGACGCCAACCTAAATTTGCTCGCAACTAAAAGCGGGAGAGTTGCACCCGTCCGGACGGTGGAGCGGCCCACACAGACGGACACACAGATCGACACACAGACAGACACACAGACACATATCGACACACAGACAGATACACAGATCGACACACAGACAGACACACAGACACACAGACAGATACACAGACACACAGACACACATCGACAGACAGACACACAGACACACAGACAGATACACAGACAGACACACAGACACACATCGACACACAGACACACAGATCGACACACAGACACACAGATCGACACACAGACGGACACACAGACACACAGATCGACACACAAACGGACACACAGATCGACACACAGACAGACACACAGACACACATCGACACACAGACAGACACACAGACACATAGACGGACACACAGATCGACACACAGACGGACACACATATCGACACACAGAGGGACACACATATCGGCACACAGACGGACACACAGACAGACACACAGACAGACACACAGACACACAAACGGACACACAGACAGACACACAGACGGACACACAGACAGACACACAGACAGACACACAGACAGACACACAGACAGACACACAGACACACAAACGGACACACAGACAGACACACATATCGACACACAGACGGACACACATATCGACACACAGACGGACACACATATCGACATACAGACGGACACACAGACAGACACACAGACAGACACACAGACACACAAACGGACACACAGACAGACACACAGACAGACACACAGACGGACACACAGACAGACACACATATCGACACACAGAGGAATTCTCCTTCTCCATGTTCACATATTCATGCTGCTACTCCAAGTCCTTCTCCTCCAAGTCCTCCTCATCTCCCCCCCCTCCTTCTCCAATTCCTCCTCCTCCTTCTCAAAGTCATTCTCATTCAAGTCCTCCTCCTCCAAGTCCTCCGCCTTATCCCCAAAGTCCTCCTCCTGCAAGTCCTTCTCCTCCTCTTCCATTGCGCCGGTGTGCCCCATTGTGTGCGTCTAATGACTTGCATCACTGCTGCTGCGGCTGTCAGCCGGCCCCGTTCACACTGTGCTGGCGATTCTAAGACAAGGGGACCGAGTCAAGTCAATTGGACGCCTGCTTAAACACGCGGCGCCTCGCTGGCACGAACTTGCCACCACGCAAGGTGACAGAATGGACCACCGCGGGAAACGCTGAAGGTTTCCCCCCCCCCATCTCATCTTCAAAATCACGCAACAGGGGCTGCGTTTGATTTGTAACCATGCTGTGTACGTGAAGTTTTGAAACTGAGAGGATGCCCGGAGACTGTCTCACGCCACGATCGCAGTGATGGATTTAGTAAAAAAAAATGTTTTATCATCATTTACAGATTTCATTAAAGTATTACCACATTTCGGCGGCTTCCAAGACACATGTGGAGGGAGAAGTGGAGGGGGAGGTGGTGGTGGTGGTTGCCAGTGACTCTGTTCCGCTATCTCCCTTAGTGCCTCTCGCAGGAGGGAGGGAGGGTGGCTGGGGTGGGGTGCGGCGGGAGGAAGGCAGCAGCATCTGTCCCCCCTTACGGGTACTCAAGATGCAGCGACCCCTTCCCCGCCCCGACACACCTCATGCCGGAGTCGTCTTCGGGACGTGACAAGCTGCAGCCCCCCTCCATCAACTCCCCCTCTCTCTCTCTCATTCTCTCTCTGTCCCTGCGACACTCACTCAATCACGCCGCGCGTCTCCGATCGCGTTGCACTGCTAATAGCCGCCTGCTCCCTAGCATTTTTATCACGTTACATTTCGGCCCGCGCTATTAAATGTCGCGTTCGAACATCAATTAATGCGGGCAGTGGGTGGCGGTGGGGGTGAGGTTGGGGGGGCAAGAGTGGAGGGCATTGGGGGGGGGGGGGTTGCCCTAATTAGCGAGTGTATCCCGTCGGTCATTACTGGGTAGATATGTCACAAGTTCGCCCCGCCGCTCCGTCGACAAAGTGTGACTTGTTTCATCAGCCCAGGGCGGGGGGGGTAAGGGAGGGAGGAAGGGAGGAGAGGGGAGGGGAAGGGAGGGAGGGGGGAGAGGGGAGGGAGGGTGGGGAGGGGAGGGAGGGATGATGGGCCCAGTGAATCCCCCGACCGCGATTTGAACTTTGAACTTGATCCCACGTTGAGCCATCCAGGTCACGACACCCACAGCGGCCGTGCGCCTACGGAGGGTGCAGAGTGGGGTGAGGTGGGATGGGGGCAGAGTCCACTGCCCATCCGAAGAAAGGGCATGTTATTGATTGGAGCCGAACGTGGTGTTCATGTGAGGCTGAGTCCACCTAGGGGAGGCCCAAGCAAGGTTCAGATATTTCATCGTCGACGTTGATCACGAGCGGGAGTCGAACGCGGTTCGCCCGGTGCGCTGACCACGACACTACCACAATGTTGTCGCACACGCAAAGGCAAACATCTCCCGTATAGCCTGAACAGACTGTAGGAGCAAGTGCTGTTGGCGAGCACCTATGAAGGCCGGCACGGCTCACGAGGTGGTGTGGGTGGCCAGCACCAAAGGCCGGCCGCCTTTGTCTCTCCCCGGTGGCGATGTTTACACAGCGCACCAGCTTCTCATTTGAGGCTGAGTCGACCTAGTCGGGGGCCCAGGACCGGTTCAGACATTCGTCCCTTGTTTTGTTGGCCGCGAGCAGAAATCGAACTCGTGTCGCTGGGTTGGCAGCGCAGGGCGCTAACCGCTACACTTCACACACACACCCACGAGCGCGCACGTGTGTGTGTGTGTGCACGTGTGTGCGTGTGTGCGTGTGCACGCGCGTGCGCGTGCGTGTGCGCGTGTGTGTGTGCACGCGCGTGTGCGTGTGTGTGCACGCGTGTATGTGTGCACGCGCGTGTCTGTGTGCGCGTGTGTGTGTGTGCACGCGCGTGTGCGTGTGTGTGTGCGTGTGTGTGTGTGTGCACGCGCGCGTGCGTGCGTGTGCGCGTGTGTGTGTGCACGCGCGTGTGCGTGTGTGTGCACGCGTGTATGTGTGCACGCGCGTGTCTGTGTGCGCGTGTGTGTGTGTGCACGCGCGCGTGCGTGTGTGTGTGCGTGTGTGTGTGTGTGCACGCGCGCGTGCGTGCGTGTGTGTGCACGCGCACGCGCGTGTGTGTGCACGCGCGTGCCTGTGTGTGCGTGCACGCGCGTGCGTGTGTGTGTGTGTATGTGCGCGTGCGTGCACCTACAACGCCCGCTCGACGCGCGATCTCTCCCGAATTATTTTAGTAACGAAGCTCGGCGCTGACCCTCGGCTCGCGGCCCCGCCGCTCCTTGTACTGCTCGCTATCGCGATATTTATTTATTTTTTTGATTTATTTTTCTTGCAGGCCGAGGAACCCGACACTGGCAGCCGGGAGGTGGGGGCTGCGGGGGGGGGGGGCTAGCGAGGGGGCTCCCCCAGTCCTGTCCGCTCGCACCTGTCCGCCGTGTAACGCACGCAACCCATCTGGGCATCATCACTTAGGTCTCTCTTCCTCCTCCTCCTCCTCACGATTCTACTTCCTCTGCTTCTCCAACTCATTCTCCTCCTTCTCAATGTTCGCATATTCACGTTTCTCCTCCAAGTCCTCCTCCTTCTCCCCAAAGTCGCTCCTTCTTTTTTTTTACGATCAGTGGAAACAAGAAGATGCTCGGTGTAGTCGGCACTTTGTAATGTTTTTTTACTTTGCTTTATGTAAACCCCCACCTCTCGCTCACTCTCTCGCTCGCTCTCTCGTTCTGCACAAAGTCGCTCCTTCTCCTCCAAGTCCTCCTCCTTCTCCCCAAAGTCCTCCTTCTACCCAAAGTCCTTCTCCTCCAAATCCTCCTTCTCACAGTTCTTCTCCTGCTGCTACTCCAGTATCACACAAATGCTCCCACTGGGTCTAGACAGCGCGTGCGAGATGCGCTCGCATTGAGACACCCTACAAATCCCACGTCTCACGGCACTGCCTTGTGTACACCGCAGCGTAGCCGTGAGTACACGGGGTGAGTACACGGGGTGAGTACACGGGGTGAGTACACGGGGTGAGTACACGGGGTGAGTACACGGGGTGAGTACACGGGGTGAGTACACGGGGTGCACAGAAGCTTACCCGAGGGCACGGAGCCCGCTTCCCTGTCCACCACCTGTGGCGGAGGAGCCTTTAACCCTGTCGCCAATTTGAATTTGCAATTATATTCCAAATGATTCTTCGTCACACATGTGAAAGAGGTCACTGGTAGCCGCAATTAATCCTTAGCCCTCCAATTCACTCATACACGCCTCTAATTGCACTCTACCGGTGGGTGGAGGGGTGGCCCAGCGTGGAAGGGTGGCCCAGCGCTTATCGCGCTGCACTAATGAACCCGGCACCTGATACTGGCCGCACGTGAACCCCCGCGTTGACCAGCGGGGTGAAGTATGGTCAACATATATACACAAAGACAAAGATCCCTCTTTTAGCCTTAACAGACTGTAGGAGCAAGTGCTGTTAGCGAGCACCTATGAAGGCCGGCACGGTAAACGAGGGGGTTTGGTGGCCAACATCACGCCCGGACGCCTTTGTATCCCCAGTGGCGGTGTTTACACATCGCACCAGGTATCTTCTCCAGGTGGTCTCCAGTGCCCGGAGGCAGCACATTTCTCGTGGCGTTGTTGCAATATTCTCGGAAGCGTTCACATTTTTTTGAAGCGCCCTGTAAACACCGACTCCTCATCGTCGATGAAGATCGACAACGGACCGTACCGGCGGCTGCGACACGAGGGTGCTCGCTTGCCGGTGGTGTAGACTCAATGACGCTGGTGGGGGGGGTGGTCAAGGTATCCGAAAAAGTTGGGGAAACGCACCCGGAAGCAAGGCGCCTCACCACGTGCTGGAGGACACTGGGAAGCCCCCCGCGTGGATAGAACGTGGCCTACGATGACGATCACCCGAGCGGTGGATATATCGTGGCCTGCGATGGCAACGACGATGACCAGGAGCATTGTGCATACCCACACGACAGAGGCAGTCAAACACCAAAACTCCAGGACGGACACAATTCTCGAATAACTTAATTCTAAAACAGAAAAAATAAATCAATTCCCTTCGTTTTTTTTTTTTTGGGGGGGGGGGGGGTCGGTGTCAGGGCCCTGGCATCTGCAGTCAAGTCGCGCTGCTGCTTCGCTGCGTGCGGGGTCTCGTTAGTCCGGGGGGGGGAGGTGGAGCGGGTGGGGTCGTTGAGCGGGGGGGGGGGAGCGTGGGGGGCGGACACAGTGCAGCTCATTAACACTAATTATCTTAACTTTACACTCGTCGGATTTGTTGTGGAAACTTTCCGACGAGAATATTGATGTGGAGAGAAAGTTAGTTGTTGAACTTCGCTCGGGGTGGGGTGGGGGTTACCGTAATAGAGGGGGGAGGGGAGTTCCTCTATCAATTCAGCCACAATGATTTGATATTCTACATATGGTACGTGCATCATAGATACCACAACCTCGGTCACAACAGCCCGTGTACCCACAGGCCCCACACTCTGCACGCGAGCTCCAGGCAAAGTCCAAGACTCCTTCAGATACTCTTTGGTTCTTTCGCTAAAGTCACGTATGTAGGAAAATAATAAAAGATCACGACGTTTCGATCGCAACACAAGCGGCCGTCCTCAGCAGTGGAACTTCAGACGTAATGAGTCTCCCTCTTTCGAGTCCCTCTCCCGACGATTGCAGTTGAAACAGCGGGACGAGTTTCTCAAAATCTGCCCACCCACGCCACTCGATTCCACCACGTGCAGTGGTGGAATCGAGTGGTGACGACACGGGCGATGACGACACGGGCGATGACGACACGGGCGATGACGACACGGGCGATGACGACAC
The DNA here is from genome assembly GCF_964198595.1 of Lampetra fluviatilis. NCBI lineage: Eukaryota > Metazoa > Chordata > Hyperoartia > Petromyzontiformes > Petromyzontidae > Lampetra > Lampetra fluviatilis. The sequence goes on along the minus strand of NC_136291.1, from coordinate 2,573,574 downwards.
GGGCGATGACGACACGGGCGATGACGACACGGGCGATGACGACACGGGCGATGACGACACGGGCGATGACGACACGGGCGATGACGACACGGGCGATGACGACACGGGCGATGACGACACGGGCGATGACGACACGGGCGATGACGACACGGGCGATGACGACACGGGCGATGACGACACGGGCGATGACGACACGGGCGATGACGACACGGGCGATGACGACACGGGCGATGACGACACGGGCGATGACGACACGGGCGATGACGACGGCTCGAACCCGGCAGGACGCCCCGGTCAACAATCTTCCGGGATACAAAACGAACGGGCAGCGAAATCAGCCCTCCATCGCATGCCACGCACGCTCAGAGTAAACCCGAATGCGTTTAATGAATTACAATGCACAGCCCCGTGTCTCTCCACTGCTGGATGAGGACGGCCAGCCCTCCTCGAGCCTTGCCAGTTTAGTGTCGGAAAAGCGGTGGTTCACGCACCGTGTTGCGACCCATGGCTCAACATCGGTGAGGAGTGACATCTGGGGTTGCCATGGGTTCCTCCTTCACACATCCCATTGGCCAGCGTGATAAAGCATGGGTTAAACAACAAAACATCCCCCAAATACGTATAGTAATCTACATAGCATTTTAATCATCGTCGGCCAGTCTCTATCCACTGCTGGATCAAGGCCCCCCATCTGATACCTTCATTCCCCAAATTCCTGCGATACCAAAATCCAACTCTCCTCCGCACGTGGACTGATCATCGCTCCATTTCTTTATATATATAAAGCCTACACCCATACCACCTAACCCCTGCCCATTGACCCTACCCTTGCCCATCCCAATGCCCTTACTCGCACCTCCTCCTACCCCTGCTTCTACCCCCCCCCCAACACTACCCATTGCCTGTGGTTCATCCCCTACCCCTTACCCCCCACTCCCACCACCACCCTTGCCTCTGCCCCCTCCCCACGATGCCCGCCGCCGGCTTCCATGCGGCGGTGGCGGCCTCCGCGCACACAAAGCACCGGCTCAGTGGTTCCGCGCGACGCCGGGTCCCAAATGAAACGCAGGAGTACAAAACGCCCCCAGCGAGACGGCCTTAATTGAATTTGTAAATCTGACCAGCCGAGGGGGGCTTATCCCCGACTTCTGACCGCTATATTATTACCACCACATTCGAGACGCGCGGAGCTTAATCACCCCCCATTTCCAGCGGCGACGTTCACGGCGGACTTGGCCCGGTCTGAAAAGGCATCCAACCTCCCCCCCTCCCTTCACCCCCTTCTCACTGTGTTGGTTATTTACCTCCCAGCTCTCATTGCAAAGCCAAGGCAGCCCCCCCCCCCTCGTTTCTTTAGCCCCCCCCCTCCCTCCTCCCCCCCCCGAATTCTCGTGGCCTCCATCCATGCCAAGCCAAGCGAACTCCCAGCCACAATCGCCTGCAGGGTGACGCGACGCAATTAACGATGACGGTCGTGAAGCACTTGCCCCGAAAACAAGAAGTCTGCTCAGGCTACACGGGCGATCTTTGTCTTTTGCGTGCAGCGGGTGGAGTGGTGACGCAGTGGTTAGCGCAACGCCCTACGGAGGTGTTTTTCTTTTCTGGCTCCCAGAGTTCGATTCTCGGCTCTATGGCTCGCATCAGTGGTGATCTGAACCGGTCCGGGGCCTCTCCCCTGCACCTCACGCCCCGCCTCCCTGAAAGAGCCTCAGTATAAAGAGAAAGAGAGAGTTCAATTTTTAATTTAAAGCTTTCGTAACTGCAGGGATTCATATTCTTGGATCTTTCGGTAAAGTCACGTAGGAGGGAATAATAATGAAATAATAAAAATATAAAACAATAAAATTATCACGACGTTTCGACTGCAACGCAAGCAATCATCATCAGGTGTGACTTTACCGACAGAACCAAGAATACAGAGAGAGAGTTCGTATAATTGTACTCTTCGTGCTCTTCCGTTGAATGAGCGCAGACCACAGTGTGGCTACTCTACAGTGTTCATAATGCCGCCTTTTGGCGTCATCTGGTCCAACACCATGTGAGACTAGGCTCTAAGAAAAGCTGTCTCGGGTGTGGACCAATCAACTTCAAAGACAGTGCATAGCATTATCATCATCAGAGTAGTTTCTTTTTATTTGCATTTTGACTGCTTGTGTTGAGGTTATTGCAAACATGATGCCTTGTATAAAGGTGTCAGTTTTTATACCAGTTGAAAGGGTAAAAACCTATTACTATAATGACGCTTTTGTTTTGGGTTAGATCACTGAAATGTGTCGTTAAACCACCACCACCCGGCACAGTCAATTAGTAACGTTCGTCACGTCAACAAAACGTGTCAATCAGTTGCTAATTCAGCACACCGGTATGTAGGAGAGTAAACCCACAACGTTGACAATTTAAGTTTGACGTGTCGCTGGTAAATTAACAACAACCAGCTTCATCAGGCGATTGTGCCGTGACACTGTCCTTAATCCATCTCCACGAGTCTCACTGTGCACGTCCATGCGTCTCTACACGTCGCTACGCATCTCAGTCTTCCATCGTCTCGCGTCCGATGGCAACACGACGTTGCTCGGAAGCTCACGGCCACTGATGAGGGCCGCTCGCCACGACGAGACGACTTCAGCTGAGAGCGAGCGAGCGAGTTCCTGTCACGTTACTAACCCCCCCCCCCTCCCCTAAAGACACGGGCTAGGCACGGATTGCAACCACAATCCACGTCTTGAGCGAGACGACGACGGAGGGACGGAGGCCACGATCCGCTTGCTCCGACGGTACAACAAGATGTGCGAGACAATGCTGCTTCGTTTTTTTGTGTTACCCCCCCCCCCCATTAATCTGGAGAAGCCCCCCACCCACCCATCCTCCGGAAATCTTCTGTAAATAACCAAAACAACGTCCAGAACCTCTACTGCGAGAACGAGCGCGCCGCTATTTGTTGATGGAAAACAACGCAGCTCACACAGAGCTGCCGACACGCCACGGCCTCGGCTGCAGCCAAAGATCGCCCGTATAGCCTCTAACAGGCTGTTGGGGCAAGTGCTGTTAGCAAGCACACCCTCCCCCCACCCCCGCCACACCTCCTACGTACGGTGCGAAAGAAATTCAATATACATACAAGCACCTACCAAGGCCGGAACGGTGCACGAGGAGGATGAGTGGCCAGCATCACGCTCGGCCGCATTTATGTCCCCAGTAGCGATGCTTGCACACAGCAACAGGTACTCATTTGAGGCCGAGCTAACCTAGGGGAGGCCCAGGACGGGTTCAGATAATTGTCACCGGTGTTGGTGGCCGTGAGCGGGAATCAAACTCGCGGCGCGGTGTTGGTAGTGCAGCGCAGCGCTAACCGCTGTGCCACCGCTCCCCACGCGGCTGCAGACGGATACATCGCAACCAACACGGGCGGCATCGCCCGTTACCCCCCACAAACTTAGCGACATTTTTGTTTCTTCTCAAAAGCAATAGTTATCTGAATACACGTATGAACATGTACATGGACACGTGCATGAACACGTGCATGTGCACGTGCAAGTGCATGAACACGTGCATGAACACGGGCATGAACACTTTTTTAACACTTGCATGAACACATGCTAGAACACGTGCAAGTGCTTATACAAGTGCATGAACACGTGCATGAACACTTTTATTAACACTTGCATGAACACATTCTAGAACACGTGCAAGTGCGTGAACAAGTGCATGAACACGTGCATGAACACACGCATGAACACTGTTATTAACACTTGCATGAACACATTCTAGAACACGTGCAAGTGCATGAACACGTGCATGAACACCTTTATTAGCACTTGCATGAACACATTCTAGAACACGTTCATGTGCATGAACATGTGCATGAATACTTGCATGAACACATTCTAGAACACGTGCAAGTGCATGAACACGTGCATGAACACCTTTATTAGCACTTGCATGAACACATTCTAGAACACGTGCAAGTGCATGAACACGTGCATGAACACGTGCATGAACACTTTTATTAGCACTTGCATGAACACATTCTAGAACACGTGCAAGTGCATGAACACGTGCATGAACACGTGCATGAACACCTTTATTAGCACTTGCATGAACACATTCTAGAACACGTTCATGTGCATGAACATGTGCATGAATACTTGCATGAACACCTGCATGGACACGTGAATGAACACGTGCCTGGTGAAATCGCAACTTTGGCAGTGCACTCACGTGTAGCCCTGCAATGTCCGGCTCACGTCCGTGCTGGCGGACTGGGCCTCATCGAAGGGAGCTCGAAAGATCGACTGCTCTTCCCCACCGGCTGGACCGTCACGGAAGATGAAGTGAGAGGACCCACACTTTACCCCACCGTACGTGACCTGCCCATCGACTCACTGTGGTGTACCCCATTTAAACAGAGGGGTGGACTGGGTGGGTTGGGGAGGGGGTAAAGGAGGAACGGGGGAGGGTCGCTATTAAATATGATCGCGTCTTATTTAACATTCGCACATCCAACTTTAATAACAAAAGCTAATTTATCTTAATTTCCCCACAGAAAATACCCGCGAACATAATTTATTGGGTGGGCCGATTCAAAATGCAGATATTAAAATTAAACTGCGGGAAGGAAAAAAACATTGTATATATCCACGCGGATTCAGTCATTATTTAAACATCAGTGTTATGACCGAGCGGGATAGCATTGCGTTTATTCGACGCAGGGCCATTGTGTCAAAGGCAAGGCATCCCGTGTTGATGGAGTGCAGTAATTATCCCTATTTTTACCTGTCAATCAACGCAGTCCCCCCCCGCAACGCCCATTAAACACGCACAAGCGCCAGTGTTTTGCATGTGTGTGCACGTGTCTATGTGTGTGCGCACGCGCGTCTGTGTGAGTGTGTGTGCACGTGTGTGTGTTGCACATGTCTATGTGTGTGCACGTGTGTGTGTGCACGTGTGTGTGCACGTGTATGTGTGTGCACGTGTGTGTGTGCACGTGTGTGTGTGCACGTGTGTGTGCACGTGTATGTGTGTGCACGTGTGTGTGTGCACGTGTGTGTGTGCACGTGTGTGTGCACGTGTCTATGTGTGCGCACGCGCGCGTGTGTATGTGTGTGCACGTGTGTGTGCACGTGTGTGTGCGTGCACGTGTCTATGTGTGTGCACGTGTCTATGTGTGTGCGCACGCGCGCGTGTGTATGTGTGTGCACGTGTGTGTGCACGTGTGTGTGTGTGAGGAGCGGTAGTGTAGCGGTTAGCGCGCTGCGCTATGAACTCGGCCACCCGAGTTAGATTCTCGCTCACGACCAACGCCAGTGACGATTATTTAAACCGGTCCTAGGCCGCCCCTGGGTCGACTCAGCCTCAAATGAGTGCCTGGTGTGGTGTCTAAACATCGCCACTGGGGAGACAAAGGCGGTCGGGCGTGGTGTTGGCCACCCCACCCCCTCGTGTATCGTTCCGGGCTTCATAGGTGTTCGCTAACAACACTTGTCCCAACAGTCTGTTCGAGGCTATACGGGGGATCTTGGTGTTTGCACGCGTGTGTGTGTGCCTGCGTGTGCGTGTGTGCGGAGCGGTAGTTCAGCGGTTAGCGCGCTGCGCTTGGAATCCGTGGCCCGTGTTCAATTTCCGTCCACGACCAAAAGCAGTGGCGAATATTTAAACAGATTTACCGGACCTCCCCTAGATCGACCCAGCCTTAACTGAATATCCGGTGCGGTGTGTAAACATCAGCAGCACTGGTGTTGGCCACTGCCCCCCCCACACACAACCCCTACCTCTTAGATGCTCGCTAACAGCACTTGCCCCAACAGTCTAGTAGAGGCTATCGGCTATACCTTTGCCCCTGTACGCATGAACGCCGGCGTGCATGTCCGCTCGCGTGTCTGCATCTCTCGGCACGTGAACGCGCCCGCGCTTTGCACGATTTGCCAGCGGCGCTACCCCCGAGTCCCCCCGTTCACGGCTCGCCGCATTCGCTCCTAACCTCCACGCCGACCTTCCCCCCCCCCCCCAAAACACGAGCCGTGCCACGGCTCAGTCACACACGACGACGACGATGATGATGATGAGGATCTCTACCACTTCTCTGCAGCAGGATGCGGTTGATCCCTTCTCCCGTGTTATGCATTTTTCAAAGTGTTCAGCGCACCGCTCATTTGCTCAGTTGTCTGCCCCCCCCAGCCTCTCTCTCTCTCTGTTTCTTCTCTCCCCTGCTCTTTCTCCGCTCTCTCTCTCTCGCCATCTCTCCGTGCCTCTCTCCTCCTCCCCCTACGCTGCCTTCCGCGAGAGTCTCTTTCTCAGTCGAAGGCCGCCCCCTGCCGAGCCCAGGGACGCTTCATTGCAGATGGAGCCAAATAATTGATGGCGGGGTCCACTTCAATTGTACGCACGTCACGTCATTGTTTTTTTGTGTTTGTGTGTGTGACCGAAGCTGCCACGGTGGTGTAATGGGTTCGTACACACTCGATTTTCCAAATTTCAAGATTCCATCTCCAGGCGCGGCAGTTGGAATTGGTGAACGTCCCATTGGATTGATCCATGGCTGCTGTTGCTCATGATCATGATGGTGGACGCTGACTGTGATCACGGGGCTTCTACACAACACCGACCAATGTGCTTGTCAGGAGAAGCAACCCACGGGTCATCTCCTGAGATGCCGTGCAGCACGGCAATGCCACTCCCCAAGGTTCGGCAATGCCAACACCAGGAGCGGTGGCTCGTGCAAAATATTGGGAAACGACTACGATGTAGGGAGGACAGGAGACATGGCGATGGGGAGTGTTGTCCCCCTCGTATGGGGGGTGGACCTTTGTCCGGGCCTATCCGATTTCCAACGTTCCTCCCGCACGAACACTAACGTCTCACAAACAAGTGACATTTTTCGATTTAAAGCTTTCGTGACTGCAGGGATTCATCGTCGAGAAGACAGTCTGAATGAGACTCATTCAGACTCTGTCTTCTCGACAGACCTGTTCTTCACCTGAGGACGGCTGCTTGCGTTGTGGCCGAAACGTCGTGAGAATTATTTTATTATGTTTTATTTTTATTATTTTATTATTTCCATTCTACGTGACTTTACCGAAAGAACCAAGAAGAAGTAACATTTTTGTTTTGTTTTCCAAACATCTCAATACAAGACCCCCCCCCACCACCAGCCTCCCCCCCACCGCCACCACCACCACCCGCCGCCTTTAAACCCCAACGTCTCGAGGCTGTGTGATGAATAAAATCACATTTATGCACCACCGCATTTGGGTTCGAGATATGTGAGCGTTCAAATCAAACGACAGTGCACCGCGCCGCTAGAAAACGTGCGAATGCACAGCGAGGGGCATGCTTGGTTTACATTATGAAACCGCGGCAGGGGGAAATGATCACAAATGAGAACGGGGGGGGGGAGGTAGTTACAGATCGAGCAAGAACGAACCGAGACGTTTCACAAGAACCCGCGTTATAAAAATACAATTCAACATTTAAAAAGCCGCGTTGGGAGTTTATTCCGATGCACAGGACATCGACATCGATTTTTCAAGAGCCCAATTACGCCCACCGTACGTCACGGGTTCAACCAACTCCTCGACTTGCATTCGTCCCGGTTCAAAGTTGTACACGGACGTCGAGTTCACGTCGTTACTAGTTCGCGTTACATCGTAACGCGCTCAGCCGTATTCATCATCATCACGCGCCCTACCCCCCTCCACCCCAGAACCCCCTCTTTCTTTTACTTTCAACGCCAACCGCCAGCAGCAGCAGCCCCCCCCCTCCCCTCTGCGCCCAAAAAAACTGGAATAAAAAATAATAACTCCAAAGAAATATATCATTCTGTCAAAACAAGCTCGCGCAAAGCGCTAAAGCCTCGAACCAACACGGGGCTAGCACAGAAGTGTTCGACAGCAGGAACCCGCGTCTACCACGGGGTCGGATACCCCCCTCGCCCCCCCCCGCCCCCCCAACACCCAACACCGCGTCCCACCAACACCACCACCACCACGACCACCGCCTCCTCCTCCTCTTCGCCGGGTCCCACCTGCAGCTACTCGGGCCCACACATTCGCCCGGCAAGAATAACAACGAGGTTGTTAATTAAACCGTGGCTGGGTCGCGTCGTCTAAAAACACCGCCGATGGGTGCCCGCCCGCCCGCCCGCCCACGCCACCTGGACGGCTGACGCGAGGTTTCGTCCACGTGGAGGTCTTCTCGATTGTGCCGCACGGCACAACGTCCGACGTTTCGCACCACGTGCCGGGGGAGGTGGTGGGGGGGGGGGGTGAAGCTCCGGGCTGAGACCATCAACTAGCTACGCTTAGAGAAGCCAGATTTTGTTTCCATGTTACAGGTTGTTGTTACCCGGATTTGAACGTAGATCTTAGCGATTCTGGCTGAGTGTTTAACCCAGCATTCGGAGCCGCATGCGGCTCGTGAAGAACTACTTCGTGGTGCTCTTCGCATTCATTGCGGCTCTTGATATATTGAGCAATTTTTTTTTTACCAAATTCTAAAAAAATATGGCTCCCATTGTTGTTTTGCTTGGCGAGCCCCTTGGTGTAACCCTATCGAGGAGTCATGCACCGCCCCCCCCCCCGGCGCCCTGCAGTAACCGTTCACCGATGTTGGAAACGGAATTGTTCCTGCAGAAGCTGCCAGCACGCGGAGCAAAACGTCGAACGTCGTGGCCAGCAAACGCGTGGGACGACCCGAAAACACACGGAGAAAGAGAGAGACAGAGAGATATATAGAGAGAGACAGAGAGAGAGCTGTGACAGCACATTCGCGAAAATCTACACGGTGACTATTCTACGCGAGCGTACGATGGCAATGTGTTTTGGAGCCGAATGCCAATTCCGCGGTGTGGAAGCCGAGGGTGCTTCAGGATAGGAGGCCGTATGTGGAGCATTTGCGATCATTCCACCTCCGCATCGGTTCATCTTCAATTCTACCTATCGCTGGTGCAGATGTTTGACAACAGTGCCGATGGATGGGTGGTTGCAAAAGTTTACAGCCGACTTGTACTCCGGGCACCAGAGGAGACATCTGTGCCGCTTGTGATGTTAAAGCGTTGGTAGAAATCAGTTGTGGATTTTTTTTTTTGCCCAAGCAAACCTAAAGCATGTTGAACCGCAATCCAGCATTGAAGGCAGTGGTGTGCCAGCACAAATATTAAACATAATAACCTCAATAAGTCTGTGAAGGACACTGCTGTGTGTGGGCCCTAAAGAGGAGAACAATAATAAGTAACGTTTCAGGCAATGTTCCTTCTTCATGGCAGAGTTAGAGAGAGTCCCAAGTGATTGCATACATTATAGAATGGCAAAACGTATTCTGTGAACGTTTTGGATTTTAACATCAGATTTTTCAAGTACAATTTGTGGATTCTTTATTGAATGTTCAGGTCACTCACGTTTTATATTTATATAAAATTTTAATATTTTTTGTGCTCACAAAAGTGATGTCAACTGATGCCACCTGAAACCGCTTTGGACGGGGCATCATGGAAGTAAATTCACTCAACTTCACTTCCTGCAATGTAAATTTCTGTATCTGGACCATCCGGATTCAGTTTAACACGTAATAGTAGGCTTTCGCGACCAATATCAACCATAATATTTTTTTTTTTTTTTTGGGGGGGGGTTAGATCGCGTAAATATATAAATGTGTCGTTAAACCCGCCACCGCCCGACACAGCCAACTAGTAAGTGTTGTCACGTAAACAGAACGTGCCAATTTGTCACTTGTACAGCACACCGGTGTATTGGAGAGCAAAACCACAACATTTACGATCTGAGTACGACGTTTCGCCAGTAATTACAACTAGCTTCATCAGGCGGACAGTGGGACAGCCAACAGCCAAATGTTGTGGATTTTCTCTCCAACACACCGGCGTGCTGTACTAGTAACGAATTGGCAACGTTCTGTTTACGTGACAAACCTTACTAATTGGCTGTGTCGGGTGGTGGTGGGATTAACGACACATTCATATATTTACGCGATCTAACCCAAAAAAAACTATGTCATGGACCATCCGAATTTTTGAACTTTGGCCCCAATATTAGAAATGTTTAAAGATGAATAAAAAAAACCGTAATGCATTCGTTCTTCCACGACAGTCGTAACGCTGATGCTGACCGCCGGGAAATATAATGTTCCACGTGTGTATATTTCGCTCACTCCACATTTATGCCTAATCGCAGATCCTCCCTCCCGTCCCTCCCCTCACCCCAGAGACATCATTGCTCATTATGAGGGTCATCGAGCTCACTCGGGGGACAGGTGGGGTGGGTGGTGGGGTGGGGGAGGAATTGAAGATTACAGGTCGCCAATTAACCCGCTGCAGGTAATTCACGGGTTACATTCTCTCGTCGGCAAATTTCAGAACCGATTTAGGCCGCAATTGTCCGAGGCCTGTTACCTCGGACTGCCGCCCATCAAAATGAATAAGCCAACGCAGCAGCGTCATCAACACCACCAGATCCGTCCGCACGCGAGCCCCACACGTAGTGGCGGCCGAGTCGCAGTTTCGACGCCACACTCGCAGCTGCCGTTGGCAGGGACGGATTCACTCGCTCCCAGCGGGATTCGGTGGACTGGCACGATTCGGTGACGCAATTCAAATTCAGGAGATGTATTTGTCGTGGTAACGTTTGCGTCGCGACTTACGTAGAGCCAGTTAGGGACGCTGCCGTGGTGTAATGTCTAGCACAGTGGACTTGCAATCCAGCGGACTTGCAGAATGTGTAGGTGAGAGGGGAGGGATTCAGAGTGGGGGTGGCTACGCACAAATGCCACGTGATTCACGGGAGGATTGAGCCGATGTAGAAGCATAAAAGTAGAGGTCTCATGATCTTTTTTCATCCATTAGAGGCACTACCGTTGCCGGGAACCGCGAAAACAGCTCACCACCCAACCACCCCACCACCCAACAACCCCACCACCCAACAACCCCACCGCCTCACCACCCCCCCACCTCACCACCCCACCACCCAACCACCCCCCCCCACCTCACCACCCCACCACCTAACCACCCCCCCCCACCTCACCACCCCACCACCCCACCACCCAACCACTCAACCACCCAACCACCCCACCACCCAGCCACCCAACCACCCCACCACCCAACCACCCCACCACTCCACCACCCCACCACTCAACCACCCAACCACCCCACCACCCAAACACCTCACCACCCCACCACCCCACCACTCAACCACCCAACCACCCCACCACCCAACCACCCCACCACCCAACCACCCCACCACTCCACCACCCCACCACTCAACCACCCAAACACCCCACCACCCAACCACCCCACCACTCCACCACCCCACCACTCAACCACTCAACCACTCAACCACCCCACCATGCCACCACCCCACCACCACCCCACCACCTCACCACCTCACCACCCAACCACCCAACCACCCCACCACCCAACAACCCAACCACCCCACCACCCCACCACCCCACCACCCAACCACCTCACCACTCCACCACCTCACCACCCCACCACCCAACCACCCCACCACCCCACCACCCAACCACCTCACCACCCCACCACCCCACCACCCCACCACCCCACCACCCAACCACCTCACCACCCCACCACCCCCGCCACCTCACCACCCAACCACCTCACCACCCCACCACCCCACCACCTCACCACCCCACCACTCAACCACACCCCCTGCCGTGGTGCGCAGAGTAACGGCACACATTTAACGAAGTTACACTAATGTTGTTACTTAGGCACTGATCATCACATCACATTCAATAAGCGCAGCGTTAAATTACATTGCGCGGTTAAATTATGACAAAAGCAAAACAAAACAAAATTACAACACGATAACAATGCGGGTCTATTAGGGGCATTAATAATGCATGTCTGTGTCTGCTTATGAATTCATGCGATATTGTGTTCGGCAGTTAGGAGTAAACGTATTTTAATTGCTCATTAAATAAAAATGCGTGGTTGAAGCTGGGGGACGCGGTGGGTGGGGAACGGTGGCGCAGTGGTTAGCGCACCGTGCTGCAACCCCGAACACATCGGTGGCGAGCGATACATCGGAACCGGTGCTGGGTCACTCGATGGTCTTCACCAACCTGCATTCACTAAAATGGTGAAGTATGGACAAACAACCTCTGCGTCAGAGGTCTTCAAAGACCAGAACATTGGCACAGGGATGCACAAGGAAGGGCCTCCCCGAGGTCAGATCAGCCCTACATGAGTACCCGGCATGTGCATGTGGTAAAACAGTGGCACTGGAAGGACGGAAGTGGCCGGAAGTGACGTTTGCCACGCCGCCCGTTCGTGTGCTGTTCCAGCCTTAATAGGCGCTCCCTAATAATCACTTCAACCGATGGTCGATACGGTTATTCCGGCGCCCTCGCTGCCTGCCTCCCTGGCTCCCTGGCTCACTGGTTGCATGGCTGGCTGGCTCGCTGGCTCCCTGGCTCGCTGCCTGCCTGGCTGTCTAGCTCCCTGGCTCCCTGGCCCCCTGGCTGTCTACTGCCTGGCCTCCTTCCTCACTGGCTGCGTGACTGCCTGGCTCACTGGTTGCATGGCTGCCTGGCTCGCTGGCTCCCTGGCTCGCTGGCTGCCTGTGACATTGGGGTGCAAGGCGAACCCTCTAAGAAGGGCATTCACAACTCTCACGAAAAAAAAATACACCAGCTGAAAACACGAGCTCCGTGCTCCCTTAACCCCATCGATGTCACAACAGCCTCATCGACCACTGCCACACGGATCTCGCAAACGGAATCACGGAACCCACGTCTCTCAGTTCAATTAAACTCTGGAACTTGTTCGTCGTTACGAATTTTAACTCTTAATTTTGAACGTCTATTGGCACTGGAACTCGTTCCGCTGTTATGACATTCGCTGTTAATTATGAATTTTTATTTATGCCACTTGAACCAGTGAGGTAGCATGTCCGACGTTTCGCTCCACGTGCTGGTATAGCCTTTTCAAGAACAACCCCGTGTTCAGTCGCCTAAATGAATCTTCCGCATAGCAGAATGCAGAGATGCCGTACAGTTTGACCGTAAAAATAACCTAAAGCTTTAAATGATCACCGCCGATGGCCTCAAAGTCCGATTAATTCTCGCGCTCGAGGAATTGTCAACGCGAGGGTTAACCCTAAGATGCATCTGTATCGCTTACAAGATGCACTCAGAGGCAAGCCATTCGCTGGCGAGATAACGCGAGATAGCAGAGCATTTATACCATTTACAGAATTAAAGATTTAAAAACCGCCTTTCAGCAGGCAACAGAAATATCCCAGGTCCCATGTGAAAACGTATATTTTTGGCAATTTGAAATAATGTCAGCAATTTCTTTCTTTAGAACCGATTCAAAACGAAAGTTAGAATCCAATAGAGACTCACACACGGCGTGCGTGCGTGCCACTGCGTGTGTGTGGGCTCATGCCGCGTTTGTCTATTGGTGGCGGTACGAAATGTGGGACATCAATGGGGAGCGGTGGCGCAGTGGAACCCGGCGACACGAATTCGATTTCCGCTAAAGGCCACCAACACAAGTGACGATTATGTGAACCGGTCCTGCGTTTCCGCTTGGGCGACCACCTTTCCTCAAATGAGTACCTGTTGAGGTGTGTAAGCGTTCGCTCCTGCGGATATAAAATGCGGCCGTCCTGGCGTGGCGATGGCCACCCACCCCCTCGTGTGCCGTGTCGTAATTCGCGGCTCGGCGGGTGAGCGAGCGGCTCACAAGGCGGATGGTTCAGAATCAGAATCTTTATTCAGACCGGAGGAATCTGATGATCTGTGAAGCTCTTCTTTCACAGATGTCCAATACGGGTCGCGAGTTCACATCCTCTGGTGTCAATAAAACAAGTAACACAACACACAATATTTTTGGTTCTTTCGGTAAATTCACGTAGATAGAAAATAAAAACAGCATAAAATTTTAACTTCTTGGTTCTTTCGGCAAAGTCACGTAGAAGGGAAGTAATAAAATAATAAAAATAAAACATAATAAAATTATTAAAACAAAACATAATAAAATAATTATGTTTAATTTTTATTATTTTATTACTTCCTTCTACGCGACTTTACCGAAAGAACCAAGAAGATGAATCCCTGCAGTCACGAAAGCTTTAAATTGAAATAAAATTTTAACTTAAAAATACATTTGTGTTCCGATCGAAACGTCGTGGGTTTTTTTGCTTTTATTTTATTTATTTTTTATTTTATTTTTATTTTCTATCTATGGGACTTTACCAAAAGAACCAAGAATATGAATTCCTGCAGTCACGAAAGTTTGAAGTCAAAACACAGCACGCGTTATCGAGGGGTCCGAGAGTAGGTGTGCTATGATTATATCCCGCCCCCCCCATCCAATAGGAATGTGGAATTTCCGCCACTGGCTCAGGAGATGGGCACCGTTGCAATGCTCATTTGAGCAGCAAATCACTTTGACTTTTAAAGACCCCGCGAACGCAGAGCTCCGCCAACTCTTTCCCACGTCAGGTGGCATTTGCGGACGCTCCGCTTGCCCGAGGTTACTGCTTATAATGAGATCTCTACGCTGCGGGCTTCATTTGCCTCCTTAGCCAGATAATCTCCTTTCTCACAGCTCCTTTGAAATCTCAGCACCGGGGTGGGTTTTTTTTTGTTTCAACCTTGCCAAAAGAGTAAATCGTTTTTTGTTTCTCTCTCTCCAAGCCGTGGATTGACATAGGGCTGTAAATCACTATAGTATGAATATTATTTTTTATATAAATAGTATAATTACTTCTCTACTCGCTGTACCCCTCGGGAAGACGTTCTGCGTTCGAGATGAAAGCCTGCGGAGCGACAGCTGAAGGAGGGAACACGTCCGTGACCACGTCACGCCACGGAGATGGAGCGATGGGAGATGGAGCGATGGGACATGGAGTGATGGGAGATGGAGCGGTGGGAGGTGGAGCGGTGGGAGATGGAGCGATTAGAGATGGAGCGATGGAAGATGGAGCGATGGGAGATGGAGCGATGGGACATAGAGTGATGGGAGATGGAGCGATGGGAAGTGGAGCGGTGGGAGGTGGAGCGGTGGGAGATGGAGCGATTAGAGATGGAGCGATGGAAGATGGAGCGATGGGAGATGGAGCGATGGGACATGGAGTGATGGGAGATGAAGCGATAGGAGATGGAGCTGTGGGAGGTGGAGCGGTGGGAGATGGAGCGATTAGAGATGGAGCGATGGGAGATGGAGCGATGGGACATGGAGTGATGGGAGATGGAGCGATGGGAAGTGGAGCGGTGGGAGGTGGAGCGGTGGGAGATGGAGCGATTAGAGATGGAGCGATGGAAGATGGAGCGATGGGAGATGGAGCGATGGGACATGGAGTGATGGGAGATGAAGCGATAGGAGATGGAGCTGTGGGAGGTGGAGCGGTGGGAGATGGAGCGATTAGAGATGGAGCGATGGGAGATGGAGCGATGGGACATGGAGTGATGGGAGATGAAGCGATGGGAGATGGAGCGGTGAGAGGTGGAGCGGTGGGAGATGGAGCGATTAGAGATGGAGCGATGGAAGATGGAGCGATGGGAGATGGAGCGATGGGACATGGAGTGATGGGAGATGAAGCGATGGGAGATGAAGCGATGGGAGATGGAGCGGTGAAAGGTGGAGCGGTGGGAGATGGAGTGATGGGAGGTCGAGTGGTGAGTGGTGGAGTGATGGGAGGTGGAGCGATGGGAGATGGAGCGATGGGAGATGGCGCAGTGGAAGATGGAGCGGTGGGAGATGGAGGGTCCAGCAAAATCGGAGGGGCATGCGCTTTGGTGGGGGGGGGGGGTGGGATGGTGTGGGGGGGGTGTGACCACTTTATTTATTAAATCGGTGATTTTATGTTTTTGTTGCAAGTGTGGTCGTCCACGCAACTATTTTTAAATGCACACGCGCGTGAGCAACACGACGAGAAATTCTGGAAAAAAATAATAACCCCCTCCTCGCCACCCCCCCAGCCACCACAAAACCACCGTCTGAGACTTAAATACCCAACGCAGCCTGGATTAGCCGCTCTTTCTCGCCAGCTCTTCCCGTTCACTCTCCCTCCCCTCCCTACCATCCTCCTCCTTCAGCACACCTGCACTGACCCCCCCGCCCACCCCCACCGCCCACCCCCACCGCTGCTGAATGAATCAGGAATTCATGTCAGACGGGTCTGTCCGGTGTGTCGGCGCGATCGGTGGGGGAAAAAATTACATCCGTGCCCGGCACACCACATCCAAGGTACCCTCTCGCTACGACCACGGATACGACTTGCCACTTTGCCCACAGGCCTCAGTCTACCAGCGAGCTACGTGACATTTCTGTAACCGGCACACAGCATCCAGTACACTTCTCGCCACGGCTGTGGCTCTAACATTATAACCACGTGCTGCCGAATCCAGTGTCCCAGCGAAAGTGAAAAATGACACGCTGGGAAGTAAGTTGTTAAACCCACAAACAAGAGGAATAACAATGCAATAACTGTAACGCGCTCACGCCAGAGCGAGCAATTTAAACCTTTAACCTTCATAAATTATTATTTCCGTTTCTTCACCGGCTCCAGTATAATTTATACTACTTTCTTAAAATGATTTTTACACATGTTCATTTCCATTGTTCGTTGGCCAAAAATATAATACGTTTCTTGTTGTCGTTGTTTTGGCAATTGCAGAAAAAGCCACGTGGCCAAATGTCCGCCTCCAACTTCGCGCGCAGTGCAGGCGAGCACAGCGACCACGGCGAAAGCTTTGAGTCAGTTACCATCCAAACAGGTTGATCTCGAATCATCTCGTGAGATTATAAAACATATTTATACGTAAACATATTAGCAATTGTATAATAGGTGACGTTTCAGGCAATAGCCCTTCCTCTAGCCTATGTTTTCTGAACTCAAAATTTTCGCCGTTATATTTTCCACAGCTTAAATTTTTTGTCTATTTTTTATTTTTGCAATCCTCCCTTCCTTTGTTCTTATTTTACTCCTCGTGTGTGTATGTATGTATGCTTACGTGTGTGTGTGTGTATGCATACGTGTGTGTGTGTGTATGCATACGTGTGTGTGTGTGTATGCATACGTGTGTGTGTATGTATGCATACGTGTGTGTGTATGTATGCATACGTGTGTGTCTATGTATGCATACGTGTGTGTGTGTATGCATACGTGTGTGTGTGTATGTATGCATACGTGTGTGTGTGTATGTATGCATACGTGTGTGTGTATGTATGCATACGTGTGTGTGTATGTATGCATACGTGTGTGTGTGTGTGTATGCATACGTGTGTGTGTGTATGTATGCATACGTGTGTGTGTGTATGTATGCATACGTGTGTGTGTATGTATGCATACGTGTGTGTGTGTATGTATGCATACGTGTGTGTGTATGTATGCATACGTGTGTGTGTATGTATGCATACGTGTGTGTGTGTGTATGTATGCTTACGTGTGTGTGTGTGTATGCATACGTGTGTGTGTGTGTATGCATACGTGTGTGTGTATGTATGTATACGTGTGTGTGTATGTATGCATACGTGTGTGTGTATGTATGCATACGTGTGTGTGTGTGTATGTATGCTTACGTGTGTGTGTGTGTATGCATACGTGTGTGTGTATGTATGCATACGTGTGTGTGTATGTATGCATACGTGTGTGTGTATGTATGCATACGTGTGTGTGTATGTATGCATACGTGTGTGTGTGTGTATGTATGCTTACGTGTGTGTGTGTGTATGCATACGTGTGTGTGTATGTATGCATACGTGTGTGTGTATGTATGTATAGGTGTGTGTATGTATGTATACGTGTGTGTGTGTATGTATGCATACGTGTGTGTGTGTGTGTGTATGTATGTATACGTGTGTGTGTATGTATGCATACGTGTGTGTGTGTATGTATGCATACGTGTGTGTGTGTGGGCGCGCGTGTGTGTGTGGAGCGGTCGTGTAACGGTTCGCGTGCTGTGCTACGAACTCGGCCACCCGAGTTCGATTCCCGCTCAAGGCCACCAACATCAGTGAACATTATCTGAACGGGTCCTGGGTCACCCCTAGGTCGACTCAGCCTGGTGCGGTGTGTAAAAAACATCGCCACTGGGGAGACGAAGGCGGCCGGGCGTGGTGCTATTCACCTGCGGACTTCATCCGATGGTCACTAATACCACCTGCCCCAACAGTCTGGTAAAGGCTACACGGGGGACATTTGTCTTTGTATGTACACGTGTGTGTGTGTCTTTGTACGTCTTTTCTTTTAATGCTTCTTTTATTCTTCTTCTTTTTTTGCGGGCAGAAAGAGCGGCCAAGCAAACCACGGAGCGGCCGTGATGTACGGTCTGAGCACTCGGCAAGAAAAACCACATCCCGGCTTCGACAGGCACAGAGAGAGGAAGGGGGGAGGGAGCCACTCGTCATTCAGAAGAGAGAGAGGGGGGGGGTGGAGGAGTAGGGGGGGGGGCAGAAAAATAGAGATATAAATCTTAAATATATAAATCTCAAACATTGTAATTATGAACAATAATAAATGTCTACGCGAATGACAACTGCATTGAAGTTTTACGGAATGAAACAAAAAAAAACACGTGTTTCATATAACACTGGCGCAGTACTACGGATTCGTCATTACGCGCTGGGTTATAAGAAACGGCAGCAAGTGTTGAAGTGTTTAAGCTGTTGATACTTTCAATTACAAACACTGACGCGCACACACGCGCAGACCTACCGACACAACAACAACCGGCGCCGTTCGGTGACGTCACGGCGGCGCTCGTGCCAGGCTAGGTGCACATTGAGGCCACTTGAAAGTGTCCAATGTTTGGAAGGAGGTTAAGTCCCACGTCTTTGTATTTGTGTGTGCTGTACCGCATTGCTCTCGTCGAGCCAGGGTTCTAGTGCCTCGCCTGGTATGGAGGAGTCCGTGGGTGTTCGATCCCGTCTCCTGACGCCTGCTGTGTATTTGGAGTTTTGCGTGTCTCTCTCTCCCCGTGGTCGCGTGGAATTTTTCTCCGCGTCCTCCGTTTTTTTTTACCCCTCCACATTTAGAACGAACGTTCCGTTTGTAGTATTTGGCCCCAGCACATTTCCACGTGATAAACCACTTCGTTGAGTGGCCAATTAATTCTCTAAAAAAGAGAGTGAAATAGCTCAGTAGGCCTCATCTGGTAAAAAAAAAACATAGTTAGTTTCACACCATCTGTGTATGATCCACCAACCAACGTCTCCGTCAGTGCACGATTACGAGTCACCGTGCGTAGCCACCACCCTGGATTAGAAGCGGCGACGTTTTTTGGCGAGAATTCGCGGCTCGATATGCTCGGGTTAGCGAGCCAGAAGAGACGTCCTCGCCCGGCACACCACATCGAGTTGATAGATATCGCTATGGGCCTGGCTACTGCCAGTCGCGTGCGTGCCTAACTCCTGTGGCCATGCAGCGACCCTCGTGAAACTATCCATTGAGCAATGTAAAGCCACGGATGGCCCAAACCTCGCCCACATTCCAGCAGTGTCTCCCGATCCTCTCCTCCCCTCTGCCGCAACCTCGACCGCTCGTTTGTCACAACCGTCGGCCTCCCACACAGCGGCCACAGCGATGTCCCCTCCAGCCCATTACACCACCCCCCCCATCCTAACTCCCCCTTCTCCCGACTCAGATAGCGTTCTATGTAGAGTTGTGTATGTTCTCCCCCCCCGCCCCCCTGTTCTGCACTCGTTTCCTCCGAGTTCTGCGGTTCTCTCATAGAGCAGGACAAATACACCGCACAACGCGACTCTCATCGGCCAAAACATCCCCCCGCAGTGCTGGAGATTTGGGTTTCAGAAACGTGCATCGTCGTTCCGACTGCCGCGCCTGGAGATCGAATCGAAGCGGAGACCTCTTTGCGTTGCCGATGGCTCGGAAGAAGGAGAAACATCACACGGCTAAAGAAAGGCGGTCGCAGCCCGAGTTGCAGCGAAGCAGAGACGAGGACACATCGTCGCTGTGGGTTATTAATTCGTGGTAGAACGCCGACTGTAACGAGCCCCGGTGAAGCATCGCGCCAGGACGGCCGATTTAACTTGCCACTTCTCAACTCGGCCGATTACGCAGCTCCTGATGGGGATGGGGGGGGGGAGATCGCCTGTGATAATTAAGCTGGGCCATGCGGTGGCCCGGTATGTAGGAAGGGTGGTGGTGGGGGGGTGGGTGAAGGTGGGAGGTGGGGGAGATGGGGTATGGGGGAAGTGGGGGGTGGGGGAAGTGGGGGGTGGGGGAAGTGAGGGGTGGGGGAAGTGGGGGGTGGGGGAGGTGGGGGAGGTGGGGGGAGGTGGGGGAGGTGGGGGGAGGTGAGGGGTGGGCGAGGTGGGAGGTGGGGGAGATGGCCTCCAATGTCCGGAGATCAACACAACAACAACAACCTCAAGACCACTACCACTAGCAAAAAGACAGAGACAAAGACCTCTCCCCCGTAACAGACTATTGGGACAAGTGCCGTTAGCGAGCGCCTTTCAAAGCCGGCACAGTACACGAGGGTGTGGGTTACCAGCACCACGCCCGACCGCCTTTTTCTCCCCCGGTGGCGATGTTTACACAACACAGCAGGCACTCACGTGAGGCCGGGTCGACATTGGGAATGCCCACGACCGGTTCAGATCATCTCCATCGGTCTCGGTGGCCGTGAGCGGGAAATGGAACTCGAGTCGCCGGGTTTGTAGCGCAGCGCGCTGACCACTACACTACCACCACCACCACCAACAACACAACAGCGAGACAAACAAACAAGAACACCACAGCTGAGGCCACCCGGCACACCACATCCACCATGCCTCTCACTTCTGGCTGTGGCTACTCGTCACGTGATCAGCAAGTCACACCAGCAACTTGGACAATTTCCAGTGAGACATCAAGCCGTGGGCACACGGAGCTTTAAATCCCATTCCCCTATCCAAGTGCGCCGCCTGTTGAATAAAATACAAATCACTCACGGTTTTGAATCTTCTCGGTTGAGATCTGAAGAAGAAGAAGTGTAACAACAAGACAAGATATAAGACATATTTCAAGGATTGTGTGTACGCTAAGCGGTGGGTATGATGATGATGATGCCAACTAGGACACTGATGAACCCTGAAAAGAAAAACCGGTGGCTCAAGGACGTGGTCTTGTGCGAACACCGCCACCTTTCAAATACTTACGTTATTATCAAATGCAGAGATGTTTATTCAAACACCGTGATCAACAACCACACTGCTGGTCACAACCGCACACTCACACACTCACTAATTCATCCACTGACCAACTCACCCACCCACACCACCAATTCATCCACTCATCAACTCACCTACCCACCAATACAGCCACCGATCAACTCACCCAGCCGCCAATTCAGCCATTCATCAACTCACCCACCCACCAATTCATCCACTGACCAACTCACCCACCCACACCACGAATTCACCCACCGATCAACTCACCCACCCACCAATTCAGCCACCGATCAACTCACCCAGCCGCCAATTCAGCCATTCATCAACTCAACCACCCACCAATTCATCCACTGACCAACTCACCCACCCACACCACGAATTCACCCACCGATCAACTCACCCACCCACCAATTCAGCCACTGACCAACTCAACCACCCACCCACTAATCAAGTCACCCACTCACTCACGCACCCAACCCACCAATTCACCTACTCAGGGGAGGGGAGGTGGGGGAGGCCATAGCACGACAGCGTCGAAACAAATTTCGAACGCCAAGAAGAATGAGTCAACGAAGCGACCTGGGAGTGTCTGTCGTGATTTCTCCTCTGACTCTCACCCACCCTGCCCCCCACTCCCCCGTGTGTGCGAGGAACGGCTGCGATGTCCAATAGCCCATTGGGCCAAATCAGAAATCGGTGCCACCAACGGTAGAGGAGCAAAACAAATAAATCGTTAAATTTCGATTTAAAGCTTTCGCGACTGCAGGGATTCATCTTCTTGGTTCTTTCGGTAAAGTCACGTGACTTTACCGAAAGAACCAAGAAGAAGAAATAAATCGTTCTTAATACCGATGTTTTTTACATGGCTAATGACGTCCACGGGAACCCATTTTTTGCCAATACCAAGACGGTATAAAGGTGTCCTGTGTAGATCGTTCCGCTTGACGCGTGCTATTGATGCTTTGGCGTCTTCATTGTCCTTGTAATGGCCACCTCTTTGGCGGCTCTGTCGGTCTCTAGCGCCGGCGAGATGAGGCAAAGCCATAACAGAGGCAGTCATTGGCACAGGCCAATCAGTTTCAAGGACAACGCTTATCATTACCAAAGCGCATTTATTCGCATTCATATATTTTGCATCCGCAAGTCTGCGTGTGGTTAACACAGACTTTGATGCCTTGTAAATCGGTGTCTATTTGGTGGTGTTTAAACATCATAACGCCTCCTGTATTTTATGCCATGAAAGGTATTTAGTTGTTGTTGTTGTTATCATTCAATGCGAACCCTGTACCCATGCCATGCTACAGCACTGCCTCCATCACATACAGCATTATCAGCCCCCCCCCCCCACACACACACACACGCATAACGCATTCTGGAGGAGGCCCCTTTAAGATTCTTTCATTTCTCAGAATTCTTGACCATAGCCCTGACGGACTGGCTTTAAAGCGGGCGCCGTTAATGAGTGTGACATCCCCCTCTTCCAAGGACACGATTTTCAGCTGTTTAATCACTTTTCATAACCTACATATGTTTGAAGTACGATACGCTTCATTAATCACTAAATATTATCGCGCGCCTCTCTCTTTTTTGTGCGTACAAAGTCCCATGGAAAAAATAACACTGCCGCCCCTCCCCCCCCATCCCCCCATCTCCCCTACCCACCTCCTCCACTCCCCCAACACTTTTCAACCTCTCACGCGCCATCAAAGGCGGAGTGAAAATCGTTTTGCTAGGGGGCTCGGTCCTGACGGATTTTCATATAATTACTATTGTAGCCACCCCCTGCCACAGCCTAATCCACGCAGAGTGATAATTGCATTACCAAAATATATGTTATATCATGATCATGATGATGAGTAAATGGATAATTTTACGATGTCGGATGCCGCCACCGTTAGCAGCTTGAAACGGTCAGCGGCACAACATTTACAATTTGAGTAGTACGACGTTTCGTTGGTAATCACATCCAGCATCATGGGGCGATGTGCCAGACTATTCTGGCAAATTGACCGATGATGCTGTTGTGGATTTACTCTCCAACACACCGGTGGGCTGAAGTAGTAACTCATTTGCGATTGTTTACGTGACAAATCCCTAACCAATTGTCTGCGTCGGGTGGTGGAGGGTAACAACACATTTATACTTACTCGATCTCACCCAAAAACCTTAAGTATGAATAATATTGGTCGCGAAAGCCTGGCAAGTGCGAAACTCACCCACGGAGTTGACCAAAATAAAACAAAATATAGGTTCACAGAGCTCGGGCAATTGTTAGCACGCCGGTTTCACGCCGAGCCTCCGCTTGTTTGCCGTTCCACGCGCCCCTCAATAATTCTCTCCGAATCATTCCCTCTCTCGGGCAGAGCGCGATAGCTGTCTGCGTTACAAATTCGAAATTCATTCTCATTTCAGATCGGTGCCAACGTCTGCCCGTTTCGGGAGAAGTTGGGCGTAATGTGGGCGGTGGGTCTCGGTAAACGAGGTATTACGGGCAGTGCCATCGACTCTCGCTCTTTGCACGGTGAGACCGGGCGAGGAGAGGGTTAATGAAATAGGTAACAATCTTTTCAAAGCCTCGAGACGTCCCGCCGAGCTCACCATTATTTATTTCACGCAGGTTTAATCATCGCGGGCTCCGTGGCGATATCCCCCGTGGGACGGCCGCTCAGAAATTAACCAATTAACCCCGGCATGTACCCGGCACGCACACACACGCGTGGAGACACACACACACGCGTGGAGACACACACGCACACACGTGTGGAGACACACGCACGCACACACACACACACGTACTCGTAGAGACACACACGCACGCACACACGCACGCGTGGAGACACGCACACACACACACACACACGCACGCGTAGAGACACACGCACACACACACGCTCGTAGAGACACACACACGCACACACACACACGTATTCGTAGAGACACACACACGCACACACACACACGTATTCGTAGAGACACACACACGCACACACACGCACGCGTAGAGACACACGCACACGCACGCGCCCACGTGCATCGCTGAGACGCACAAAGTTCCCCCAGCGTCGTCTTGAACACACTGTTCGCGAACAGCACCTATAGCTACGAAGATCGAAAACGCCACACCTGGGGAGGAGGTGGGCGGCCAATACCACGCCCGGCCGTCTTGGTCTCTCCGGTGGCAACGTTTACACACACCGCACCAGGTACTCATTTTAGGCCGAATCGACCTAGGGGAGGGCCCGAGACCCGTGATCGTGTCGCCCGGTTTCGTAGCGCTGCACCGCCACTCCACCGACACGTGCTCAAGCGCACGGCAGCGCCCGCGCGTTGATGGAATCGCAGCGAGACGCGACACGTCGACCGCGTGAAGTGCAGGGCACGGGGGGGGGGGGGACTTGGCCACGATGGGCCCGGAGAAGGGACGGTGGCAGGTGGTCGAGACCAACGAAGGAGCGGCAGCCAAAAGGAGGGAACACACGCAGCACAGGAGGCGTTCCGTCGAGCCTGCAAGACGGAGCGATGATATCATCTCGTTTGGCAAGCGCTTGATCGGTCGTTTCCGGGTACGGTTCAATAACAACAACTACAACAACAATAAAAGAGCCGTTAAGCTCCGACGGGCCTCACCGGCTGAAATAAAGTCGGAGTCTGAGATGGATCGACTGCTGCGTCGCGTGACCGAGTGAGATGGAATCGGCTCGCGAAGGCCTTCATCCAGCAGTGGTCAGATCACGTTTGCTGCTGATGCTGCTGCTGATTGTAATGCTCGGTTGAGAGTGTTGAAAATAGATAAGGAGACAACACACCTCCCTCGACATGTCTGTATCGCCACGAACAATAAACAAAGTCTTTCTCGCACAATCACGTCGGCCGCACGGCCCCTCTCTGCCGGGAGTAAAATAGCATCAGCAGCATCGATTCAATACCGGCGAAACTCAACATGGACCGGTTTCAATATTGCAGCGTCTCATCGGCAGAGTAGGGCTTTGCGTGAATCAATCGCTTGCATCTGCTGGTCGTGTCCCCTCCGCCACCCCCCCCCCCCCCCCCCAGATGACGCCGCAGGCTCACTCTGGACGAGAGAAGGGAATGCAACAACAACAACAACAAAAAGGCTCCGAGTCGGCGATAGCAACAATTTCCCAAGCTCTGCGATCCAAGCGTAAACCATCACGCGAACTCCTCGCAACAGCAGCAGCAGCAGCAGCAGCGGCTTTTTGGCTTCTCGCCGTCGAACAAAGACGGTGGCGACCGCATCGCGCGGCGCTTTCAGATGCGCGTCTGCGGCCGTCTGGAACGCTCCTCCTTGCGATATGAGGAAACCCCTGGCGCTGTGCTCTTTTAAGTCATCGAGATGGACAAACCCATTTCGTTGAGAACTGCTGTTTCGTGCTTCGTTTGTTCTCCTTCCGCCGCACCTCCGATTAGCAACGGTTGGATACGTACGGTGCGGAAGAAGTTCAACATACGTACAATCTCAGCGGTCCAACAGCCCCCCCCCACACACACACACACTGCCCCCCCCCCCTCCCCCACCTCGTCTCGCGGCTCAAACTCAGACAGACGTCAGACAGCGCAGATGAAAGGACGACGAAAGCAGCGCGCGCAGCCGGCGAGCGGTGATGTCATCGGCCCTGGCTAATTGTGATCATCTTCGCTCTCTCCAACCCCAAGTTTCCACTCAGCGATGGGAAACGGTTGTGGTGGGGTGGGATGGGGGGGTGGTATTGTGAAAATACAGCCCACACTTGTCATCGTTTTTGCTTGCAGTTAACTCGCGTAAAACTACGACCACTACTAAGAATATCACGATTGTATTCACCATGCAAGGACAGCTCACTGAGCTTTGGAGATGTGTGTTTTTTGTTGTTCAGAGGCGACCTGGCCACGCGTGACGATAGCTCGCTCATGATAATCGGAGTGGCTTGTCTCAATCACGACACGTGGGGACTTATATTAGCAGCACATTTTGTGTTTTTAAAAAGAAATTGCAGGGGAGGTGAAACGGGAGGAAGGATATTTGCAGGCTTGTTGATGTTGTCATTTTATTTACCAACGACACCGAAGATTCACTATGAGACCTCCTTTACCAGTGGCAAAACACAGTGATAGGTTTTTACCCTTTCAACTGGTACAAAAACTGACACCTTTATACAAGGCATCATGTTTGCAATAACCACAACACAAGCAGTCAAAATGCAAACAAAAAGAAACAGCTCTGATAATGATAGCGATATGCACTAGTGCAAATGCCTTGTATAAAGGTGTCAGTTTTTGTACCAGTTGAAAGGATAAAAACCTATCACGACACCGAAGATTATTTGAACAGGCAAGATTTGAAAGTTTGGGATTCATGCCACGGTCACCCAAGGTGTGTAGCTACTAGAAACTGAGCTGTTCCCTCCAGGGTTGGGTGGATCACACACAGATGCTGTGAAACTCCCCGCGGGAGTCGCCGTGCTATGCCCGGGCTCGCCAGGAGACGGCGGTATAGCGAACGTGGACGTCAACCCGTGCCACCAGCGTGCGGAGTTGCCACTGGTCGCACGCCCGTGCGTTTTCTCCGGCTTCACGTCCCCCACGAGCGCTGTCAACGCTCCTTCGTTGTCCGAAAACATCTTGATATATGGAGGACCTCAGAGCTTGGGCAATTGTTTGGTAGCGCCGGCTCTGCTGCCTTCCCCCAGTTGGTCCTGTGGTTCCTTCTCGCGCCTTCGAGTCGTCGCGCGTCTCGAGTTAGCGTTGCAAGGATTATCTCTTCTTATCATTAACGTGGTTGGGGAATGAGCCCTGATACAAAGAATCAACTGCACCCGCCCCCCTCTTCCCCACCATCCCCTCTGCGCCCCTGCCGGGTCTCCGCTAGCCCTGCTGGCGCAGTTACACCGCCTGCACACAATTGGTGGCAGTGCTCCTTGCGATGCGCAACTCTCCCACCGCTCGCGTCTCCCGCTTGCGCAAACGACCCTACACACTCGGGCGATGATTGGCAAGCGAGGAAACTCGCGCGGCTTCCAACGGATTTCATCTGTAGCCATCGACAGCGCACCCCCATCCCCCGGCAGCAATGGCATCACGAGGACGTCTTCGTTCACTTCCTCTGCGCGTGTGAAAGCGTGGGTCGATTTCGGGAAGCGGAACCTCCTTCTCGAGGCTCGACACGAATCCGCAAATCTCCCGTTCGCATGGGAGTCAAGAGCCGAGTTCCTTCAGCCGCTATAAAACTGAACTATTAAACGAAGCTATTATTATTATTTTACAAGGTAGGGACCGCTGAACTGTAAAGCAATTTCTTACTGGTAGGAAACTCCTGGTTACACCAACCCACAGGGGATTATTGTGTCCGTCCGTCCGTCATGAAGGGAGGGGCTGGGTGGGGAGGGAGGGGCTTGGTGGGGAGGGGAGGGTGGGGAGGGGCTGGGTGGGGTGGGTGGGGCTGGGTGGGGAGGGGGGGGGCTGAGTGGGGAGGGTGAGGAGGGGCTTGGGGGGGAGGGGCTGGGTGGGGAGGGTGGGGCTGGGTGGGGGGTGGGAGGGGTGGGGCTGGGTGGGAAGGGGCTGGTCACCCCGTGGTGCCCTTATAAAACTCAACGTTTAACTTACTCACGCCGGCTTGTGCCCGCCCTCACAGTCGGGCATATTTGCGGAATACACCACGCCGCCGTTGACCCTGGCCAATTACCGAGCAACCCAACGTTCCTACCAGCTCCCTCCGCAGGACAATGTGTTTATTTTTTTCAGAAGAGACCTGGCTATCACAAATGATAGGTTCAACGAAGTTGCTTGTCGAGTGGAAATTGATTGCAGCAGAATATTCTCAAGGCATGTTTCTAAATTCGGAGGGGAAAACCGAAAGACCCGGAGAAAATTCCACGCGACTACGGGGGGAGAGAGAGAGACACTCAAACTCCAAATACACAGCAGCAGGCGTCAGGGTCGGGATCGAACCCACGACCTCCTGTATACCAGGCAAGGTCGTTAACATCTCGCCACCGTGGTAGGGGTGCCTTGTTCATGAATGGTTCACAATTGGTGGGGTTTGGGGGGTGGGGGGTGGGGGGGGGCTGTAGATCCCCCCCCCCCTCTCCACTGCTCTTCCCCACCACAAGCGGCGTTCCGCGATGCGCCGAGGCACCTGGCGAGACTCCTCCACTCGGCAGGCACCTGGCATGGCCGCCGAAAGCCGTGATTATCTACCCACCTCGTGGGGACTTACCCAGCACCATGCCCCCCCCCCTTCCCCTGCCCCCTCCTCCCCTCCCCTGCCCCCCTCCACCCTCACCCAGCGCCGTGATGAAATTACAGTCAAGGACAATTTCTTTCTAATCGCATTTGGCTCTGAAGAAAATTATGTTGACCTGTACCGCCACCACCCGACCCCCCCCCCCCCCAAGCAATGGACGACGGGGGGAGGGCGTTGGGGGATGAAGTGGGTTCTAGGGGGGAGAGCTGGGTAGGGGGAGGGGAGGAAAGTTTGAAGAGGGGGGGGGGTGGACGGGGTGGGCACGGGCTGGGTGGTGCCGTAGTAATATTTGAATGGAGGAGCGAGTTTCGGACGGAGGGTTGGATGGGAGGGAATGGCAGGAGGGAGCAGGTGAGGTGTGGGTGCACGTGGAAGAGGTAAGGGCTCAGGATGTGCAGGATGAGGGCTGCTCGGAGGTGAGCCACACGGCTGCAGAGTTCATCAGAATGGACTCGCGAGGTGGAGTCCGGCTTGCTCTAATGTCGCGTACTCCGCTCGCTTTTCTCCTTTGGAGGATCTTACCGGACAACAAGAAGCATGAGGCTATACACCCCGCCCTCACTACCCCCCCTCCCTCCCTCCGCCATGGCCCATCAAAATCCATCACACAGTATTGTCACTAAAGCTATCACAATCTCTTCTCTTGCCTCTTCAACCTCCCCTCCACTCCCCCGGTGTTCTTTTTTCTCTCTCTCTCTCCACTCCTCCATATAATCTGACCCCTTTCCCCTATCCAATCATGGAGTACATCCCCCAGTGGGTTTGCTAAAATAGACTGGATCCCGCCAAAGGAATGTGGAATTCCTTTTTTTTTATCGATGTGTTGGTTGCATCGGGGATGGCGATGGATCAAAAAGGTCTTCAATCAGCAGCAGATAGATCACGCCTCGCCACACGGCTCACCCGCACGATGGCTGCAGTCTTCGGCCAAGATAGAACAATACCCAAACACTTTGAGCCTGAAACCTTTAATGCGTTCGCTCCATCATCTGCCCGTCCGAACCCATGCGTACGCATGCTTTTTCTTCCCTTCTCTTGAACGTAAATCAAAACCCCCGGGGCGGCCGTACAGGTCACGCTTCAAATGCGTGCACCAATCCTCCTACCGAAAACACAGAGAGGGCTCACACCTTAACAAACTGGCCGGCCAGCTTCTATTGACTCGGCCACAACGAACTGCACTCGATCGCGAGGTCTCCAGTCGCCCCCCTCCACCTCCCCCCCTTGCCCCCCCCCCCGCCACTTCCATTGCCCTCGCCCACACCTCCCTCCCCGGATTAATACCTTCAATCATCTCCCGCTGTGGACGTGGTAATTAACGTTCGGACCTCGCGCGTGTTAGCAGCGTGGTTACAATAACGGCTTCGTGGGGTTGCTGCCACGCCAGTGCAATGGTGGAGCCTCGCTGCAGCTTGCAATCCAGAGCTGCTCGCCGTTGGGATTCCAAATGGCGCGACGCGACCAGTTTACACTGCGAGAAAACTTCCCAATGCACCACAACACCTTGCCGATCTCGTCAAGGAACATAAAACCTAATCGCGTGATCTCCGGTCCATACACGCAGCGGCTTTTGGATGGCCATCGGACAAAGACGGCGGTCACCGCATCGCGTGCGTTGGGATGCGCATCTGCGGCCGTCTGGAACGCTCTTCCTTGCGATATTAGGAAGCTGCTGGAGCTATGCACTTTCACAGCTAGATTGAAAACTAATTTGTCGAGAACCACTTGTTGTGTTTTGTTTGTTGTCCTTCCCCAGCACCTCCGATTAGCACGCTTGGCTACATACGGTGCGCGAAAGAAGTTGAACAAACCCTCTACGTTTCCAAAGTTACGGATCGCCGTCCGCCGAAAGAAAAAAAATCGCGTTGTTTATTTACCCCGTAAAATATCCTGGACTCTTTTTTTTTGGTGTTGGATCCCGGCATCGGGAGCCTGGGTAAATGTATTTTTTAGTGAGTGTGCGTTTTGCGGTCACCTAAAAGGGCAAAACAAAATTGGCGTGCGAAGTTACGCAAATCCGTTCGAGCATGGAGAGTTTAATATGGCAGGGTGGAATGATCGTGACAAATATGTACGTATGTGGAACTTCCTTGCATTTATATGAGTGTGTGTATATATATACGTGTATGTTGAACTTCTTTCGCACCGTACGTAGCCAGCCGTGCTAATCGGAGGTGCGGGATAACCGTGTGATTAAGCCCGGTTCTCAAGTTCGCAAGAGTTGATGGTCCTAATCGGAAATGACCTCACGACAGACAATCCACATACAATTTGGTTACGCGCTTAATGTGGCAAAATCCCAGCTCTGAGAATACAAGTTTTCAAGTTTCAAGTTTTCAAGTTTCATTTATTAGGTATAGCCCTGTGAGCCATTCGGCTCTTGAATCGGGTGCAACCGCAACAAACAAAAAAACATGAACAAGAAAACATCTTAAAGTGACTATGTGCAAACAGAAAATCCAAGAAAAGACAGCAAAATATTGCGGAAAAAGCACCGTACACCAACATAACAACAACAACAAAAAGATCTATCGGTTTGAGTCCCACAGCCGCGATCATTGCAAATCACTTGGATAGCTCTATGATAGCCACTTCCGCGGGCCGTTCTCCAACGCGCTTGACGAGTCTCGCGCTTCTTGACGAGGGTTCCCAACGGAGGCTTCACAGCGCGACCACGTGACGCACGCGGCACGGTTAGCGTGACGCCACGGACACAGACGCTTAACAAAACATGAAGGAGATGCTGATTTAAAGCTTTCGTGACTGCAGGGATTCATCTTCTTGGTTCTTTCGGTAAAGTCACGTAGAAGGGAAATAATAAAATAATAAAAATAAAACAAAATAAAATCATTCTCACGACGTTTCGACCATAACACAAGCAGTCGTCATCAGGTGAAGAACGGGTCTGTCGGACGCTGTCGAATGCTCAACAACGCGTGTTTCTAAATGTGGAGGGGAAAAACCGGAGGACCCGGCGAGAAATCCACGCGAGCACGGAGAGAGAGACACGAAAACTCCGAGCTACAAATAGACCGCAGGCTTTTTCAGAGTCGGGATCGAACTCACGAGCTCATGCATACTAGATCAGATAGTTGACATTTCGAATTCAGAATAGAATGCGAGGCAGAAACTACATTTGGAACATTTATTCTTTGATTTATATTGAGCACCGAGCTTTTCTCTCTCCCTCCCTCCCCCTCTTATTAACTTACAAATGCACAGGAATTTAAATCACGCGTAGATTTTTTTTCTCATATATATTTACGTAATAATAATAGTAGTAATTCCGCACCGCCGTTTCCGAGAACAGGTCTTCATCAGCCCTCTGATGAAGGAATATCAGCCCAAATGTCAAAGAGAAAAATATAAATCACGCACACACCTACTCTGGGCATCAGGAAAATGCTTACTTTGGACGACTCCCTGTGGTTTTTGGCTCTACAATTTTACTTATTTTCTTACCCCCCCCCATCCCTCCCACCCCTCCTTGCCTCCTTTGTAGCCGTAGCCGACACATGCCCAATCTTGCCTCCCTGCACCCCCTCCCCTCCCACACACACAAGGACAAATCTCCACTTTTTTAGCCTTAACAGACCGTTGGGGCAAGTGCTCTGAGCACGCCACATGAGGGAGGGGTGGGTGGAGGGCGGTGTTGGATTGACAGTACCACAGCCGGCGATATTTACTGCACACCGCACGAAGTTACTCATTTGAGGCCGAGTCGACCTAGGGGAGAACCCCAGGACCGGTTCAGATAATCGTCACTGGCGTTGGCCGTGACCGGGAATCAATCTTGGGTGGCCCAGGTTCGTGGCCCGGGTTCGTGGCGTGGCATGCTAACCCGAACACTACACAAAACAAAAACAAAGGTCCCCGTATATCCTGTAACAGACTATTGGGGCACGTGCTGTTACCGGCCTTCATAGGTGGCGATGTGTTTAATAACCGCACCAAATACTCATTAGAGGTTGAGTCGACCTAGGGGAGGCCCAGAACCGGTTTAGATAATCGTTACTGGTTTTGGCCGTGAGCCGGAATCGAACCCGGGTCGCAGCGCAGCGCGCTAACCACTACACTACTCACTCATGCACCTACTTATCCACCTATCCCAGTATACACCCATTTAGTCACCCAGCCGCCCACTTAAGGAACCAGTCACTCGCCTATCCACTTTACCATCCACGCAACTGATTCAACCAACTACTCACCCAACCACCGATCCACTCAGTCACTTCCCCCTCACCCGGCCGCTCACCCAGCCAACCAGCCACTCGCCCACTCGCCCACGCAATAACTCACTCACCTAGCCATCAACCCATCGACTCACCTCTAACCCTAGCCAGCCAGCCAGCCGGCGACAGCTCCTACACCTTGCTGCACGCATTGTCTCTCTGTCGGTCTTTATTTGGCAGCCGCAGGCCCCCCCCCAACCCCACAATCCCCTTCCCCCGACATTAAACAAAAGAAATTCCCCAACCCCCAAGTCCCGACTCGCGCTGCCAACCCCGGCCTTAGACGGCCTCGTTGACAACATGTGGCTCGCAGCTGCCATCCAGAACGCACGGCACTAAAATTACATCGAAATTAAAGCCAAAAACACAATCCGCACGACACCTGCAGCCAGCCCAATCCCCCCCACCCCCGTCGCCCCTCCCCCCTTTTAGCCAGTGGTGGTGCTGCAGGGTGCAGGAGCGTGCAAGTGCGTGTCTGTGTGTGCGTGTGTGTGTTGAGCTTGTGCCGTAGGCCCCGGGGGGACAGGCGTCTATGACATCTCCTGGCCAAATCCCATTTGACAGAGAATGGAGACTGAATCCTTACCCTCGGGGCTCCTCCACAAACAAGAAAAAAACACTGCGGGTGGCCACATGGAATGTTAGAACGCTCACTGTGGATGAGAGGCTGCCACTCCTCTGTCGGAAGCTGGACCGGTACTGCCTGGATCTCTGAGGTATTCAGGAGGTCCGGTGGACCGGCTCTGGCTCCTGCCACCATGAGGGGTGGACAGTCCTCTACTTGGGGCAGGAGACTGCCAAACAACAGGGAGTGGCTCTTCTTCTGAACAAAATAATGAAGAGGGCGTGGGAGCGTGGCGGTGAGGTGTGGGACGCTGTAAACCCCAGGTTACTTTGGGTTCGCCTTCCCATCAACCAGAGGCGAGGTGTGGTGGTCGTGGTTACTTATGCCCCCACCGAAGACAAACATCCGTGGAGGGATGCAGGCAAGGCCGATGAGTCAGATGCCTTCTATGACCTCCTGTCACAGGTGCTAGCTAAAGTGGCCCCTCGGGACAGAGTCATCTTGTTGGGTGACTTCAATGCCCGAGTTGGTCATGATGCTGGCACCTGGTCTGGAGTGATTGGAAGGCATGAGCCAGATCAGCTCAACAACAACGATAAGTTGCTGCTAGATTTTGTGCAGCCCATGGGCTTGTAATTACCAACACGCTGTTTCGGCATCGGCACATCCACAAAACATCATGGATGCATGACACATCCAAGAAAGAACATCTGCTGGACTACATAGTGACGGAACAGCGGATGCGGGCCCATGTCTTTGACACCAGGACCTACTGTGGAGCTGATGTGCCCACTGACCATCGACTTGTCATCTGTAAGATGCGCCGGCCATTTCTCCTCTCCGGTGGTGGGTGTACACCCAGGACCCCATTCAAACCCATAGTGGCATGGTCTCAGCTAGCTGATGAAAGTTGCAAGCGAGAATTTAATCATCGCTTGCGGCTGGGGTTGACATTGTCCCCTACTTCTCCAGATGTCGAGGGGAAATGGGGGAGGTTTAGGACTGTGGCTCATGCAGCTGCAATGACTGCTTTGGGTGCACGGTCCAGACCTCCCCAGAGACCCTGGCTGACATAGTAGGTGTTAAGGCTGGCTGAGAAAAAACGACAGGCCCACTTTCATCGTCTACAGCATCCCACGTCAGAGATTGAGGAGGCTTACCGCAGCCTTCGCTCGGAGGTTCGGAGAACTGTGAGGCGCTGCAAGGATGGGTGGTGGTTGCGGGTTGCCGCGGACATGGAGTCTGCCTCAATGGCCCGCGATCACAAATCGCTATTAAACTCCATCAAAAAGAGTAACTTGCAGCACCACATCTATTACCATCATTAGGGAAAAGAACAGCGATCCAATCTCCGACCTCCAGGAAGAGGTTTGCAGATTTGCTGAGCATTTCGGACACTCCACCCCCACAACTCCCAATTGGTGATAAGGCAGTTGTGGAGAGAGTGGAGAGTTTTCCATACCTGGGCAGTGTGCTCATGACCCGCTTCGATTTGACAGCCGAGGTCTCACTCCAAATCAGTCGAGCGGAATTATCTTTTCATCGGTTGCATAACGCTGTGTGGAAGCTACCTGGTCTGTCGCTCCGCACGAAGCTTCAGGTCTTCACGGCCACAGTCATTCCATCCCTTCTCTACGCTTGCCAAACGTGGACCCCCCTAATGAAACATCTTCGCCGGATAAAGACATTTAGTCTGGCCTGCCTACGATCCATCCTGGATTTAACCAGGCTGGATTGTGTGAGGAGCTCACAAATACGTGAAAGATCTGGACAAAGTTCCATCGGTGAGCTCCTCCGGCAGGCAAGGCAGCGTTGGCTGGGTCATGTAGCCCGCATGCCCAGCCACAGCATGCCTAAACAGCTTTTGTTCGGCCGGATAGAGGGGGCTAAACGGGCGCGACACGGGTTAGAGAAGAGATGGAGTGATGTGTTACAGGAGAATGTGGAGCTGAGTGGACTTGCCGATGACTGGTACCAGCGGTGTCAAGATCGGCCTCTGTGGAGGAGGCTCGTGAAGAACGCTACTGGGCAGTCACCCTCCAACAACAATGGAGGTGGGAGGAGCGACGCCCACAACAACAATTGGAGCGCCGGGTGGCTAAAGCACAGCAAGTTGGCACAGTAGTGGACACAGCTGGTGCATCAGCCAGTCACCTCAGTCAGTCGACCCGTGGCACCTGGGTCTGCCCCGTGATCTCCTGCCAGCGCGCGTTCGACACTTCACGTGGCCTCAACGTGCACTTAGCCTGGCACAAGCGTCGTGGTGATATCACGGCCACTTAGTGGCGAATTGAACCCGGCGACACGGGTTCGATTCCCGCTCACTGCTAACATCAGTGACGATTATCTGAACCTGTCCCGGGCCTCCCCTAGGTCAACTCAGCCTCAAATGAGTACCTGGTGCGGTGTGTAAACATTGCCACTAAGAAAACAAAGGCGGTCGGGCGTGGTGCTGGCCACCCACCCCCTCGTGTACCGTTCCGGCCTTCATAGGTGCTCGCTAACAGCACTTTCCCCCTACAGTCTGTTAAGGCTTTACGGGGGATCTTTGTTTGTATATATATACGCGCACACGTGTGGCTCCAAATGGATTACGAGTTTAACGGTCGTGGCCTGCGATGACTCTGGTTGCTATAAGTTATACACCCCTAGTGCGTCGTAAAGGAGGGAGCAGCTCAGATGGGGTCTGGTTGTTGTTGTTGTTGCTCCAAGTATTTTGCGCACCCCCCCACCCCCGCCTCACTCCATATCCCCCCCCCCCCCCCCCCTATTTTGGAGAGAGAGAAAAAAAACATTCGCCCGGTCGATTCTGGCAGAAACTCCCGTGGCTCCAGGATTTGTTAAAGCGAAGCTTCGTTTTTTTATTCTTAGGTTTTTTCGGTAAAGTCACGTAGGTAAAAAAATAAAGTTAATAGGAGTAAAATAAAAAATAAAATAAAAATCACGACGTTTCGGAGGCAACACAAGCTTCCGTCTTCAGGTGGAAACGTCACAGCACGATAGCTGTATCAAGTGAGAGAAATTTCAAGAAAACAGTCCTTGTATATATACTGGTTGAGGGTGGGAGGAGCCAAGGTAGGCCCTGAATATTATTTTTGTGAGGTTCGGTGCGGCTGAAGCACGCTGTTAGGATGCTTCGTGGCCATGCGGTAGCAGTGGGTTACGGAAGGCAGGGTGAGTCGAGCGAACGGCACGCGGCCTGCGACTTCATCTTCCCGAGAGCATTCTGCCTCGCACACGAGGTAGCAGCACTGCTCTCCGAAACGAGGGTCCGGTGTTCTCCACTAATATTCAGTGGGGGGGGGGGGGGGGGGGTGGATTTCGCCGATCAGACATCCTCAACGCGAGGGCGGCCACACATTTTGAAAGCAGTGGGGGGCTTGACAGCAGCACGACGATGGGGTGGTGTTTTCCCTCCTCGTGTCTCGTCAGTGGCCGCACTGAAGACCGCCAGAGACCGCAAGGGGCATTGCAATGAATGTCGCTGCTCGAGTCTCACCACGTGTGTTATCATTACCCCACCCCCCCAGCACCTCCGATTAGCACGATTGGCAACGTACGGTGCGAAAGAAGTTCAGCATACATACGCACATCCATGGGCCCACTGTGTGTTCGCAACGTTTATCGAAGTGTGCTCATGCTTTGAGCGCTCGCTTCCAGCTCCGTCCATTCCCTCGCACCGCTCCACCTTGGACTTAACCTCTCAAATCTCATCCGCTCCCCCTACCCCGTAACGTCCACGAAGCGTGTCTGTCCTCTCAGACGTCAAATGCCAAGCGTCAAACGGCGCCTCTCTTTTTCCCATCCGCCCAGCCACTTTCGCTCACGCTGCCGCCTCTTGAAAAGGCGGACCAAGGACATACGCCGAATGAACACCCGGGTGGTTCAGTCTCGATTTGAAGCTTTCGTGACTGCAGGAATCCATACTCTGTGGTTCTTTCGGTAAAGCCGAGTAGGTAGAAATAAAATAAAATAAATAAAATCACGACGTTTCGATCGCAACACAAGCAATCTTCATCAGGTGGAACAAGCACGGCAACAAAATGCTAAAGTTGGCGAGTGGTTATATCAGACACGGTAGTCGAGTTCCACACGTAGGCTTTAGTGACCACCAACATGCATCACACAACGGTTGAACCCGCACAACCGGCGGGGCTATCGGCTTATGCAGCAGATCGAAAAAAAAACAAGATGTAACGTGGCAGCTTCATTTGAGAAGATTTGCGTCAATTTTCCCATCAGACGCGACGCGGAAATGGCCCCGGAGTTAGATTGCGCGGCTCTGATTGGGAATGTTTAAGCCGATAAACATAAAATTGCCTCCGACTCATTCAGTTCGAAGCTGCCGATTGTATTCAATTGCTTATTTGGGAGATTATTATCATAATACCTTTTTTGAGCATAAAAGTTCGTTGCAGATTGCGCGAAGCAGCTCGTTAGGGGGTGGCGGGCGGCATCCTCCGCCGTTCGTTCGTTGCGGAGGTTCGCGGTTCGAACCCAGCGGGCAACCCCTGGTTAATACTGCGGAGTGCATCAACCACAATACGTGCGGGTCCAGCTTGCCTCACGGTGGACGTCAGAGTGCACATGATGTCTTTCGATCAAGTGGGAGGCCGTTTGGCGCAATAATTGTCAACGTTCGTTAAGTCCTCGCAAGGCACTTAGAGAAAACGACAACGCATGCCCGTCTGCGAAACTTCACGATAATAACACGAAGCACGTGTGTTTGTCCAGCACCATAGTTCAGAGGCAATGTCACTCGGCTGTTGTGATGTTCCAGTGTAGAGGCGTGAAGTCGATGTTCACGACTGATGGACACGAGGAGGGTCGGGAGGGGGAGGTGAAATTTCCCCGCCCCACCCCCCGACGCGACCCCCCCCTAGTTGAGCAGTTTCTAGATCGGCCACTCTCGGATCGGATAGAAGAGATGGGCAATGGGTGATGGTAGACAGG
Organism: Lampetra fluviatilis; assembly: GCF_964198595.1. NCBI lineage: Eukaryota > Metazoa > Chordata > Hyperoartia > Petromyzontiformes > Petromyzontidae > Lampetra > Lampetra fluviatilis. The sequence goes on along the minus strand of NC_136291.1, from coordinate 2,535,433 downwards.
AGGGAGTCAGAGCGAGTCGAGGTGGATATGCAGCTTCCCTCCCTCCCACCCACTCCATCCCTCCTTCCCACCAACTCCATCCCTCCCTCGCACCCCCCCCCCCAACATTTAATATGCAGCACGGGGGGGGGAGGCGGGGGCGATGGGGGCTGGAGGCTCGCGAAAACGACGGAGCGCGTGTGCGTAGGAAGACCTTTTCATTTTCCTTCAAATGTGGCCCAGATGGGTCTCGGCAGAACCTCTCGTCGCGAGCCGGCAGACACGCGTCTCGCGTTCACGCGTCTCGCGTTCACGCGCCCCCCCCCGCCCCCCCCCCCTTCAGAGTCCGGCCACGCCGCCCCCAGCACGCGCGCTGCCATCGCGAGCATTCCTCGCAATTATTCGGCCAAGAGGCTTTCATTTCACATTTATTTATTGTTCGTGTTCATTACATGGACTGCATTTTTGGGGAGCGGTGGCCCAGTGGTTAGCGCACTCACGGCCAACACCAGTGACGATTATCTGAACCGGTCGTGGTCCTCCCCGAGGTCGACCCATTCTCAAATCAGTACTTGATCCGGTGCGTAAACATCGCCACTTGGGAGACAAAGGCGGACGGCGTGGTGCTGGCTACCCACCTCCTCCGTGTGCCGTTCTGGCCTTCATAGGTGCTCGCCAACAGCATTTGTTCCAACAGTCTGTTAAGGCTATACGGGGGATCTTTGTCTTCGTGTATATTTCGCAAATGCGGTGGCGCAGTGTTCGGCGTGGCATCCAGAGTTTGATGTCACCCGCCACTGATGGCCAACCAACCATCAGTGCTGGGTCGCTCTCCCATCCTCCTCCGACCACAACATGCACCGAAGAGCGTGGCGAAGTATGGTCAACCAATTCTGAGAACCGACACTGCACGGCGAGGCCTTCATCCAGCAATGGATTGGCATAAGGGGATATTTTGTATTATTATTATTCAATGGAAAAAAAAAACACTTAAAAGTTGTAAATGTTGGGTGATGATGGCATGTGCGTTAGCGATCTCGGTGACACCATTGGTACCTCATTTGCCAGTAGAAAATATGATAATTGTTTTTTTACCCTTTAATCTGGCAACAAAACTGACACCTTTTTTGTTGTCTCGGGTGTGGACCAATCAACTTCAAGGACAGTGCATACATTATCAGAATTGTGTATTTTGTTTACATTATGACTACAGGTATTGTAGTCTATGCAAACATGACTCGTAAAAAAGGTGTCAGTTTTGTTGCCAGATTAAAGGGTAAAAAAACAATTATCACGATCTCGGTGACAGTTTGCAAAATGGGCAGCAGCAACAGCAGCCAACCTCCTACTTGTACACTCAGCGACTTGACGAGTGTTGAGTTAGTTTGTTAAGTGTCAGAACTCTTGGCACGATTTCGGGGCTGGGAGTGAGGGGCAGTAAAGTCGGGAGAGTGTCAGCCCCCGCGTGCGCACATAATTTACAACGACCGGGCCTCCGGACTGTCATAAGTAACGGCTCTGTGCGCACACGTGCGTGTGTGTTCAAGCGCGCACGCACACACGCACACGTGTATGTGTGTGACGATTATCTGAACCGGTCCTGGGCCTCCCCTAAGTCGTCTCAGCCTGGTGCGATGTGTAAACATCGCCGCTAGGGAGACAAAGGCGGCCGGGCGTGGTGTTGACCTCGTGTGCCGCGCCGGCCTTTATAGGTGCTAATTCTAGATTTGAAGCTTTCGTGACTGCAAGGATTCATACTCTTAGGTTTTTTCGGTAAAGTCACGTAGGTAAAAAATAAAATGTAATTAATAAAAGTAAAATAAAAATCACGACGTTTCGAATTTTACTTTTATTTTTATTTATTTTATTTTTTATAGGTGCTCGCTAACAGCACTTGCCCCTACAGTCTGTTACAGGCTATACAGGGGATCTTTATATTTGTGCGCTTTAACACGCACGCACACAGCTCCCTCCGCGTCGTCCTACGCGATCCTCCCTCGCACTCCCCCCCCACGCCCCCCCACGCCCCCCACCACCACCACCGGCGCGAGATTGAGAACCCAGTGGCACCACTTTAGCGGACGAGCGCATTCCTCATCCGAACGTACCGACGACGTTGGGGGGGGGGGGGGTGGTGGGTAGGTGGGTGGGGGGAACCTATTGAATCGTTTTTTTTCATATTTGTTTTTTTTGCTTCCTACGTTGCTTCCTAAGTCCTCGCGTGCGTCCACGTCTCCCGTGATCACCCGACCTCGCAACCTCTTGGCGAGTCGAGATGCCGCTCGCCTCCTCCTCTTCTCCCTCTTCGCACTGCTGGTGATGACGCCGTCGAGCGGCGTCCTTCATCGCAAGGCCCGTGGGCCACCGGAGACCCCTGGTGGCCTTCGGTGCGGCCACCGACATTTACATAAGCGTCGTCAAGTTTCAAGTTTCATTTATTAGGTATGGCCCTATGAGCCATTCGGCTCTTGAATCGGGTGCAACCGCAACAAACAAAAAAACAAAAACATGAACAAGAAAACATCTTAAGGTGACTATGTGCAAACAGAAAATCCAAGAAAAGACAGCAACATATGGCAGAACAAACACCGTACACCAACACTGTGTGTAAAAATCCCAGTGGGGTGCAAGTCAAACATCAACAACCACAAGACAACTTAGATTAAGGCCATCAGTCTAACTCTGTACTACAACAAACAAACATGGCCAAACCGAAAAACTTTTCAAAAATCACCAAAATAAAGCCATAAAAGCAATGAAACAGTGATCATAGGAACTGTGACCGAGTTTTCACAATAAACGACGTCAAAACACCCCATCATCGCGTTGGGGAGACAAAGGCGGCCAGGCGTGGTGTTGGCCACCCTCCCCCCTTCCTCGTGTGCCGTGCCGGCCTTCATAGCTGCTACTCGCTACCAGCGCTTGCCCCAACAGTCTATCAAGGCTACACGGGGGAGCTTTGTCGTGGTGTATGTCTGTGCGTGCGGGGAGCGGTGGTGCAGCGGTTAGCTCGCCGCGCTCGGAAACCGGCGAGCCGAGTTCGATTCCCGCCCACGGCCACCGTCGGCAATGAATACCGCGTCCTGGGTCGATCTTGGCCTTCCGCTAGGTCGACTCGGCATTAAACGAGTACCTGGTCGCGGTGCTTGCTCACAACACTTTCCCCTCCAGTCTGTAAAGGCTATACGGGGGCTCTTTGTATTTGTGTTATGAGTCTCTATCCCCCTCCCCCCGGCCCGCGTGCACACCCACGCCGGGTTCAGTGGGAACGGGAACCATCGAGCCTCAATTATTTACATTATTAAAACACGCGGCCGTATTGTTGCATCACGAACAACCGTGTACCGCGTGACATCGGGCAGCTGAAGAAAGAAAATCCTCCCAAGCGAGTTTTGCGGGATAAAATAGAATTTACAAAAACATATAAATCAAATGACGATGGTGCAGGGGGGGGAAGGAGAAGTGAAATTAAATATCGGAGAGTTCCAATTAGTCAGGCCAGACGAGTAGAGATACATTCCTCGAGGAAGAGCTTCAAAAACAACAACAACAACCACTATTCATTGCTGAGTGGCGGTGACGTTACCACAGCATTTGTGCCAGGCTAGGTGCACCTTGAGGCCACGTGAAGTGTCGAAGGCCCGCTAGCAGGAGGTCACGGAACAGACCCAGGCCCCACGGGTTAACTGACCGATGCACTCACTACCTGTGCTCCCAAAGGTGCCAACTTTCTGCGTTTTATCCGCCCGGCGCTCCGCTCGTTGTTGTGAGCGTCGGCTCCTCTGGAAGGCGACTTGCCTTCCAACTCCCAAGCGGTGCCCTTCACGAACCTCCTACTCTACAGGAGGCACGATCTTGACACCGCTGGTACCGCCACCGGCAATTGCAAACGGCTCCACACATCCCTCATTCTGTACCACATCAGTCCGTCTCTTCCTCACACTCCACACACGCGCACGCTTGCACGCTCACAGCCGGCAAGCTCATCAAAACACACACCACACGCTCATAAAACTCGCATGCTTCCCCCGTGTCATCCTCCTTGCCATCGCCAGCTACTGCTGCTGCTGCCGCTGCTGTAATCGTCAACCTCCGACGCCGCGTAAATCCACGGAAGGCGCACGAAGACGCGTCGCAGCGCTTGCAAGACGACGGCACACCAGGGTCAGAAGTGCAGCCCCTGCAGTTGCTCGCCACGCGACACTGTTGGCGGAAAGGTTTCCACTAAGGAGCTCTTCTTGAGTGGTGTTTTTGGCCGACACTGCCATGCTGGTTGTTTTGTGTTTCGTTTTTTTGTTCTTCCCTCCCCCCACCGCCGCACCTCCGATTAGCACGGTTTGGCTACGTACGGTGCGAAAGAAGTTCAACGTATTCATAATGCTGGGCCACGTCCTGTCCTCACCACAGACGGAAGCTGCCGATGGACTAACCTTCATACTGCTGGGTGGTACAGAGGGGAGGTTGGCGGGGGGGGGGGGGGGTTAAGAAACGTGCAACGTTGTCTCAGAGTTTCATTTTCCGCGCCGGGAAAATTAAGTGACGACCTCTGTTCCCGGCCATTCGACAGGGGCATCACCCCAAAGGCCACTCACACGCAGCGCCGTCAATCCACTGCTGCACTCGGTCACGGAGGTTCGTTTGTTCAGGAGAGTCTCACACGACCAATATTCATCTTCTTGGTTCTTTCGGTAAATTCACGTAGAAGGGAAACAATACAAAAATTTGTATAATTAATTTATTATTTTATTGTTTCCCTTCTACGTGACTTTACCGAAAAAACCAAGAATATGAATCCCTGCAGTCACGAAAGCTTTAAATCAAAATTTTTTGACCAATATTATTCATAATAAAAAAAGGTTTTTGGGTCAAATTGCGCAGAAATATAAAAATGCCGTGTCGTGACCCTCCACCACCCGACGCAGCCAATTAGTAAGGGATTTATCACGTAAACAAAACGCCAAGTAGTTGCTACTTCAGCCCACCGGTGTGTTTGGAGAGTAAATGTTCAGGACCATACTTCACCATGCTTCACCATACTGCACCATACTTCACCGCGGTTCGTCAGCCTACATAGGGCTTGGTGACGGAGGGATTGTCACAGCCCCAATCTCTCGCCGTTGACGTAAGCAGCAGGGGGGGGGGGGGGGGGGTCGGCAAAAGGAATGTGACAAGAGGCGACATTTATTTCGAATTCAGTAAAATCAACTAAAAACAACCTCAAAATTTCAAGAGCGGCAATGTGCTGTGTGTGGTGAATAGCGCGGCTGTCACGCACGCAAGACGAAGTGGACCACAGCTTGTGTCCACTGAGAGGACACGGGAGGTGAAGCCTGTGATGGAGGGGGGGGGATGCTGGAACAAAAAAAAAACAAAAGAGTCCCCCGAGTCGGCCTCGACTGCTTCCCGGACCATCTGACACTGGAGTCATCATTCAAGTTAAAGTTCAAGTTCATTTATTAGGTATAGCCCTGTGAGCCATTCGGCTCTTGAATCGGGTGCAACCGCAACAAACAGAAAACAAAAACATGAACAAGAAAACATCTTAAAGTGACTATGTGCAAACAGAAAATCCAAGAAAAGACAGCAAAATATTGCAGAAAAATCACCGTACACCAACTCTGTGTGCAAAAATCCCAGTGGGATGCAAGTAAAACAACAACAACAACCACAAGACAACTTAGATTAAGGCCATCAGTCTAACTCTGTACTACAACAAACAAACATGGCCAAACTAAAAAACTTTTCGAAAATCACCAAAATAAAGCCATAAAAGCAATGAAACAGTGATCATAGGAACTGTGACCGAATTTTCACAATAAACGACGTGAACAACATGTACCACCAAACTCTGCAGCCATAGCTGGCTGCATGAGTCACATCAGTCCCCAAAACGAGCCGCATGCCGCCGCTCCGAAGCCGCGGGTTGGCGACCCCCCCCCCCTAACCCCCACCCCCCACCCCCCCGAGTTGAGAGCCGTGGGCTCAGAATCGAACGACCGCTTGGGTTTGTAGCGCGGAGCGCTAACCGATATGGACCGCCGCTCCACGCGAACCGGTTAATTGCACAAGGAGGGGGGGAGTGCGCGTCCGCCGGCTCGCCTCCGGTTGTGTTTTCGGTTCGCGTCGTTTTTTCGCGAACGTTGTCCGACGTTTCGCTCCACTGGGCGAGAGAGCATCTCCCGGGAAGCGAATTCGGTGTAGTTCACGTGCAGGGAGTTGTTGTTTGATGTCGCTGTTGTCAGGATGCGAAACAGCGTGCGGTGACAACCCGAAAATACGTCGGAGTGATGTACAACATAAAGATACAAAGATCCCCCGTGTAGCCTTTACAGACGCGGGGTAAGGGGGAGGGGCAAGTGCTGTTAGCGAGCACCTCGTAAGGCCGCTGAGTTGTACACGCAGCCGCGCACAACGCGAGTGTGATTGAAATATCGCAAGCCCTCATCCCCGTACAGCAGGTACACACGGTGAGGTCCCCTGGTGGAAGAAAACTCTCGCTCCCTACGTCTCCCCCTCTCCCGCCTCGCTTCAATGGACAGCTGCCATTCGTCACCGGCAGCCAGGGATGTCGCCAAGGAAATGGTGCCAGGCTAGGTGCACCCAGGCCTTCACGTTAGGTGTCTAAGTCTCGCTGCAGGTAGGTCACGGGACAGACCCTCCCCCCCCCCCCGGGGTGTCACGGTGTGACTGACCGAGATGACTGGCTTGTGCTCCCCCTTGCTCTGAAACTGTACCTGCGTTTTAGCCGCCCGGGGATCCACTCGTTGTTGTGAGTGTGGCTACACCGCCCTCTGTTGTTGTTGTTGGAAGGCAAATACGTACAACGATCCCCCGTGTAGCCTTAACATACGGTTGGGGCAAGTGCTGTTAGCGAGCACCTGTAAATGCCGGCAGAGCACACGAGGGGGTGGGTGGCCAGCACCACGCTCGACCGCCTTTGTCTCTCGAGTAGCGATGTTGACACACCGCACTTATACTTATTTGAGGCCGAGTTGACCTCGGGGAAGCACAGAACCGGTTCTGGTATTCGTCACTGGTGTTGGCCGTGGGCGGAAATCAATCTCGTGTCAACGGGTTGGTAGCACAGCGCGCAAACCACTCTACTATGCAACAATACAATAAAGACGCCCCGTATAGCCTCGACAGACTTGGGAGCAAAGTGCTGTTCGCGAGCACATATGAAGGCCGGCACGGCACACGAAAACAAAGGACGAAGACTCGCTCAGAGGTGTCGTGTTGGTGATCAGAGGTCGCCCTCTGCTGCTTCGAGCCACGCGTGCATGCTGTATAAGTTGAGTTCGGCATCCACGTGGTTCAGAGGCATCTATTGAAACTGAAAAAAAAAATATTTACATGTTACCAGGTGAAGGCCACTGAGCTGTATAGCTCTTTATCGGAAGCGATCTGGCGATCACAAATGATAGCTCATCGAAGTGGGTTTTCACGTGTCGCAGCCAAATTATCTAAACGCACGTTGATTATAAAATGCGGAGGGAAAACACCGAAAGGAACCCGGGAGAAAAATCCATGCGAGCACGGAGGATAGAGAGAGAAAGACACATGCAAACTCCACATGTACAACAGGCGTCAGGATCTGGATCAAAGCCACGATCTCCTGCAAGCCAGGCATGTAGAATGGTGAATTAAATCACTTTCTTCAACCCGTATCACTCGAACTCTCTGGAACCTTGAGCGTGATGTGAAAGAGGACCACTGCCCGAAACGTCTACCTGTGGTATTTTTGTTTAAATTTTAAAGGCAGTCGTTATTGACGAACGTGTCGAGTGGATTTGTTTATTTGTGGTATGGTGTAGTTTTGACACTTTGAACCTTTGAACTTCGTGCCCCTTGGCGTGGTGAAAGAACACGTGGACGAAAAACACATCCGACTTCGCCGCTATCGCAGAGTCAACTCGGAACAACTCGGGCACTTCCTCGTCACGAGAGTTTCAAAATCATCCCAAGATACCAGTCAGCTCTCTACTCTGTCAAGAACATTCGTAAAAAAAGAATAACAAAATATTTTTTTCGTAGCTGCATCACGATTGCCAAGCAAATGACCCAAAGTTTCCCCGAAAACGCCCAGCGATCAGCAGCAAGCAGCACCTTTTTAACATTCGCAATCGATGTTTTTCAACAATAGTTTCGTGCGCCACTATTATTATTAATTATTAATCAGAAATCGTTCAAGTTTATTTCCCACTGAGTAAAGCAAGTTGAGTTAAGAAGCTCCTTTTCAAAGGCGACTCGTCTGGCAGACGACACGAAATCATTCTACAATCATAAAAAAAAACTAATAATGATTTAAAAAATGTTACGAGAAATAAGGATAGGTTTCACCCTTTCTGGCAATAAAACAGGTGTTAAGATGTTAAAACACCAAATAGAAACCTTTTGCAAGGAATCAAGTCTGCATTAAGCACACGTACTTGTAGTGGACATGCAAACAAATAGGCTCTGCCATAATAGAAGTTTTTTTTGGGTTAGATCGCGTAAATTTATAAATGTGTCGTTAAACCCGCCACCACCCGACGCAGCCAACTAGTAAGGGTTGTCACATAAACAGAACGTGGCCAATTCGTCACTAGTACAGCATCACCGGTGTGTTGGAGAGCCAAGCCACAAAATTTACAATCCGAGTACGACGTTTATATATTTACGCGATCTAACTAAAAAAACCCTCTATTATGGATAATATTGGTCGCGAAAGCCCTACGTGTTAAACTAAACGTGCGCTAATAATTATGTATGGATTGTCTTTGAAACGGATGGGCCTACACTAGAGACAGCCCTATTTATGGCCTAGTCTCACAAGTGTCAGACCAGAGTACAACGCCAATATTTAGCTGATATTTCAGATTTGCTGCTTCATAGCTGGTATAGCTCCTCATCCAGAGTCATATATACGTGCATTGTCTTTGTATTGGTCGCCTTTTGGCATTCTTTGGTCTGACCCTGGTGTGTGACAAGGACATAAAGAAGGCTGTTTCTGGTATAGGTTAATAATTTTCAAAGATAATTAATGCGTATTATCAGAGCAGGTGTGTTTGAACATCTTCTTGGTTCTTTCGGTAAAGTCACGTAGAAGTAAAATAATAAAATAATAAAAATAAAACATAATAAAATAATTTTCACGACGTTTCGGCCACAACGCAAGCAGACGTCTGTCGAGAAGGCAGAGTCTGCCTTCTCGACAGACCTGTTCTCCACCTGAAGACGGCTGCTTGCGTTGTGGCCGAAACGTCGTGAGAATTATTTTATTATGTTTTATTATTTTATTATTTTCCTTCTACGTGACTTTACCGAAAGAACCAAGAAGATGAATCCCTGCAGTCACGAAAGCGTTAAGTCGTGTTTGAACATCTAGTTGTATTGCCAGAAAGGGTAACACCTATTCTTACGTCTCATACTTTAATACTGGAAAAAAGGCCCGCATGATATTACAATTATGTTGTAAAATTACGTTGAAATGTAAGCTTTAATGATTTTAAGAGTCCGTTTAAATGGGGACAGAATGAAGATGCCAAGAGGCGAAAGAAGATGGTTCCAAAAGCTTGGGACAGCGTCTACATTAAATGTTTTTGATGCAAATTGCGCGCGAAATCTGGAAACTATTACGACTATTTACGTCGTGTTTGTTGTTGGCATAACGCGTGCACACGTTACAAGCACTTGTGAATTGGCTATATCTCGTGTTGGCGGGGCTCACGACACAAATCTAGCCCGGTTATATCCAATTTCGTGGCCCAACACAAATATAAATGATCAATTATAAATCCTGATACTGCCTTCCAAAAATAAAAAAACACTCTCAGTGTTAAGTTATCACTGTTGAGGTTGTCATTGCGCAACGCAGCGCTAACCGTTGCGCCACCGCTCCCTCGCCCCCCCCACCACACAGATCTACAACCCCCACCTGTGGGAAAGCCATTGGGCCAGAGTTCCCCCGCATGCGTCCAAGCCAGAGACAAACAGGGGAGGGAGGCAGCGAGAGAGAGAGCGCGGTTGGAACGAAGCAGCTTCCCCAAAAGCAGCAAAGTTCCTTCCTCCATCCGATAGCGAAAGCGCCCCCACCGCCTCCCCCCCCCCTCGATTTCGCTATTAAAGCGCTGACTCGATGTCCGCGGGCACCGCTCACGTGAGCGCTCTTCTGCAAAAAAAAACAACACACACAACCTCGTGCTCTCTCGCTGACGAAACGTCACTGCAAGGGGGGGTAGATTGCCCCCCTCCCCCTTCCACCTTCGTCCTTTTCCGACCCCCCTCCCCCACCCCCCTTAACCACTATTATCGCCCCAAAGACAAAGATCCACTGTATAGCCTGTACAGATTGTTGGGGCAAGTGCCGTTAGCGAGTTGCAGCACCTATGGAGGCCGGCACGGCACACGAGGTGGTGGGGGGTGGGGCAGAACCACATCATGCCGCCTTCGGCTCCCGAAGTGGCTAAAATGCTTTTCAAGCTCCTGCTTTTAACCTGAAGTGGCTGGAAGACGTTCTCGCCTGCCGGGCTGCACACCGCACCGGGAACTCATTTTAGGCTAAGTCAACCCAGAGGAGGCCCAGGACCGGTTTACAGATAGCCGTCACTGGTGTTGATAGCCGTGAGCGGGAATTGAACTCTGTCTCGGCGGGTTCCGAGCGCAACGTGCTCACCGCTGCGCCACCGCTCCCCACCTGCAATCGATCCCTCGTGCAGCGAGATGCACGCGAGCCGATGTCATCGCTCCGGTCTGCACGAGGTGGTCATCATCTGGGCACGGGGTGGCCATCATCTCGGACCACTTTCCCTCCTTTGACTGTCAACTCAGCAGTGGACAGACCAGGGTCTGTAATTGTGATATTGCCAGCGAGACATGACCCCGTCACGTGGATTACGGCACCGCAGCGACTACGAGGGATTGCAACAGGGATGAGGTGGGGGGGGAGATGTTCGTCATCCAGCAGTGGATAGATGATGGTTGATGATTATGAACCACTTTTGGATCATACTAGATTATTATAACGGTCTCTGTGGTGGTGGTGTTGATGATGATGCATCTGCTGCTGCTGATGATGGTGGTGGTGCTGCTCGCTGCTGCTGCTGATGATGATGGTGGTGGTGCTTGCAGCTGCTGCTGATGATTATTGATGGGACAATGAAGTGCAGCATAATGGAAGTTGCATCACTCACCACATTAATCTCAACCACGGAAGTGAAACCAAAAACAAGCGACGTTTAACTTGGCCCAAACATCCACAAATAAAAGTGCAGTCTCACTCTTACTTCCACATGACCCCGCTCACACACAGCACACACACAGCACACACACACGCCAAGACACACACAGCACACACACAGCACACACACGCCACCACACACACATCACGCACACACAGCACACACATACACACAGTACGCACACACAGCACGGACACACACAGCACGGACACACAGCACACAGCACACACACGCGGCACCACACACACATCACGCACACACAGCACACACACACAGCACACACATACACACAGTACGCACACACAGCACGGACACACACAGCCCACACACACAGCACAGCACACATACAGCACACACGCGCCACCACTCACACATCACGCACACACAGCACACACAGTACGCACACGCCAGCACGTACACAGCACGCACACACAGCACAGCGCACGCCAACACAGCGCACACACACCAACACACACCAATAAAAACACAATGGCAACCAACAACACGTAGACAAAGATCCTCCGTATAGCCTGAACAGAAAATATGGGCAAGTGCTGTTCGCGAGCACGTTATGAAGACGGGCAAATCACACAACGGCGTGGTGTGGACGTAACCACAGCCGGTCGCCTTCGTCTCCCTTGTGGCATTGTTTACACATCGCACCAGGTACTCATGCGATCATGAATCGACCTGGGGGAAGCCCAGGACCGATTCAGATAATCAGCACCGGCGTTGTGGGCGTGAGCGGGAATCCAACTCGGCTCGTCGGGTTTGCAGCGAAGCGCGGCAGGAATGCCGACGCGAAATCACCCGCACACGTCCGTGGTGCTCAAGATCCCACGAATCGCCGGTTCAATCCCTGCCCATAATCGCTCCCCGATGCAGACACTTTTTTTTCTTCCGCCACCTCCTGCTGCACCTCCACGTGTCTGGCCCCGTCTTTCCCGATTCGCGTAGGGCACCACGGTGGGTGAGACGTTAACCGCCTCGTCTGGTGTACAGGAGGAGTTCGTGGGTTCGATCCCGACCCTGCCCGATGCCTGTAACATTTGTAGTTTGCGTGTCTCACTCTCTCCACGTGCTCGCGTGGATTTTTTTCTCCGGGTCCTCCGGGTTTTTCTTTCCACGTTTAGAATGAACATCGCGCGTTCAGAATATTTGGCTGCTATACTTTGAGCGGACACATTTGGCGATTGCCAGGTAGCTTCTGAAAAATAGCTACGTAGGAGCTCAGTGGGCCTTACCTGGTAAAATAAAAAAAAATGTTTTTAGTTTAAACAGTGTTCCTAGGGGTTTTTCCGGTAAAGTCACGTAGGTAAAAATAAAAAATACAAATAAAATTTATATTTAAAAAAATATATTATTTTTAAAAAATAAAAATAAAAACAAATAAAAATAATAAATTAAAATATTTTATTCTTATTTTGTTATTTTATGATTATTATTATTTTTTTCCCCTACTTGACTTTACCGAAAAAAAAGAAAACTAAGAGTATGAATCTTTGCAGTCACGAAAGCTTCCAATCTAGAATTTAAACAGTGTGTTCATGTCATTGTCCGGCTAAATATTGAGGCTTACTTGCGCCTGTATCTCACCTTTTTCTGTCGCCTTTCATCTCATATTACATCTGCTCTGTTGCTCAACTCATACGCATTTTGTTTACGACCGCTACAACACCTCTTTGCAATATCCCTTAAGTACCCCCACCCCCCAACACTGTTGTACCTCGTTCTCTGCAATATTGATGATGGGGTGGTTGTTGTTGTGTTGTTGCTGCTTTTATTATTTTAATTTTCTTTCTGTCGCTGTGTAGCCTTCACGCAGCAACACGGATCACCCGTAGAAAATAGCCGGGGGGGGGGGGGAAGGGGGGGGTAAGTGGCCAAACGAAAAACCATCATCCCGTGTGTAACAAATCAAGACGTGTAAAACTTCAAAAAAAAGTAAACCACGACGCTCGCACAAACACGCGGAGCCCCCCACCCCCCCCCCCCCCCCGACGCCCCCCCTCCCCCCAAGAGTGCTCATCGGCGCATCCTCTTTAATTAAAGCTCCTGAATTATTTAAGCGCAGCGCTATCGACTCTCGCTCGAAGAAGCGCCGGGCGCTATAACGGGGGGGGAGGGGGGGGGGTGTGATGACGAGGGGCGGCGTTTTAACGAACGTAGCGCGTTCGCAGTAACGCAAGGACAAAGGTCACCCGTACAGCCTTCACGTCGTTTTGGGGGCAAGTGGTTGTGAACCGTTCACCTATGGAGGCCGGCACGGCTGAGTCGACCTAGGGGGGATGCATGACCGGTTAAGATAATCGCCACCTGCTGTTAGCCGTGATCGGGAATCCAACTCGGGTCGCCGGGTTCATAGCGCAGCGCGCTAACCACTGCGCCACCGCTCCCCAAATTAACAACCACCACAACCACCAATATCAGTGGTCGTTAAAATCCACAAACCCTAAAACCACAACCACCACTAGCCACCACAACCACCACGAACAATAGCCACCACTAACCGCCAACGCAGCCACGATCCACCACCACAACTACCACCACATGGCTTCCTCAGCACTAACAGAGGATCTGTTCCGCTCAGCACACATTTTAATATAACAATAGCTCACAAGCAAAAGCTTGCCGCGAGTATTAAACATTTGTCATTTCACTTAGACATTTCCAAAAAAGTTTTTTGTTAAAACCCGGAGGGAATATATACATTAAAAAAACATCACAGATTTGAGTTAATGTTTAAAGCAAATGTTTAAAATAATAATATTAAGTTGGAACAACTTGGCTGTCCTCTCTCGCACGCCAACTCATCTTTTGAATTAGCTTCCCTTGGATGCGTTTCTAAGTCAAGTGGGGCAATAGAAATCCGCGGAAGTTCCAGTGTATGCGACTGAAGAAATCTGCAGAAGTGAATTTAATTTATTAAATGACTCTGAATCATTGCAATCTTTATGTTTTGGCCGTTTCCTTTATTCTTATCAGCATTTTTAATCCCATCTGGATTCTGTCTCCACACGTAAATGAAATCCATTGGCGCTGCAGACCAATATTATCAAGCGGTATTTGTTGAACCATGCAAACTTGGGACCCGTTTCGACCTGCTAGCTCTCATCGGCAGTTAGGCTTGTTAAACGAATGCTTTTGGATCGCCGGATGTTATTGACAAAAGCAGTCCCCAGAAATCATGGGGCCCAATTCATCGCCAAAAAGAAAAGTCATTACCTTGCACACTCACGCATCACGTGTTTGTGCTTGCAGGCTCTTTCGGGTAAGAGCTGTTTGCGAGCACCTATTAAGGCTGGGGCTGTGGACAGGGCCACACCAGGCCATCTTTCTGTCCCCAGCGCGTATTCTTTTTGGCACACACCTCACTGGCTAGTTATTTAAAGCCGAGCCGACCTGAACACCAAAAATAAAACGCTACTTTCCAAAAGAGCCAAGCAAATGCGTAAACACTTTACGTGTATGCACACTGTAATTGAAACGCAGTTTTGTTGGTATGTCGATAATATGCCCCCTCTAGTACCCGATTAGTCCGGCGAGGACGCGACGAGAAGCGACTACTAAATATCGTCTCCAGAGCCGTTTGGAAGCTGTGGACCTAAATGGATGATGATACCAATCATAATGACAACTTGTTAAACGCGAACAAATTCGCAAAAGGACTCCAGGTTGAGCGCGACTCGGGGGGCGTGGAGTCAAGCTCGGAGTGATTCAAATAAGTCGTCGCGGGTCGCGTGGGTTAACCCCGCGATGTCTACAGGAACTCATCCACTCTCCAACGAGGGGCCCTGAGATTTCTTCAGATCGCCTTCTGCGAAAGACACCGAGGTCACGGCTCTGTCCCCTGCAGGGCTGATCGCGATGTTGCCACCGTGCGCCTCCCAAACTTTAGAACTACGCTTTGCCTTTTGATAAGACAATCAGAGTCGTTAGATATAATTAAGTCATGTCTTGGCGTCTCACCTCGGTAAACTGGACTTGAACTCTCGTCGAGTTTTGGCCGTTTACCCTGCAGGTTCTGAGCGTGTGGGTGGGTGGGTGAGTGGGTGGGTGGGTGAGCTAGTGGGTGAGTCGGTGAGCGAGTGGGTAGGTGAGTCGGTGAGTGAGTGGATCGGTGAGTCGGTGAGTGGGAGAGCGAGTGGGTGGGTGGGTGGGCGAGCGAGTGGGTGGGTGGGCGAGCGGGTGGGTGGGCGAGCGGGTGGGTGGGTGGGTGAGCGAGCGGGTGGGTGGGTGAGCGAGTGGGTGAGTGGGCGAGCGGGTGCGTGAGCGTGTGAGTAAACTGGCCTTTACCCCCCCCCCCCACCCCGTCTAGTTTTGGCCGTTCACCCTGCAGGTTCTGTTGCTTTCCTGCTTTCCGTACGAGGCATGGTTGGGTATCTACGGATGAAATGCGCCTAACAAAATGCAAATTTATCACGTAGGCTTTCGTGACCAATATCATCCATAAAACAGCTTTTGTAGGGGAGGGGGTTAGATGGCGTAAATAATACATGTGTCGTTAAACCCGCCACCACCCAACACACAAACCCTTACTAATTGGCTGTGTCGTGTGTTGGCTGGTTTAACGACATATTCATATTTACGCGGTCTAACCAAAACAAAAAAACCCCAATGTATGATGGAAAATGTCAATGATTATTAATATTAAACGAAGTCACGGGTCGTGCTTGGCCCGCGGGGTGGCTTTTAAGGCCCCCTCCCCCCAACCCGTTTGCTTGAGATATACACGTTGTGCTTATTACAGGGAGACACGGCTGCTGTAAGTCGACTTTTACTACTGGCCTGAAATTCACGAGCGTCCTTAATTGTGGCTAGGCGTGGTACGTGATTAAAAGACCATTCCGCGCTGCCAACAACACAACAACAACAACAACAAAAATGCAATGCGGGAGCGCAAATGTGCTTACGCGACTATGTGCGCGCGGCTAAAAAGGGGGATTATCTTCACGATGAGACGTTAATTAGAAGGGTTGTGTTAATTGGTGATCTCTGTCGGTCGCGTGTTTAATTGGACATAATTTAAACGCGATGGCAGGCAGGGATTGGGGGCGGTGGGGGATGTTGCCGAAGTCGGCCGTTGCGATGGCTTGGTTGATGGGCCCGTGATTGTGCGAATTAATGGTGATGGAATTAGCAAGTGCACATTACGCAACTTGCTAATTTGCTAGAGCCAGTGGTTCCGAGTGATTCAACTCACGCACGTGGATGTATACTATATACCTACACACAAAGCGGGCAACAGCTCCCTGTACTTGCTGGAAAGTACGTGCGGTTTGCGAGCACCTATTAATAAAAAAGGCACGCGTGATAGCGTGGTCGGCATCCACGCCCGATCCGTCTTCGTCTTCCCGGCTGCTCGTCGTGTTGTTGCATATTCGAGCAAGTTCTTATTTAAGGCCGAGTAGACTTAAGGGAAGGCTTCAAGTACCGCTTCGGATAATCGCCATTGAACGTTTCGCCATCGCCAGGAATCGAACTCGGACTGTCGGGCTCGAAGCGCAGTGCGCTAACCACTGCGCCGCCGCTCCTGCCGCCGCCACCACCGCTCGCCGCAACCGCTCGCACGAAGAAGCTCATTTTCAGGCCACCTCAACAACGCGGTCGCGAAGCGCAATTTGTGACTAAACGGTGCCCTCTGCTGGCTCCTTGTGGCATCGCATCAAGGCGCCAAGTTTGGAGACGCACCTAAAGCTCCTCCCGGGTGTAGCCTTTAGGGCTTAGGCAATTCCTCGTCGGGGCAATTCCTCGTCAGGGCAATTGCTTCTCTTGAGCGCCCACTGATAAGGCACATATGGGCAACACGACGCACGGACGCCTTCATCAATCCCAGTGCTAGTTGTGGTGGCGGTTACGCAACATGCCGCCCCAGACACTCGTTTCAGACGGAGTCGACTTGGGATGAAACATCCAGGAGGACATTTCTGCTCAGATAAAACGTGCAAACCAATGGGCAATATATAATACTGGTTTGCACGTTTTTTTTTTTAATCGACGATGGCCTTGAACCCAGGCACGCACACAGAGACCCCCGTCATCGGCCACGATCTATCTATCCACTGCTGCACATTTCTCTATAAATTAGTTGGGGGGCAGGAGAGGGGGGGGGCTTTGACAGGTTTGTGTGGGTGGTCGGGTGTGTGGTGGATGTGGGGAGCGGTAGTGTAGCGGATAGCGCGCTGCGCTACGAATCTAGCGAACCGGGTTCGATTCCCGCTCAAGGCAAACACCGGTGACGATTATTTGACCCGGTTCTGGGCTTCCCCTAGGTCGACTCAGCCTCAAATAAGTACCTCGTGCGGGGTAAACATCGCCACTGGGGCGACAAAGGCGGCCGGGCGTGGTGTTGGCCACCCACCCCCTCGTGCCGTGCCGGCTTTACTAGGTGCTCGCTAACAACACTTGCCCTTACAGTCTGTTAAGGCTATATGGGGGTTCTTTGTCTTTGGAGGATGTGTGTGGCACAGGTGCTGCATCGGCAAGTCATCTGTCAGTCGACCCATGGCACCTGCTGGGTCTGTCCCGTGACCTCCTGCCAGCGGGCGTTAGACACTTCACGTGAATGTGTGGTTGGACACTGCTTTGCTTCTTCTGGACATGTGAACAAAATAGCTTTGTAGCTCATAAAATTCCTCCAATATAAATTTACCGATTCCCGATGCTTTCTGATCCGGTCGGGAAAAAATTATCTTAAAGGAAAACCCCCTCGAAGCCGGATTGATTATATTAATGTGCGCGTACTATAATTAAATGTCTACGTTTATACGTACTATAACAATGACAAATAACGAAATATCACTTATTGGTGACATGGCCTTATTGCAGAGGTTCGCGGTTGTAATCCAGCGACAAGCCCGGATTAATATTATATAGAAATAGGCTGTCTATGTTACCCGCTAATTACTAAATTGGAATCCTGTGCAGAGCAAGCATTGCCCCCCCTCCCGACCTATTGTGAAATATTGGCAGGACACCTTCCTGAACATGTCACGAGATTCGACAAGACTTGTGGGAAAACAAGCGTGATAATTAGTCATTATCGGACATAATCAATCCACTGCTGGATGAAGGCTTCTCCAATCCACCGCCACCTCTCGTGATTCTGTTGAAATTATCTTGCACAGCAAATAGCCAACAGCGCGGACAAGGACGACAACACGTAAACATTAAGACATTTATGGTCAGAGGTGGGACAAAGTCATTGTTATGCAAGTCCAAGTCGAGTCGCAAGTCATCAAATTCATGACTCGAGTCTGACTCGAGTCCAAGTCACATGACTCGAGTCCACATCTCATAGGTGGGACAAAGTCATTGTTATGCAAGTCCAAGTCGAGTCGCAAGTCATCAAATTCATGACTCGAGTCTGACTCGAGTCCAAGTCACATGACTCGAGTCCACATCTCATAGGTGGGACAAAGTCATTGTTATGCAAGTCCAAGTCGAGTCGCAAGTCATCAAATTCATGACTCGAGTCTGACTCGAGTCCAAGTCACATGACTCGAGTCCACATCTCAGAGGTGGGACAAAGTCATTGTTATGCAAGTCCAAGTCGAGTCGCAAGTCATCAAATTCATGACTCGAGTCTGACTCGAGTCCAAGTCACATGACTCGAGTCCACATCTCATAGGTGGGACAAAGTCATTGTTATGCAAGTCCAAGTCGAGTCGCAAGTCATCAAATTCATGACTCGAGTCTGACTCGAGTCCAAGTCACATGACTCGAGTCCACACCTCTGTTTATGGTATGCCAGGCGTGGACAGATCCGGAAACGCTATCCGCATCACTCGGTCCGCCTTCAAGAAGTTTTCCTGTATAAAAAAAAATCAGCCAGATCAGAAAGAAAGCAATGCTGTGATCGTGTCTATTTAAACAAATCACCAGAAAACCGTATCGTTAAACTCAAGAAACAAGAGGCCGATTTTCGATTTAAAGCTTTCGTGACTGCAGGGATTCATCTCATTGTTCTTTCGGTAAAGTCACGTAGAATGGTGAGAAACGTCGTGAGAATTATTTTATTATGTTTTATTTTTATTATTTTATTATTTCCATTCTACGTGACTTTACCGAAAGAACCAAGAAGAAGAGGCCGATTATCAAGTGAAATTAATTTATTTTAATGAACCAGGTGATACCCCAAGAGGACCAGGGTATTCTAGTCTCATTTGGGAGTCTGAACTGGGTCTCCACAAATGCAAAAAAACTAATTAAGAGTAGAGCAATGAAGCAAATAGGAAACAGGGCAAGCACAATTGCGTCATCGCCACATGAGAAATCAAAATTATTTGGAAACGTTCAATAATTCCCCCAGACCGCAAGTCGGCTCGGGCAAATAACTTCGAGGGATCAAGGCAAATTCCTTTTTAAAATTAAAGTTTTGCTTTATTTTAAACTTGATTTGGCGCATACATTAGTTATCTTCCCATGCTTTGTTGTCCTGAGCCCACACCTCCGATTAGCACGATTGGCTACGTACGGTGCGAATGAAGTTCAACATACCTACACAAACACATTCCTGCGGAGGGAGCTGGTAGGAACGTTGGGTTGCTCGCTCAATGGCCAGGGTCAACGGCGGCGTGGTGTATTCCGCAAATATGCCCGACTGAGGGCGGGCACAAGCCGGCGTGAGTAGGTTAAACGTTGAGTTTTATAAGGGCACCACGGGGTGACCAGGCCCTCCCCACCCAGCCCCACCCCTCCCCACCCAGCCCAACCCCTCCCCAACCAGGCCCACTCCTCCCCACCCAGCCCCACCCCTCCCACCCAGCCCCACCATTGCATGACGGACGGACACAATAATCCCGTGGGCTGGTGGAACCAGTGGGTTCCTACCAGTAAAAGCTTCTCAAGACTTGTTCACAAACCCACTTGCTGTACCTCTACCTCCGAGCCACTCTGCAAGTCCCATCGAGTTTGTGAGTTTTCGCAAATCTGCGTGCTCTTAAACCAACCAACACCTTGCGTTTCAAAACACTGCATCGAAGGCGGCGCGCGCATGTGTTACAGCAAGCATATCAAGGAACGCACACTACTTGGGGTTGTCATGGGTAATGTTCAGTTACGTGTTTATTGAGAAAGAAAGAAAAACCATCTTGTTTTCCATCACAGTGTGAACAAAAGAAAAACCATGGGCACGATGGAGCATATACAATTGGGCTCAATCGGATACAGACCACGCACGACGCTACAAGGCTTCACTGTCAAAAATAGGAGTTCGCGTGACCATACTCATTACCTGTGGAGAACCGTCCTGGGCAGGGAAAGAATGGCAAAACAATATATACTATAGCATAAACTTATTAGAGAACTACATGAAAATATTGCAACTGCCAATCAGACTTTAACGACTGTAGATGAGATACAAACAGGAATAAACCTTTGGGTTAGTGGCAGGAAACTCGAATTTGCTTTGACACTGTTGTGACATTCACGAAGGGGTGGGGGCTTTTATTTTGACAGGGTGCCACCCTAAATGAAATGGGTCCGTCTTAGAGGTGCAGCCAAACGCATACCGTGCGTGTTAAATAGGCACGACACAATGTATTTATGATTAGACGTTAAACGCAAAGCATTGGCGACAGAAACGGGAGGGGGGGGGGTAGAGAGGACAGAGGTGGCCCCCTTGCCACCAATACCATTGTCATCACATCAGTGTCAAACTCTCACACATCACTAAAACGACACCACAAGGCCCGGATACATTGGTCAGGTTTTCTTCACGATCTGTCGTTCGCTGGGACAGAACATCCTGGGCGCTGGCACGCGATAGCAAGCACAGCTGTTCGCCAAGTCAAATTTCTGACCGGTTACACTCCAAAATAAATGTGGCGCAGAAAATGCTGGGGGGGGAGGGGGGGGACCCGAAGCGGCGTTGCCTATTCATGTTAGCTGAGATACGACAGTAATAAATTAGGACTGATTAGGGGTTACACGCACTTTGGGGGGTATGGGTAATGTTCGTGGCACTATTTAAACCCCACCGGTGCTTGCCGCGCGACTGTACGTGTGGGTCTCGTTACCGCCAAAGCACACTTGCCTATACTCAACGTTTTGTTTTTACACAACTTGCGCAACTTTGCGTGAAATAATTAAATTATTAACATGCGATTACACGATGATAAAAGCAATAAACTAGTAAGCAGTGGAGAGGGAGGCCAACTATTTGCTATCCCCATGGGTCCAAGCAAGCATAACTTACGACAAGTTGCTGACCAATGACTAACAAATAAAACGACCGCGAGTGCACGCGGCATCTCCTCCACTTGCAATTTTGTACAATTTAGTTTCTGCTTCCATCACGCGTGCTCCCAATTGATCGCCGTTGGACAAACGTCCGTACAAGCTGCTCCCGCGCGCCACCCCTAGAGTGAGCCCGTTTCCACGCCGCATCACACGCGCAAACCGCGGGGGGGGGGGGGTGGCAGGTTACCACCTTTCAACGTACTGACGGCGCAGTGAGGTGCAAAGTGACGCCAACCACCTTTCTCAACGGTTCTTCTGCACACGGGAGTTTTTCCCCCGGTCCGCTCGTCCGTTAATCTTTAACCCACAGCACGTATATAAACGACAAGGCTGCGCGCCAACAACTAAATCACAGCTGAGCCAAATCAACGCGAACAAGTCCAACACACAACACACAAAAACAGGCGTGTGGCTAAACAGAAACAATTTGCACCAAAGACAGGCAAGGATACACACTGCCGCCACAAGATAACGGGTGTTGAATGTACTCGCGTTGAGACCATCTCTGAAGATGACAGACCTGAACGGTCGCTTGCAGATAATTTGGAGAGTCATGAAGGGAGTCTTGGTGGCGTCCCATGGAGAGTGATGCACCCAACTTAGTTTACCAATCGTGCAAGCCGCGGGGGGCTGGTTAAGCAAGGCTCCTTAACACTGTACATATCACTGCAACGAACAAGCGTGCGCACGCACACATACAGAATCAAACGAAAGGGGAATTGTCCTAGTCGAACAAAACAATGCAGAGAAAACTGGGCTGCGACGATGCTTTTAGGGATTTGACAAAATTAATAATAAGCAAGTGTACTTATTGAGGAAGGGGGTGTGGGGTGAAGAGGGGGGTGGGGAAGCATTAGCTACACGCGCGGGTCGATATTTCACCTCTACCGCACTTGCGTGCGCGTGCGTGCACGCTTCGCGGTTAGGAGGGCTCCCCCGAGCGCCATTGCCCGGACAAAACAGAAAAAACTTCACACGAGACAAAAAAAACCCGGCTCAAACGCGCGCGTGCCTGCGCGTACCTCCACGTCCATGCGCGACAGAATGCGGTGGGCCCGAGCGACAAAATGCACATGGGCCTAGCAGTAGGAACGCACCAACAAAGCTATGCGCGCGTGTGCAACCGCGAGCACACACGCGCACACACGCGCGGGGCAACGAGCGCCAAAGCATTCACGCACGCACATGGGTGACAATCATCAAAGTGCACGCAACCGCTCATGGCGCGCGCACGCGTGGCCCGTCACTGGTGCGCGCACTGCACGCCGGGGCCCTGCTGGTAGCCGCCCTCGTCGTCCGAGCCGTCCTCGTAGGCCTCCCGCCGGCCGCCGGGACCCCCGGCGCCAGCCCCTCCGCGCGTCGCCTCCAGCTCGTGGAGATCCACCTCCTCGAAGTCGCCACTCGTGGGGCGCGGCAGCGTCGGTCGCTCGGGCAGCAGCTTCTCCAGGAGCTGGTGGTGGGAGAGCGAGAAGGCAAGGGGGGGGAGGGAGGGCAAAGCGAGAGAGGGTGATGGAGAAAGGGTGGGCAAGGGAGGGTGATGGAGAGTGATAGAGGGAGGGTGAGAGGGAGTGAGAATGGCGGTGCATGGTTACGCTTTGCCACCGCTTAACTGCGTTCCGTTTGAATTTTACATTCCAATAAAAAAAATGGGCACTGCAATTTTTGGGAAAAAAATCTAAAAGATTTTAACTGCCCTAGATACACAATGCCAGATGATGGTTACAAAATATTTTGATTAATCCAAAAACATTTTTTTTAGGTAAACATCGTCTTTCCTAGTTGGCACAGCACCAGTGAATTCGCCAATCCGACCCAACAGCCTCACCTCCAGTTTTTCGCCATCGATCCAATTCTTGTCGGGGAACTCCACGTCAAACTTTATGTAGAGGTTTCCCTTCTCGAAAGGGTTGCGGTAGTGGGGCATTCCCTCCCCAACGATTCCACGAATGCAGCCTGCACACACACAAGTCACCACCAAAACCAGTGTCATCAGCCACCATCCCATGGCACAGCTGGAAGAACGCATCTGAGAGTTGTCACATCTCTCGTTATGCTCGATGTGTTAATGATCCATCCAGCACTTGAACGCTAGCCAATGTCTTCCCTCCATCTCATCTGCATAACGTCCTCTCGGGATGCAATCCATTCCTTCGTGGCATTTGTTCTTGATTGTCGTCCATTAATCCTTGCGGTGACATGTCCCCGCCAAGCCCATTTAATAATCTTAACCCAAGTCGATTACAATTAGCCAACGCAAACACGCTCGGTCTCACATTAACGCGTTCATTTATGCACAGATATTATATTTTACCTTCATTGAGATCATCTTTAAGAAGAGATTAATTACGTTCCGGCACTCACTCATTCAACAGTCTCATCAGCCGACAGTTGCCTCCATAGCACTGTCCCATCACTGCTACCGCCGTTACTGTTCCAATGAGCACAGTTGGCCACGTACGGTGCGAAAGAAGTTCAACGTGCATACACACACCCTCCTAAAAACAAACCTACAAGTCTTGCGAGGCTCTTGCTGGGTGAACAAGCTAACGGTGAGCGACAGCATGCGCTATCACCAGGTGCCTCACCTGGCTGGATGACGTTCCCCGGGGGGTAGGTGACGAGGATCTGCCGCCCGTCGAGGTGCGCCAGCGTGAAGCGCACCCCGCACAGCGCCTCTGCCAGACCGATCTTCTTCATCATGTGCAGGTCGTTGCCGTCTCTCTGGAACACCTTTGTGAGGCGACAAAACATCGTCGTCATTGTCAAAACAAGCAAAAAAAATACCAAAAATATAAGTTGGGAAAGATATTTTACACGCGTTCGCGCTCTCCTGACACTCGTCCATCTTCCGATTATTTAAATTAACGACATGCAAGCCGATGCGGGTAGCGGTTTGGGTTAAAACACTTGCATATTTGCAAATAGTCATTTTATCTCCATGTAGAGTGAGGGGGGGGGCATCTCCAAAATTTTGGGCAACGCCTTCATCAATTCGCCTCGTTTTCAAATCGGGCAAGTACCTAATATCTACACGATTGTAAACTACAGATTGGTTCTTGTTGGGACATCTTTACAAGATGGGCAGAAGTAGTGGATTGGCAACCTTGGTTAGAAAGCGTTAAAAACAGGCGGCTAATGATTCATCCTGGCATCTATGACACACCGCCGGCCATATGTAAGAGTTGCAGGAGTGAACGGAGGTTTATAACAGGTGGCAACGTTTTATTCCCAAATCTAACGCGATGAAAGAGATTCCTCAATGAGGGAACAGCCACCGAGAAATACTTTTTCTTTACCATAGACCGAATCAAACCTTAGGAATTTTAGAGTAATCATCGATATTATACAGGGTGACCATTTGATAAATACTCCACCTGATTTCTAATGACCCTCTGTATATCATCTC
Organism: Lampetra fluviatilis; assembly: GCF_964198595.1. Classification (NCBI taxonomy): domain Eukaryota; kingdom Metazoa; phylum Chordata; class Hyperoartia; order Petromyzontiformes; family Petromyzontidae; genus Lampetra; species Lampetra fluviatilis. Next base: position 2,510,587 of record NC_136291.1, on the reverse strand, counting down.
AACAGGTGACTGAATATCGTGAAAGCGATAGCTCCACGTTTCAGAGGAGTGTTAACTTATTTCATGAAGTTAATACATAGCAAGGCTTTCACAGCCAATACCATGATTCTTAATACATTTTTGGGTTAGGCCAAGCAATGATCTGGCCAGATTTTTGTCGCAAGATCCTCCACCAACTGACACAGCCGAACAGGTCAAACCATCACCCATTCAATCGTATAACGTGCCCTCGTGTCATTGCTTAAAGCTGACCGGTAAGTTGAAGCTCAATACTGACAACCATATTTATAGAGGCCTTGAAATAAAACGGTGCTTTCTCCGAATGTCTCGCAGTAATGCCGTTTGCCATCCCTGTTCACACCCATGTGCAATACCTTCCTGTTCTGCTCTCTTGATAGGGGTGGGTAACCAAAGGCCCACGGGCCAGGTACAACCCGTGACTTGACTTCACACGGCCCAAGACCTACAAACTATTTGTATCCATCGCTAAGCATCTTAGCGGCACTAATCGGGCACTCGTTTCTAATTTTAACGCGCTAAAGTCACTTCGCTCGTTGCAAGGGCCCTCCCGCTAGTAGTAACCTCCGATTAACACGGTTGGCTACGTACGGTGCGAAAGAAGTTCAACGTGCATACATGAATACAGAAATGACTGGGTATGTGCGAGTCACAATGTGTAGTTGTAGGCCAAAAGTATCTCCAAGTCCTTTTCTTGCCCCTTAGGTTCCCGACCACTGACGTACAACCCCCCCCCCACACCCACTAAAGATGGCCCACTCTTTTTACACACTCCCGCAAGGTTTTACTCTGGGCATGAACGGTATTTTTTGTTCACAAACATCTTCCATCAGCACACTTCCACCACCACCGGTAACTGCTAGCCCAGGAGTCGGCAACCTACGGCTCCGGAGCCACATGCGGGTCTTCGAGAACTGCTTCATGAGGTTACGCACACGCATTGCGGCACTTGAAATAAAAAGTTTTTTTTACACCGAATTGTTATTCTGGTTGCCAACCCCTGTTGCTAGCCTCACGGTAACACAGTTGAGGATGGTGACGTGGTTGCCACGGCAACACCGTTGCCCCTGGCAGCCTGTGCGCCCTTTCACCTCGTGGTCCTTCTCCTGCAGCACCAGCACGATGTCGCCGGGCTCCAGGTCCGGCGCCTGGTCACCCTCGCCCCGGAAGGCGATCTTCTGGCCGTGCCGCATGCCCTTGTCCACGTGCACCTCCAGGATCTTCACCTCCTTCACCACCTTCTTGCCCTCGCACGCCTTGCACCGGTCGCGTTCGTTTATTACTTGGCCTGTAAGGGGATGGCGACGTACGGTCAGGAAGAACGCACGCAACGAGTGCCCCCGTGCACAAATGCACGCGACAAAGATCCCTCATTAATATAAGCACACAACCCCCAGCCGGTGTGGCTGGTTTTCCACTGGCTATTTACCAGGCCAAGCAGAGTCAGAACCAAAACCAATATTACGGAACCACTGGTGCTATGCACTTTAAATTTGGATTGAAAACACGTTTCTTTAGAACAGCTTTTTGTGTCTAGTTTGTTGTCCTTCCCCCACACGTCCAATAAGCACAGTTGGCTCCGTACGGTGCAATAGTAATTCAACGTAAATACATACATGCTGACCCACCCATAATGGACATCTGTAGAAAAAGAACTTCATAGCTCAGATTCCTCCAGTCTAAATACAAATTCTGATACATTTCAAACCGTGTCGTTACGTGTGTGTGTGTGTGTGTCATGTCAGCATGCACGGCTTGGCTTCTGCAGGTGGATAAACCCGACACGTCCCGCAGCCGTGCGGGGGCTCGCTCGGAACGGGCACGGCGCGGCTCTGTTGCGGTAGTGGAAAAAAAGAGTGCCAAGAGTGTGCCGGGTAGTGGAGGCCTCACCCTCCCCGTGGCAGTCGTGGCACATGGTCTGCATTTGCTGCACCATCCCGGGCGCCAGCTGCCGCACCATCACGCGGATCCCTCGGCCCTTGCAGCTGGAGCAGACCTCCACAGCACCAGCCTTGCCGCCTTTGCTGTATGTGCGTGCGTAAGATGGTGGAGGTGGTAGGGAGACGGTGATGAGAAATGGAGGTTAAGACAAAAAAGATAAGTTGGGGGAAAAAAAATCGTGCATGCACATGGATTATGTAACACTTTCAAATAAGCATTTTTTCTGCAGTTGCTGCCAGGGAAAATTGTGTATTAGACAACTGCAAATAATTATTTTTTTTATTTTACTTTGGTTCGTCTCTCCAATATTTTTCGGCAACATGACGGATCAATTTGGCACATTTCTTATAGGTTACGTCCCGAATAGCAACAATATTATACTGCAAGTTCACTCATATTGCATCATCATTACCAGCAGTGACCACCCCATTACAGAATAGACGGACAGACAATGTAGAAATGAATTTCAACCTCCGTTGCAAAGTGTAAAAAAACAAGTTAACGAGCCTATGGTGAAATCTCCAGCACAGTTGTGCTTGGTCACTACTTGGGATGAGAAACTGCCTGGAAATAACAGGAGTAGTATGTCTGTGCTGCAGGGTGGCCACACGATGGCAAGATAGCAGTGGATTATTCAGTCTATTGCAAAGTAGACTCAAGATGGCAAGATACGCAGTAGTTTTATTAACAGGTTATCTGGTTTCACACGGAATTGGGCAAATGTCATATGTAGCAGGACCCTCCTGAAAAAGTCTTGAGACTGAATTAGACTTTCCTGGATAAGTAATGAAAATGATTTTGTCTAATCATATTTAACCTGCTCGTTATGGAAGTCTCCATGTACAATGGAAACAAATCACCAACACAAGTACAAACGAACGCACCCATTAGGTACACAAGCTTCACACCCACACACTTGCGTTGTAACGGCAGTCACGCTGGTACGCAGCGTGTCATTTGTTCTTGAACACTTTCAATTCACAACCTTGCCCAAGAACTACGCAGATTTGAACAACGGTATTGGAGAAAGGTAAAATACATTTTGTAGCCGTTTTGTTTCGGTGTTTGGTATGTCAAGGGCTCTCGGATAGATAGGCAAAAAGATGGAGGAATGAATGCTACAATTCCTAAGCACAGCAATAATAGTCGTGAATAAACAAATTAAAGCATCACCAGAGATGTATAGGCGGATACGGTTTCCTACGTGCAGTGACCTTCACAGCTTTCATCATCACCAGTCATGATCAATAACAACGCCATAACAAAGGTCTCCCAAAACCGTAGTAATCTCCCGCGGTACCGCGATGCAGCAGTCCATCGCTCACTCTTCTCATACTGCCTACGTCAAACAGTACTCCAAACAATCGCGTATATATTGACTGTGAGGCAAGGACTACGAAACGTTTGATAATGCTTTGCCTCGGGTCTTTTAACGGCCTCATGTTGATACCCCCTGCCAACCCTAAACACTCACTCGCTACATCGTGATCAGTGTAAGGAGAGAGCACGGCAAGTCATGTCAACCTATGTATGTGCTGCGGCTTAACCTGCCAGCCATTCTGGTGACAAGGGTACCGCGTGTCAAATACCAGCGCGCGAGTTAACTTCGGAACAGTTGTCACACACAAACAAATCTGTCCCGTTAGAAGCAAGCCAAAAATGGTTTAACCCGTGTAAGTGTACAACCCCTGCTTTGTCAAACGGCTGCGGGATGAAGGCCTCCATGCCGTGTGGGTCGTGGAAGTTTGTCGACCACACTTAACCAGGATGATGATGAGCGAGAGCTGAAGGTGGTGAGAGCAGCCTACACCACCTTGATGCATGATAGCAGCCCACCCAAGCACTTTGCAGGGCTCAGCCGCGCTTAGCTTCCGAGATCTGATGAGAGCAGGCTTCGTTCCGGATGATTTGGCCATCAGCATACCTTTATACTGTACTGTGACACGTTAACCAATGCACTAATTCTACACGAGAATCACTACGTTTTGGAAATTTACCCAAACAAATGGTTAGGTAGAGGTATGTGAAAAAACTGGTGAAAATTGTTTGACATCCATCCGTGTACAATATATATGCTACCTCGAATCAGCCGAACTGACCCCCTCAGCAAACACCATCTGCGTTGATTCATGTTAATAACTATGATTGGATATAATATATATGGGAGGCACACACACCGTAAGCGCTACTAGCACAGTAATACAATAGTTTGTCTCGCAGAAATCATGTACTCTCAGAAGGATGGGTTGTATTATAAACAATTTATTATGCGGACAGATTTGCAAAGGAGACTTTGCTTATTTATTTTATACATATGCTCCGCAACGATAAATATTACTTGGTGTTATGTTTCACATAACGGAGCGTCAAACAAACTGAGACCTTATATCGTAAGGAGAGGGGTGCTTGTCTGTGCGATCTGCAGTTGACGAGCAACGATTACGTTTGCTTGACTTCAGACAAAGCTGCTTAAATTATGCACTGCCATAAGTCTACACGGCTGAAGGGTTGTGTAAACCAACGTTTATGTTTTCGTCTACTTATTTCTTGCCATTTATATTCTCTAAATGACAAAAATTATTAAATTCAGTAATCCCACTGAACACTTTCCAAATGTGCAGGTTGTAGATAAATGTTTCCTTTAACCAAGGACGGTAGATGCACTCACGGGCGAGTGCGTGACACGTGGTGGGAACGCCAAAATATTTCCCTGGTTTATAAATAATGTACTATACTTGGCATGGCCTGGATGTTTTCAAGTGCACAGATTTGTGCAGTCTGAGATAGCGGTGTGGAGTCTAACTGCATAGTTCTTGGCAATACTGTACTAGTGGTAACTGGTAAGTTCAGGTCCAACAAAAGCCGAGTATACAATTAAAAAAAAACTTGTAGTGCGCACAGTATTTACTCGCTGTCCAAGACAGAATGACTCGGAGGCACCAGGAGCCACAGACAAGCAAAAGGCAGCAGCCAAGCGGTGAGCCGATAAAACAATGACCCAAGCTCTACAGTCCTCTATACATTCAGATTTTTCAGCCAATTAATGAGTATTTATATACGCAGGAGAAAATCGGAAGCACTCAACAAAAACCCACGCATAGTAAGGGGGTAACAACATGTCGTATAGAGTGAACAGATGGAGATTAGTCCACACTTTCTGGACCGCCTGGCAGGCTAGGGTATGGGACCTTGAAGCCCACCGAAAGGGAATTTCACAACATTAGTGTGATGGCACTAACTCTCGCCCCCTCACAGTTGACTACGTACGGTGCGAAAGAAGTTCAACATACATACATTGTGCCGAATTACAGGCATGTGCCACCACCGTCCGATATACGTTGAGGCCTTTGCCCAATACACGCATAAGGCGTCGAATCTCACCAGATCACAGAAGCTAAGCAGCCTGAACCCTGGTAATACACGGATGGGCAACCACGGTGCCGAGTGGGGGTTAAACGCCACAGGGCTACATCGTGGGCAAGCGGTGGGCACTGCCGCAAAAATGTATCTGTCCAATCCTTATCTCTACAATTCTAAAAAAAACAACACTCACACACCTATGCGCCACAGCCAGACCTCCACAGCACAGTGTTTTTCGCACACGAGACCAGTGCCCACTGAGCTGCATTGGCTTCAGGTTACCGAACAAATATATTGTAACGTCGCACTCATTACAAAGTGCTTGCAGCAAATGAGCCGCAATACCTTGCTGATCTCATCAAGGAGCATAAACTATCACGCAAACTCCGGTCACCCTCGCAGCGGCTTTTGGCTAACCATCGAACAAAGACAGTCACCGAATCGTGCCCTTTCAGATGCGCTTCTATGGCCGTCTGGAACGCTCTTCCTTCCCATATTAGGACGCCACTGGGGCTAAGCACTTTTAAATCATCTTCATTAAAAAAAACATTTCTTTAGAACTGCTATTTGTGTTTAGTTCAATGTCCTTCCCCCCCACCCCTGGCGAAGCACGGTTGGCTTCGTACGGCGGTGCGAAAGTTCAACGTACATACATATGCAGGCATGTGGCTCGCTGCCACGTAGCGCAAAGCTCTACGCGGCACCGCGAAATCAAAACCTCACAGCGTGGGGCACAAACTAACCCGCTGCAGCCGCTGCAGATGACGTTTTTGCTCAGCTGGAGTTTGGTTGTCTTCCCATTGTAGAGATCCTCCAGGGACACCCTGTGTGGATACCGGGGGGAAGGGAAGAAAAGATACGAGAAGCTTAACACAAATAAATGGGTGGCGACTGAATCTTACTTACCGCTGTTTTTTTTTTTTTCAAATGAACGTAGCCAACTCGCCAGTGCCCTACAATTTCCATGGCGTATGACTATGGTACAATGACACGTGTCCGACTACCTGGGGTATCAGCAGATAAGTGAAAAGGTTGAACGTGTGAATTTTTATTGAAAATAACAACCATGTATAAATAATGCACTGGGTGTGGGCAATGTAGTATTCCGAACTTTATGCATGGCGCGCCGAGATCCCTGGATGAATTGCACTTCATAAATGTCAGTTATTGTTGTTCATGGTGAATAGGTGATGTACTGTACAAATTAAGCCTTCCACTGTGTGAAATGGGATGTAATAGAACCTGTGACGTACTTTGCAAGATAAGGCAGTGTTTTGCCAGGTGGCCGAGTGGCTCGGAGCGCTGAGCTCACACCACTGAGTGGGGAGGCGAGTGCTGCGCTCTATGCTGAACAGAGGTGGTCAATTGAAGGAATTAATAAAGTAGCTGTCAGATATCCGCTTCCACGGATCGTTCTCTAACACGAAGGGTTCAACTGCTCTGCGAGAGATCCGGATAACTTTCGCTTGTCAGAGAACAGAATTCAGTAAATTCTACCCGGCACGATTAAACAAATTATAAAGCACAGCTGGTTAAAATTACTTGCGCGCATTGAACTACAACGTGTTTAAATAACAGGATGCCGCGCGCCGCATTTTTTTTTTAACTGAGAACGTTCAACACCGCGCGGTTAAATAAACGACACGGCTAAACAAACGACACGGCGGCGTCGCAGGTGAAACGTTACTCGGGAATGTATTAACCACGACGTCGTTAGTTGAACGGGAAACACATTCGTTGCGCATCGGCATCGAGGATTACTTGAGCGGGTGCATCATGTCTTCCCCACGCCTCCTGCGACCCGCGCCTGGGTGGCCCCCGCGGCCGCCACCACCCCCCATGAATCCGCCGAAGAGGCCGCCGCCGAATATGTGCGAGAAAATGTCGTCCATGCCAGGGCCCCCGCCACCCTCGCGCAGTCCCTTCTCGCCATGCCGGTCGTACAGGTCCCGCTTCTCCGGGTTCGAGAGCACCTCGTATGCGAAGCTGATTTCCTTGAACTGGTTTACGTAGGGGAACGATGCACGGTGGGCAAGGGCAAGACACACGGGGAGGGATGAAAAGATTAAGTGACAAATTAGTGAGGAAGAACGTGAACATTAAGAAACGCAAACCGGGAAGACGATGGCCTGAGTGCTAGCACGTGTTTGCGGCGCGTTGCAGAGCTTTGTGGTTCGAGCCATATGGCCGACCAGGTTAATGCTGGGCGTGTATTAAGCGCAAGTATTTTCTTTGTGATGGATGTTAAATAACCCATGGGGAAAAAATAGTTGGCTACAAGCCGTTTTGGTGTTATGGTTACACTTTTCCACGTGTAGAGAATTAACCACCAAATAATTATTTGGGAAAAATGACTTTGTAACATCACCCCCTACTGGCAGGTTACACCTGTCTGTGAAAGTGCCTTGTGAAAAAGAATGTTGCGAATATGGAACACACTAAATGATTAATTGTTAAGCATGTATCATAATAATTAATCATCAGCCATAATCTATCCACTACTGTCAGGATGCAAAGCCTAGGGTGTTCAGCTACAAGATAAGCCTCAGTGTTTTTGTATGTTGCATTTTGATATAAGCAAGGCAAACAATTCGGACAGCCTAGAAGCTACAATCTGAACACAAGATGAATAACTTTCTTCCTCAAATTACCATTGACTTAAGATACAATCTATAAGGCAAACAGCTCCCACTGTTTGTTCTGGACTGTCAGTGAGCTTGCCGCTTCATTAATGATAAAATGAGAACTCAAAGTCAACATCACATGACTCTGGATAGTGTCCTCTAGTTGAAACAATTAAGGTATGACCCGGTGTTTATTTTTTTACAAAGCTGAGAAAGGAGGTGGGGGGGGTGTGTTCCTGGAAAAACTGGATAGGTGATTTACCTAAATTAAGGGTTATTATTAATCTCTTGTTGGCCCAGCTGGGAGAAATTATTCAACAAAATTGTGGACTGTCAAGTGAAGCCAGCACCAATTACCAAGTATTTATTTTTCAGGGCACCACTCAACTTGGCAACACTGCTATGTCATCATGACACGCGGACAGTGTGTTTTGGTTTGGCCATTTAATCAAAAACTTTCATTCGAATTAATGTTACTGTTCTCATGTGTCCCAGGTCACTGGCAAGCTGCAATACTTGATGTTTCGTCGGTATTATTTGATGGAAAAAATATCGTTGTTGTTGGACAAAGTCCAGAGAGCTTATAGTCTTAAGTTACACAAATCCAAATTATTCTCATGATTGTGGGAACCGGTACTACAGCGATGCCGCGACTCAGTGGATTATGAGAGCCAGCCATACGAAGCAAACCCAAATCGGAACGACACTAGGAATTTTCGACGTCACAACCGTCAGGTTTTTTTGATTTGCAGTTTAATTTACAGGAGCAGATGTACGGGCGCAGTGATGAGGGTCAACGCTGCTTTGATATTAAAATAACCAAGCAAGAAAATTCAGGTATGCGCATGGCTTCTGTCACACTTTCAAACATGGGGTAATTCTCAGAAGTGTTCAATTAGCGATAACGTACGAACCAAGCTTAACAATGAGATGTCACATGGCAAAATGACATGTCACTTCATCGCCCTGGCCAATAAGGCTTATATTTTTAGCGCTCGTTTTAATAGCCAAATTCTGGCCAACATTTTCATCAATTTGAGCAGCTCTTTGTCTAGTCAAACCCTTACAGCAACACAACTGTAACCTCAAGTTTACCGTATAATGGATCATCTTTACAAAAACTATCACGACCCCTGCTATGGACAAATAGAGTTTGTATATTGTTTATGCTTTAAATCTGAGTTTGAAAGCATTATGAAAGGGCTTCTTTGCTTTTTAGGTTCCTTCCAAGAAGTAAAAAAAAAATCTTACCTTGTCTCCAGCTTCAGGATTCTTGTCCGGGTGGTATTCTTTGGCGAGCTTTCTGTACGCCTGTCAGAATTACAAGCAGAGACCAGTGAGACATGCCGATCTGCAAATATGAATTGCGCAAGGATCTAAAGACAAGGAAACTTGTTTTGCTATTTGAAGCAGTGTTTTACACGTTAAACAAAGCAGACATTTTAGGTGGCTTGGTTACGTACGTCCACACTGTTAATTAAGCTTTGTGGGTTTAATACTGTGCTTTTAAATCTGCCACGGTTTAGGTTTATTTGCCAACGAAACAAAGAAGCACACAGCGGTCGGAACTCGTGATTTTATTTTTTTCTACGGAAAAATCCAGCTACCTCATCTGTGGTTTCACACAAACACACACCTGTACTACTATACAGTGCTGTCAAGGGCAGGATTGGTGGACAATAATCCAATTCTTACAATCTGCAAAGGATGGGAAACACGTCCCATAGAAAAGTGTGCAGGACCAGTGATCCCATCATGCCTTGCGTTGCCACATGACAATTGCCTCACTGCATTTATAACCACCTACACAAAAACGAGTACAAGTTGTGGCCTCTTAAAACAGAAGCGCCCATATAAAAATAGAACTGTACACCAATTTCATGCTTGTTTGGAATCATCAGTACAAAATAGTCATCGTTGCCTACTGCTGTATTGTAACTCAGACACTTAATTTGGACAAGTCCTACCTAAAATCCCTCTGAGAACACCCTGGCTCTGGCCTAAGGGCAACAGTAAACCAACTGACACTTTCTCCTACAAGTGAAGAGCAATTAAAAGTGCGTGCAGCACATGGGTCGTGAAGGCGTCACATGCGTGGCACGTTTTTATCAAGGTAGTCCAGTTTCCTCCCTCAAGCATCAACTCCTTTAAAATGGGGGTGAATTTGGACAAACATTCCAATGCAGGATCCTTCTAAAGGGTCTTGAGGCTCAATGATAACTTCCTGGATTTATAAAGGACTGAGGAACATGGACTAACATGTCCACAATCAACCAATGGCAAAGCTTCCATTAACACCAGTTCTCAATCTAGAGATAGACTTACATTTCTGATTACTGATCCAAGAGCCAGAACTGGCTTAAAATTTGGGTTCGTGTTCACATCATAGTGATTCAAACAAAGACTAACTCATTGACATAATTAGAATCAATAGCGTCCAGTGAATGTTGTGAAAAGGATATACGTTGTCTATTCAACCAAGCTACCAATGTAAATAAGAATAAGTAAAATTAACCACTGCACTGAAGAATTAGCCACCAGGACCTAACAATAAGGATTGTTTACCCTCTCAACTGTGTCGGTTTACTCTGGAAAACCTGTTTTCTTACGAAAGAATTGGCCAAATAACCAAATGCAGGACCTTCAAAGAGTCTTTAGACTCGGTATGTTTCGCATTATGCTAAACATATGCACGCAACATGAGCTTCACTGGACGCTCGAAACAAGTTTTCAATAACATGTGGTAAGGCAATGGAAAGGGAAATGGTTCGACTATGAATAGATTCCACTACTGGATCAGCAATGTAAACAAATGAGCACTGTTCCATTCTCATTTGCGTGGGAGACCAAATTGATACCTCTTTACATTCAGCCTGTGGCTCCACATTTCCTCACCTCTTGCATTCTTAACAAAACATTCACCCTAACAAAGTGTTCTTCATTGCAAACCCCGCAGGCAACTGACGGGCCCTGGTATTACTTTAGTGTGGCCCCTGACGTGCAGTCCCCAAAAATACGAAATGCTGTCAAACCCAATGGTTTAAAGTGTGATGGCCCTCACACTGCTGTGTTATTGGCGAAAGTAGCCCCCATCTGAAAATTAATGAAGACCACTGCCCTAACATATCTCCTGTTCATCCAACCCTTGACGACATTCTCCTGTTTGAAGACAAAATCTACATTTTGTGCTGTGGCCTCTGCTCAAGTTAAGGTAACCTGAGGTGGCTCAAATTCAGAGTAATGAGCTTAGAACACTTGGTTAAAATCCAGGAAGAAACCGATGATTAATCTGTGCCCCTTAGCGCAAATGATTTCATTGTCTCAGCCAAGTATCGCAGAGACACACTCGCGTGGACTAAATTATGGTTAAACTAGGTTTTGAAATGAAAGCGAATTGATGTTCACTGCCCAGTCACCAACTTCACAAGTTTGGTTTCAGTGATATGAAATTAACATTTTCCGCCAGGGCATATACAAAACATGACCTGACGAGGCCAAGTTAAAAGTGATCTTAAAACTACGTTTGTAACATCATCTTCCGGGGCCATTATATGACACAGGGCGATGGAGAAATCTCCATCTCATGACATACCACAACTGAAATGTACTCGGGGGTGGGTGATTTAAAAAAGAAAAACACGTTACTTTAGATAAAATGCAAGCATTGTATCCAGGAAGCCGTCAGTCACCCACGCTGAAATAATACAACCACGCCAACAAAACCATGCCACGGCCCTTGATCAAACCACGGCAACAGTAAGGGCAGGTCTAGGCCAAACAAAGAGCGCATTTCACTTGCCGTGGAACGCAGAGCACACGGGGAATGCAAACGCATTGCAACACCGACAGAGGTGCACATGTGCTGTTCAGACCCCATAAACTGGTGGGAGATTGAGAAATATAACGATACCTTATTTCATCTTTAACCCGGTTTTACCCCCCCCCCCCATTACCCATCCTTGAGATGATATACTGTGCTCTTTACATACATTATGAATACATTGCTTATGTATCGCAAAATCACATGAGATTCACCCGATCTCATTGTGCAGGTACGATGCTGCATAACAACAGGTTGCTATAGGGTACTGCAGAACAATGGGGGTGGGCAGCAGAGAGTAGTGAATCACATTCTATTGTCTTTGGTTCTTTCGGTAAAGTCACGTAGGTATAACATTAAATCACGACGTTTCGTGAAATTCCATTGTTTGACCTTTACTGTGATCCCACGTCGATGTTCTCTCCACCTTCACCACAAAGTACGGTCCCCCTCCCAACCCGACCCAGTGTGGGGGAGGCCCTCTCATCCAGCAGTGGATTACAAAATGGTTGTACACGTATATCACATGTACACCCGTCCTTTCTGTCTTCAGATACTGCCGTATAATCTCAAATAAATATGGTAAGGTTATTAAGTATCCCTTTGGCAATGGACCGAAAACTGTGTTGCAATACCATCCGTATTCTTCACCAGTTCTAAACGGGTATCGTTTAATCAAGTGACTACCGCCCCTAAATATATATTGATCCAACCATCGACCATAAATTCGACCATTCGCAGACCTTCCTCGGGGTTCAGTCGATGGAAATACAAAGGAAAGCCTAGTATTTAAATTTCAAGTATGGTTAAGGGATTCTGGTTTAGTGGTCCGTGCTTCGGAGTGAATGTTCAGTGAGGGGTTTTTTACGGTTCGTCTTAAGGTTGTATGGGTTTTAGGCTTCAGGGTTAGGAGTTTGGGCTAATCGTCTTAGGGTTCAAGGTTAGGTGATTGGGTTTATACATAAGGCTATTTCTAAAAACAACAAATCTGCGGGGCACGACAGTCTTATCCATTATTTTATTGGAGGAATGAGCTGCATTTAGCATTTGTATTCTGTGCTCTCAGCTTCCGTATGAGTCATCGTTGGCTATGGTTGTCTTGCGGTTACGTATATGCCACACAGAGAACGCGGTGTGCCTGGAGATGATTAGACCATTACAATTGCCGGAACAAGAGGCATGCGGCTACAGAAATTAAGGCAGGGGTATATCTTAATGTCTAATTTTCAATCACTCAATTCAAGGGACACCATGTACGATGACAGATATACATTTGTTTTAACGCGAGTTTGTTATTCTGGAAAAATAGATAACCCCCCCCCCCCCCATTGCCTCAAGAGATGGTGAAAATTGAACTTGCGTCACAATACACACGCTTTCATTTCCCGTTTAAGCACCCTATACAATCACCATGGTATTGCAAAAGCAACCTACTATAAAATAAAATATTGTACATGTGTTGTGAATTATATCGTGATGGTGCCGTCCAGTGGCGAGTGATATCTGAACCGGTTCTGCATCCCCCCCCCAACCACATTGACCAGGGCGGTGAAGTATGGTCAAACAATCACCATTACCAACCACGGCGCTTGGATGCCTTCATCCAGCAGTGGATTGACAAAGTGTGGTCGTGCGTTACTCTGAAATTTCTGCAAGAGCGTGCGATTCTAAATACATTGTCGAGACAGTATATACATGTAACACTACATTAATTAAACATTACGTTGGACACTAGACATATTTGAAAACGGAATACGTTACAAGTCGTTTTTTTTAAATACCGTATCACAAATTCTGGGTATTTTACACAAAGACCGCATTGGGTGGGCGAGGAAAACCCCCCTAATTCTGGCACAAGACAACCCTAACAGCGACAAACTCCAAGTCTTACACTCGTATCTCAATTAATCACCTCAATCATTTCTCGATTAAATAAAAAAAATCCGTAATTTTAAAACCACCAGCGCGGCGAGGCCTAATCTCCTCGCAAGCGCCTGCCCTCGCCTAGTTTCCCTGTCGTCAAATGCCGGGCATTCGCCATGTTGAAAAGGGGGGAGGGGGGGGAATGCCTCTAAACCCCCACCTCGCCGTCACGTGACGCGGCGCGGCCAATAGCGAACAGGCATATCGCCCTCGTGACGCGCGCCGACCAATGGCAACGCGCCGATTTCCCTCACTGATGGGAGAGCGACAAGGCTGGGGGGGGGGTAAAGGAAAGGACTTTTACTAGAACAGTCGGCGACTCGCATCGCTCGGGAGACAAAAAAAAGACGGCCGGGCGAGGGGAATCCAACGACGCCGCCCGGTCGACCGGACGTGGGGGTAACTGTAGTCCTCCTCACCTTCTTGAGGTCGCCTTCGTTGGCGGTAGGCGTTACGCCGAGCAGTTCGTACAACCGAGTGTCCGCTACAGACGCCATGATCGCTCTCTCTCGGCGGCGGGGAGGAGGGAGGGGCCAGAGGGCGATTCCGTCCAACTGCTTAAGACACGCCCCGTTTTAAAGACGTCATCGCGCCTCGCGCTTATTGGCTGAGAGCTCAGGTTTAGACCCCCACCCGCTCTCGGTGACGTCATTGCGCCTCGCGCTTATTGGCCGAGAGCTCAGGTTTAGACCCCCACCTCGCCCGCTCTCAACTACGTCATCGCAATGACGTCAACGCTCTCGGCACTTACCTTGAGGTTTTTGTCGCGTGACGTAATATCGCCTTCGTGTATTTCCGAGAGACGGCGTGATCGAAGCCGCCCCGGCCTGGTGACGTCGTGTCCACCATATCACCCCTCCCCCCACACACCCACGCGGGTAATGACGTAATTACGTAACGAAGTTACGCTCAAATGCATAGCTACGTGGTGACGTCTTCACGCAAACATCGAGAACACCCATCGCGTACGCCAAGAACAATGCGTCCGTCCTTCTTTCACAACTCGACAACAGCAAGGCCAGAGACAGAGTGGAGAACAAGAGTTGGACATTGCATTTTACACCACAGGTCCCGATGAGAACATAAAAGAACATGTTTCGTGATGACCATTTTTTTACTTGGCATATGAACTTAGGGGCCGTCCATATATGACGTCACGCGATTTTGGACGATTTTTGACCCCCCCTCTCGTCACAAAAAATCAGACCCCCCCTCAAATATGACGTCACCAAGCTCTGCCCCCCCCCCCCAAAAAAAAAACAGGCTTCAAATAGCTTTAAACTATTGTCATTGTAGTGAGTATTTAATGTGGCGCTGCACTGATGTTGTAGAAAACATGTATTAAAAAGTCTATTTAATAATGTCTGTCTATAGTTTGTCTATAGTTTTCTAGTTAGATTTTTGTTGCTATTTCTTTTATGCCTGATGATGATTGCTTGTGTTGCAATCGAAAGGTCGTAATATGCTATTATTTAATTTATTATTTTATCTTTAGACGTGACTTAACCGAAAGAACCAAAGAATAATTCCTGCATTCACGAAAGCTCCAAAATTAAGAACGTGTTTATATTTATTTAAAGTTGCGTATTTTGATGTGACGTCACATTTCTCACCCCCCCCCCCCCCCCCCGGTCACACATCGTCACAAATATTTGACACCCCCCCCAGGTGCGTGACGTCATTTATGGACGGCCCCTAAGACCATTTCCTGCGTTGGCGAGATGTTAACTACCTCGCCTGGTATACAGGAGGTCGCGGGTTCCATACAGATTTTGACGCATGGATATTTGCACGCCTCTCTCGCCGTCGTCGCGTGGATTTTTCTCCGGGTCCTCCGGTTTTTCCATCCACATTTAGAATGAACATGCGTTTAGGGTATTTGACTGCTCTAAATTTCCACATAAGCCACTTATTTGGGATATCTTTTGTGGCCAGGTCGCTTCTGAAAAATAGCTGCATTGCTCAGTGGGCCTTACCTTGGTGAAGTAAAACATAGTATTCAGAATCAGAAGTTAATTTCCTGAGGAAAGCCCATTGAGCCAAGAAGCCATTTTTCAAGGGCGACTCTGTGGCAGACATCACAGCATTCCACACTTAAAGATAAAAACCTAACAATAATTACGTAAAATTTTATTTCACTTAAACTTTTGTGAGTTTAATACAATAGTTGGTATAAATGACAGAGATGGCAGAATGAAGATGCCAAGAGGCGAAAAGAGACTTGGCTCCAAAAGTTTGGGGCAGCGACGTAAAAAATGATTTTGATCAAAAAAATTTGGATTGTCTTATGGTAGAAAATTGAACAGAAAATCAGCTATCCCTTGCAACAAAGATGGAAAGCATTACATATCTTGCTTTGATGCACTCAACACTGCTCGAGTACAATAACATTTCATTGAAAATGGGAAAGTTGTTTTTATTGGTATATAATTTACAAGGAATGCATAGGATATATATACAAAAATACAGTTTTACTGCCAAGTGTACATATTTTAAAAAGTTGGTAATGCTCGTGCGATTAATGACCCCAATCAACGAACAATAATTATCGTGTTTTTGCTCCGTTGAAATATCACGCGTCAAATGAAACATAAGCACGTTTAGAAAAAATGGACCAACACAGTAACATTTAAAAATTCATAAAATATAAAAGTGCTAAACATTCATAACTTAACACTTTTTGGGGGTGAAATGTATCAAAATAAGTAATGTGTGAAAATGGAAAATATTCGGCATTCTCAAGCTTACATATAATTGCTGCTAAATTTGAACAAAGTGCAAATCTGCAGTTGTATAATACGATGAAGCAAAATAATTGCCGCTCCATCACGTAACCTCTGGCTACAGCCTTCACATCACCAGCCCTTGGGTTCCGGAGTAATTGTTATTGAAATGCCCTTTGTACCGGGACATCTCGGTATTTTCAATGCAATGAGGCAACTTACATAACATCTAAAAAATGTTTAATGAAATGTGTCCCGTTGAGTGGCAGTTGTCACCTGTGTGGCACAGTTTTTGGCATCTGGCCTGTAAGCAGGTATTACGTCTGCAAGTCGAGGGCGATGATTGCGGTGTAATGAGTAATTCGTAGAGGGGACATTACTCGAATCGGAATCGTCCCAGCGACATCACAAGTGCCATAATAACACACTTGACCAACGTTAACATCTTGCTCTGTCATTAAGGAAACTTTAAACTCATGTCCATAGCCCAGCAGACATTGTATAACGTGTATACAATATGTAATTACGTATTTTTTGAAATATAATTTTGCAATTCGTAGTCTGGCCAGGTGGCTTAGTGGCAGAGTGGATCGCAAGATAAATACTGCAAATTATCATCCTGGTTGTGAGGGTTGACTCAGTACATCCCCCAAAATTCAACAAAGTGGTTAATTGTGGGTAAGTCAACAGTGGTTGTGTAATGCACTTAGACTCACCTCTTCCATAGAAATGTGAAATTTCTATCACTGGGTCAGGGATGTATTATTCAGTTGATGAGCCACCTTCTGAGTGATGTATTGAGCAGGAAATCGCTGATGACTACCACAATTAGTGCCAAATTGAATCAGTAGCGGACGTTATCATTGTCATGTTTCTTTTCTGGCCTCTCTATTTATGTGCTGTGAAGGACTATTGCCCAAAACGTTGCCTTTTAAATATTTTTCCTTTAAAGGCCACACACAAAGTGTTATTGAATACTTTGTTTGTAATTTACACACGCGACGAATGAATGAGACAGTGAGTCCGTCCGTCCCTCCCTCCTGCCAGCCAGCAAAACTGTTTTATAGTATAACATGTATGTATGTTGAACTTCTTTCGCACCGTACGTAGCCTATCGTGCTAATCGGAGGTGTGGATCCGAAGAAACATGGACATTGGCGAATAAAAGAGAACAGCTGAGAAGTGCGCAATGCAGTGTAGGGAGACATGTGCGTGGAATTACACTGGAAGAGAGAAAAAGGAGCGCGTGAATCAGGAAACAAATATCAGAAAGAATACATAGTGAAGAAAGGTGAGCTTGGACAGGACATGCCGCTGTAAGGGATGAAGGCCGACGGTCGAGACCGAGAATGGAATGGCAGCCAAAGAAGTGAGCAGCACCCAAGCGAAGTCCCCCACGGAGATGGGAGTGATGGAATCAGCGCAAGCGCCGGTGCTGGATGGATTGTTGCATTGCGTGAGAACACAAGAGAAAACCTTCATCCAGCAGAGGCTATATCATCGGTGATATTATGCACCCTGTGGTTGATATACATCCACCATAGTCGGATAAAGAGATGGTTTTATTTCTTTAGCCGACAGATGAGTTGGGAACCATGAATTGTGACACCTTGTTTAATCGTGAGGGGGCGAACCATTACGTTCCTATAAGGCAAATCAGTATTAATATTTCACATAAATTCTTAGTTTGAAAGCCTCAGCGTAACACCCCTTGCCCCAACATACATTGGGGCCTAATTCGTACGTTAACAAAAAGGAACTGTCCACCAAATTCTGAACGGAACCATTTCCAAAAAGGTGCTACATATTCACGATCGTGACTCACTTTGCATGTTTCTCGTCAATTTAATCCCGATTGTGCTATCGGCATCACGTCACGAGACCAAGTAACCCATGTAGAGCTCTCGCAGAGCAGTGCACAAACGGCCCACAGAAGCGGACACCACCGAGCTACCTCCGAGATTCCTTCACTCCCCACCCCCACATAGTAGGGGGGGGGTGGGGGCAGCACTTTCACACCTCTGGCCGAGCAGTCGAAGCGGAAACAACCCTACACTGCCACCGCCGCTGCAGCGACGGCTTTCAGATTGTTTTTAGATCGTCGCCGTGCTCAGGCGGGCTTGAAAAAGTCGGTGCCTCGCAGCTCTTCTGGTAAGTACTCCTGCTGAACGGGCGCGTCGAAGGCCGGGTTGTACTTGTACCCGCGCCCGTAACCCAGGTTGCGCATGAGCCCCGTGGGGGCGTTGCGCAGGTGCAGAGGGACCGACGGTAGCGGGCCACGGTGGCAACGCACGCTTGTCTTGGCCCGGTTATAGGCCGCGTACACCTCCACCGATTTGGGAGCGCGGGCAAGGTACGTGGCGCACTGCGCGAGGATCACCTGTGGCAGGGATGAGAAGGGGGGGTGGGGGGGCGTCACGGTTAGAGAGGAATGTTATCTCGTCTCGCTTGGTGTACACGCGTAGGTCGTGGGTTTGATCCCGTGACCCCGACCGATGCCTGTTGTATATCTCCCCGTGGTCGTGTGGATTTTTCTCTGGGTCCTCCGGTTTTTTCCCTCCACATTTATAACCGTGTGTTTAGAGTATTTTGCTGCTATAAATGTTCACAATAGCTACTACGTTGAGCTATCATTTGTAGCCAGGTCACTTCTGAAACAGTGCTATATAGCTCAGTGGTCCTTACCAGCTAAGATAAAAAGTTAGTTAATATATAGATTGTGTGTTCTCTCTCTCCCTCTCCCTGTGATGGTTGTGTGGATTATTCTCCGGGTTCCTCCCGGTTTTGCCCCCCCCTCCTCAACAATTAGAAACAACGCGCATTTAGGTTATTCGGCTGCTACTATACTTTCCCACGTGTGAAAATCCACTTCAATGTATGGCCAGGTCACCTCTGAAAAAGAGCTAACCTGGTAAATAAAATAGTTCAGTTTCGGTTGGGAGGGTGGAGGTCAGGAGGGGAGGCAGTGAATACGTAAACATATCCATGGGTAGTCTTTATAATTATGTATGCATAACTATCTGCAGAGCTCAACTACTCCAGCAATCAAAATTGGTGTTAGAATGCTCATTATATATTAATTACCTTTAACGTCATAATTCAAGCTTATGGACCATGGTGCTACTTATCCGCTCTACAATTTACAACAGTCTGCCTCGTGATGTGGCCCCATTTATTAATCATACCATTTTCCATCAATATGCTAAATTCCAGTGTTGATATGTAAACTCCTTTGTCAAGGCGCTCTCCTCCCCCCGACCCAGCTTAAATATACGCTGCCAAGCTTGGCGGTGTTCATTAGGACGCTGTCTTTCCGACAGCTCTGTTTCTTCACCTGAGGACGGCTGCTTGTGTTGTGGCCGAAACGTCGTGAGAATTTATATTTAATGTTTAATTTTTATTATTTTATTATTTCCCTTCTACGTGACTTTACCAAAAGAACCAAGAAGAAGAATCATACCATTGATAAACGCGTGCCATTGGGGAGGAATGTTGGAGGTGGACGGGGTGGGGGAGCATTGGAATCTCTAATTATGCGCTGCCAGAAAGCCGTGCGGCTGACGGGTTGTATAAGTAATACTTTTAATTTTCATGTAGAGACAGGAATACGTTCAGGATATGTATTGTCTGCTCATTTATTTTGTTATTTGAATCTCAGTGGGCTTTCCACTATACTGTATAACCGCATCAACATTAAGTGGTTAATGCCAAAGGTCATGCCAGTCAGTGGCTGGCAAGCCATGTCAGTCGAGTGGTCAATGTAGGGTGATGGTGAGTTGAGCGTAATGCGAGTGGCAAGCAAATTTAGTGGGCAGCCCCCTCCTCCAGGTGGGATGTAGGAGAGGGCTGCCAACTAGAAGCATAAAAGTGGCCAGGTGGCACCGAGCCAGCAACACTGAGATGCTGGGTTTTATTCTGGATTATAACCCCAAACCCGCCGTGATGTAACTCGGTTCCCATTTGTAGTGGCGTTCACGGTCTCAGCCTGGTCACTCATGATTGTACATAAAAAAAAACACATCAAGTTTCGTTTTTAACTGAATTTGGCTAAATTGTAGCTTTTGCGATGTCGAATATTGGTTCGCCTGCCACATGACAAACATTACTCTTTAGTAGGGCATTGCGTGGGCAAGGGGGCAGCACAAGAGTTTGAGCGACCTCCCACTGCGCAAAGGTTGAATTAAAATAACCACCTCACACTCGGGCATCCCGATGAAGTGGCAGGACTGGTAGGCAGCAACCGCCTGGGGGAGTGCAACTGGGTCGGCCAGACCTAGGGGTTGGGAGGGGGCGCAGGGTGGGTGGAGGAGGGCAGAAGGGGTGGGGGGGTGCAGGGTGGGTGGAGGAGGGCAGAAGGGGTGGGGGGGCGCAGGGTGGGTGGAGGAGGGCAGAAGAGGTGGGGGGGTGCAGGGTGGGTGGAGGAGGGCAGAAGGGGTGGGGGGGTGCAGGGTGGGTGGAGGAGGGCAGAAGAGGTGGGGGGGTGCAGGGTGGATGGAGGAGGGTGGAACGGGTGGGTGGGGGGGCGCAGGGAAGGTGGAGGACACGATGCTGATCAGCAGTCAAGCAACATAAAGCAAAACCACACAGTCCAAAGAAATGTAATATTTAACCACGACAGTCAACAATGTCACAGTTCTTTTGGCGGAAAATAAAGTAAAACCGTCGTGCCTAGGTGTTTCTTGATGGGAGTCCTGGAACGTGGGGCCCACAAGAATGTGATATCGCATGCCACATCACGACAACAAATTGCTTTGAGCGCAGCACTCACCCCAAAGGTCTATTCAGGCTATACGGAGGATCTTTGTCTCGCGTGTACCCGTGCCCCATGCATACCCACGTCCTCGCTGGCAAAACGCACAAGCCTCCTGGCCACGAACAGCGGATCCTCGCCGCCCTCCAGCATGCGCGCCAGCCAGTAGAGGCCGGCACTGGCGTCCGATCCGCGCAGTGACTTGTGCAGCGCCGAGACGCAGTTGTAGTGCTCCTCCCCTGGGGGGCGATGGGACAGATCGGATAGCGTGCAGACAAATGGTGGTGAGATGTTAACTACGTTGCCTGGTATACAGCAGGTCGTGGATTCGATCCCGACCCTGACATCGGTATAGATGGAGGTTGCATGTTCTCCGCGTGGTCATGTAGATTTTTATCCTGGTCCTAGAGTTTTTCCCTCCATATTTATAAACATGCTTTTCGAGTATGTGACTGCTATAAATTTGTGGCCGGGTTGCTTCTGAAAATGAGCTATATAGCTGAGTTCCCCCCCCTCCCCCACCCCTTATCGCAATCATCATCGTCGCCGCCACCGCCATAATCACCAGCTCGGTCGTAGAGCAGGTGCGAGCGCTGTAGGCCTTCCTTGATGTGGGCCTCCGTGACGATGGGCAGGAGGCCTCCTGCAGTGTCCCCCTGCGATGACGACACTGCCGCCGACGATGCCAGCACCGCCTGCACGGCCATCTGCAGGCCGTTGAGCGCCGCACGCGCGTCACCGTCCACCAGCAAGGAGATAGTGTCCAGCGCCTTCTCCTCCACCATCACGGCCACCGGCCTAACAACGCAAACGCGTCAATACCCCATCCCCCAGGTTTACATCGGGGCGGGGGAGGATGCGTTCCTGAAAGATGCACCGTCAAATATCGAAACGTCCGTCGCAGCAATTTTCTCAAATCACCAAAATACCGTACGTAAATGATGTATCGTATGCAAAGTGGTTTGCGCAGAGGGTATGGTAGAGGCCGAGGCCAAGAGGCGACGGATACAAGGACAGATGATGCTGTCAGCGACGTAAGTGTGGATTGAGGAGACGCAAATCAGGTAGTAGTAGTAGTAATAAAGTGATGACGTATTTGCGAAATGACCCAAAAAAGGGGAGACTTAAATCGGGGTATTACTGTAATCATGATTTGTTTTTGATGTGGCGCCCTTGACGCCGGGGCGACTTGCATCACATCTCGTCTCCGATTAGAACTCTGTATAAAATGCTTGCTGCTGTAGACTAAGTAGCATGTTCAGCAACAGCAGCAGCGGCAGCTAGCATGCACAGCGACGTTCATGACAACACTAGCAACGGCTGGCAGACTGTATGATGGCAGCAACATTGAGAAGCCACCACTGGTTCACCAAAGGTCCGGTTTAGACACGTGCAGTCACACCCGAATGAAGTTGACATTATACATTTTAATCAAGGGGGCTGGATGATAATTCAAATCTAAGCCGTCAATATTAGTCACGAAGCATTAACAATCCGCCTTACTGGGCGCCGTTGGGAAGACCAGGCTGCCCCACGTCCGCGAGCTGCTGCTGCTGTTGCTGCTGCTGCCCGTGCAGGACACTGGCCCCAAGTTGAGGCAGCGCACGCATCAAGATGTGCCGCAGGTGCTCGGGCGAGAGCTTGCGCAGCACGACCACACGGCAGCGGCTGAGCAGCGCCGCGTTCACCTGGAAGGACGGGTTCTCCGTGGTGGCGCCCATCAGGGTGATGACGCCGCTCTCCACATGCGGCAGGAACGTGTCCTGGGCAGGGCGCGCGACGGACGACGATCAAGAGCCAACACCACCGTTTGAAGTCGTATACGTTAAACTAATACTGAACAAAATAAATTTTATTTTACCAGGTAAGGCCCACTGAGCTGAATAGTTAGTTTTTCAGAAGCGACCTGGGCATCACAGCAGCCTAATACTCTAAAACGTACGTTGATTCTAAATGTGGAGGGAAAAACCAGAGGACCCGGATAAAAATTCACAACCACTGGGAGAACATGCAAACTCTAAATATACAGCAGCCATCAGGGTAGGAAATTAACCCACGACCTCCTGTATACCAGGCGAGGTAGTTAACATCTCGCCACCGCAGCACCCCAATTCAACATTCCAGGCATTATAAACACACCAATGGAGTAAGGCCTTCCCCATTGCCATGTTGGTCATGGTTTTTGTTAATAATCATACATCACCACGTTGGTCAGTGCGGGTTGATCGCGCCATACATCGCCTCCCCACCTGCTGGCTCTTGTTGAAGCGGTGGATCTCGTCGATGAAGAGGATGGTCCGTCTCTGCGCAAGCCGCAAGTCGTTCTGCGCCTGCCGGATGGCTTCCCGCACGTCCGCCGTGGAGGCGTTGGTGGCCGACAGCGTCACGAAGCGCGTGCGGCCGCTCCTGCGCGAAGAGGCCGCGATGACGTGCGCCAGCGACGTCTGCGTGTCGATGAGGGGCACGGTGGGGGGGCAAATGGGGCGCCGTGGTGGCAAGATGTTAACTGCCTCGCCTGGTACACAAGAGGTCGTGGGTTCGATCCCGACCCTGACGCCTGTTGTATATTTGGAGTTTGCGTGTCTTTCTCTCTCCCCTTGGTCGTGTGGATTTTTCTCCGGGTCCTCGGGTTTTTCCCTAAAGATTTAGAATCATCGTGCGGTTAGAGTATTTGGCTGCTATACATTTCCACGTGATAAGCCACTTCGTTCGGCTATCATGTGGCCAGGTCGCTTCTGAAAAAGAGCTGTATAGCTAAGTGGACCTCACCTGGTGGTAAACTAAAAAAAAAGTTTTTTATATCCGCTTACTACACCATCATAAAGGAGACTTTATTTGCAAACGTAGAATGCATGATTGACGACAAATGCAGATCACAGTTAATCGTTACGTTTAACATCTCTTGAGAATGTATCATTGAATGTGGCGGCCTGACTGTGGGTTGATCCCATGACATTTTGTTCAGTTTTATTGTTTACCCAGATGATGATAACTTAAGGGGCAACAATCGAGTGCCATTTGCAAAAGCGACCCAGGTCACGAAAATGCCACAAGCAAAAAAACATCAACAAACGTACAGCAATGAAGCGAATAGAAATCGTGCAAAAGCAACTCCTGAGTGAATATGAGCAATATGAAACATTGCACTAAATCTAAACACTTTTAAGCAATGCATTCCCTATAGCCCAAAATCGACTCGGGCAACATCATGTTAACACTGATAATAGTACAAGTACAATTTAAGTTACATTAAACAAATACGCGGTGACTATCGTGTAAAGAGGTGTTACACACACACACGCACAGTCCCCACTGAACACGTGTTGTCCCCTCGCACCTCCGACGAGCACGACTGGATGCCTACGTACGGTGCGAAAGAAGTTCCACGCAGGTCAGTCATCACATACCCTCTCGTACCGGGTCAACACGTTGGTGGTGCACGGTGCTTTTTTCTGGAAGACTTTGTAATTTTTTCCTGGATTTTTCAGTTTGCGCATAATCACTTTAAGATGTTTTCGTGTTCATGTCTTTGTTTGTTGTTTGTTGCGGTTGCACCCGATTCAAGAGCCGAATGGCTCACAGGGCTCTACCAAATAAGTGAAACTGAAGGTGGTGCTGGTGGGGGGGGCCTCACCTTGCCGCAGCCGGGCGGACCCCACAGGATGATGGAGGGGATGTCGTTGGCCTCCAGCAGGGTCCGCATGAGCGTCTTCTCTCCGATCGCCTCGGCCTGCCCCACCAGATCCTCCAGCGTGTCGGGTCGCATCCTCTCCGCCAGAGGTCGGCAGTCGAGTCGGGCGGACTTGGGGGTCGTGGAGCCCGCGGTTAACGAGGCTGCAGGCTTAGCGAACCACGAGGGGGACGCCGGTGGTCGTGGGTTGAACTTTGACGGTGATGGTGGTGGTGGTGATGACGGTGGATTGCTATTTAATGCTGACGGAGGCGATGAAGCAAACGCATGTCCTGACGGATTAATAATATCCGATTGCAGTGATGGCGATGCTGGTGTTTTAACATTTGCTGCTGCTGATCCCGATGATGTTATAGCAGCGAATGCTGCTGCCGATGACGAACGCATCGCAGAAGCCCTGGCCGGCTTTGTCGTCCCAAACGCAGCCGACCCCACCGCGTTCCCTGCCCGGGTCGCACCACCGCTGCTCCGACCACTACGTCCCAGCGTCTCCTGAGATCTTTGCTTCTGACTGAAGAGTGGAAATGAGGCCACGGGACCAGCACCACCACCAGCACCACCATCGCCCGCGGTGGCTCTCAACTGAGAGGAGGGTGAGGTCCAGGACCCGGGGCGAGGGCTCACGGTTCGAAGTCTCTTGGACTGTGGGGTCAGTGACGAAGATGGTGAAGACTGTGGTGGTGGTAGTGGTGGTGTTGGTGGTAGATCGTCAACATTGGCGTCATCGTCGTTGTCTTCGGGAGGGAGCGCAAGGCAGCTGTCGAGGTGGTTGTTGATGAGGTCTGGAGCGATGGGGACGCCACACACGGGACACTGCAATGCCATTTCGGAACTGCCAGGTCTGCCACCGACTTTTTGCATGACACGGAATCGATTCCGGGTAGGATCGTTATTGTGGAATCGATTCTTCACGGTAATGTGGACAGTTGGCGAAAGATTATAACGATCCGTACTTTCGAGATTCTTCAATGCAAAGCTTAGAATCGATTATCCTACTTTGAATAACAAGCGTATGACGATTTATATAAATTAGTATTTGTTTTTAATCGTTTGATTTTTTCTACTTGTACATTTGGTAAATTATGTTTTTTTTTAAATGTATGTTTAACTTCTTTCGTACCGTACGTAGCCAACCATGCTAATCGGAGGTGCGAATAACTGGTAACAGAGATTCATATTCTTGGTTCTTTCGGTAAAGTCACGTAGAAGGGAAATAATAAAATAATACAAATATTAAACAATAAAAAGCTTTAAGTAAAAAAATGATAACAGAGAGTTAAACAATTGATGTTTCCACTGTGGGCAGTGCCAATCGATACCAGCATCGCAGGTTCGTCTCTCGTATTGGGAATCGTCACTTCACCACATTGACGTCACGGCATTTCCGGGCATGTTAAACGTCACTGTGTTAATGACGTCATGTAACTAGCGAATAGCCAGAGTGCGATCAGCAATGACGTTTCCCATTTCAAAACGTCATCATACAAACCACCAGCATGTCCGTGCGTAAGCTGTGACGTCCCGAAACAAATATCAAACTAAGCGGTCAATAACGCTGCCTTAACAACAAAAAAACATAGCTGACGTTTGAGGCAATGACCCTTCTTCAGAGCACCGCTAAAACCACACCGTGTTCACTTTTTAATGACGTTTTGTGCTTCCGCCGCACCTCTCATGAGCACGGTTGACCACGTGCGGTGCGAAAGTTCAACGAAAACACGCAATGACGTCATCGTTATCAAGAACCCCCACGTTCAACGCGCTCACAAATGACGTCATGTAAACGGTGACGTCACGACTCAACGCACGGCGGTCCTAGCTCATAGCTGCCCCTGACAATTGCGGCCTGTTCGCTTTGGCACTCGTTTTTTTAATTTCTTTACTTTCGCTTTCAGCAGCAGTAGCTTCATCATCATCATTAACGACCACGTCGTTGTACCCTGGATTATAAGACGCACGTTCCTCCTCTATCCCCCCTCACCGACGTCTGGTGCGGTGCGTCAATGTCGCCGGGCCACGTGCGCGTTCGACACGAAACAGCAGATATCGATCCGTGCTTGTTCGAGATTCGGAGTTTCCGTGCTTGTGTGTAACTTTTGACGGCGACGACGACGATGACCGCCGACGCGCAGTTCTTGATCACGTACCTCACGGAGGTGGAGACCTTGGCCGAGGATTTGCTGGCGGATAAACACCAGGTCCGTATGATAATCATGTACTGTACTGCAGCATTACACTGGTCAACAAACAAACATTTTTTTCTGGCCTGGACTTTTGCAGCTGTTCTAGACTAATTTCAGGGTGCTGATTCCAAATCTGATCTCAGATTTGCTCTATCACATCTCATTTTTATGCTATCGGCATACCCCATTTTCATTGATTTTACCCGAAATTAACTCTGTCACTTATGATTGCAAGTTGTTGCGAGTCAGTGACTGATTTAGTGTTAAAATATGGTGCTGTATTTTTAGGATAGTGTGTTTATAATATCATTTTATGTAGATATCCACATTTATTTAAGATGTTTCTTCTGCAGTTTTTATTGAAAATGCAATATTTGATATCTCAAAAACCTGAAGAAGGGTAATTGCCTGAAACGTCGCCCACACGTAGTTCCATCTCAAGGCCGCAGCGAAGATGCTGCATTTTAATTCTACAAACGCGAAGCCTCTCATCCAGCAATGGATTGAACACGGCTGACGACGATGATGATGGTGGTCGTGGTGGTAGTTCCACAAAACGTCGCCTAGACATTGTCAAAGGGCGCGCTACGATGCTTAAATGTGACATGCGTGTTACGTTCATAGCAAAGAGGGGAAGAAAATAAACAATGGCAAGGAACTCTGTTCGATTTGTGATGTGGCAGGAGGGCTGCCTTAAAAGTGTTCGGCCTCGCGTGGTCCACATTAGGGTCCGTCCATAAATGACGTCACGCGATTTTGGACGATTTTTGACCCCCCCCTCCCCTTGTCACACGGCGTCACAAAAAATCAGCCCCCCCCTAAAATGTGACGTCACAAAGCTCTGCCCCCCCCAAAATATATATATATAACATGCTTCAAATCGCTTTAAACTATTGTCATTGTAGTGCGTATTTAATGTGGCGCTGCACTCTGATGTAGGAGAAAACATTTATTAAAAAGTCTATTTAATTAAGTAGAACGTGTTGTCTATATTTATTTAAAGTTGCGCATTTTTATGTGACGTCACATTTCTCAACCCCCCCCCCTCGTCACACATCGTCACAAATGTCTGACCCCCCCCCCCCAGGTGCGTGACGTCATTTATGGACGGCCCCTTACCTGATGAATCTCAACGTGCATCTTACAAAGTCTCATCACAAGGGAGAAACACGAAAAATAGATGCAAAATAACTTGTTTTGCCCCGTATTGACACAGCTGTGCGCCGTATGAACCTAAAAACTAACTTCCCCTGTCTAAGAAAACGAGGTTAAGCCGCATGGCTTGACACGGTATGTTGTCCCAAGGGCCGGTTCACATGAACTTGTTGGGTGCATCTGGCCCAGGGAGTTTGCAACATTTATAAGAAGAGGAAGAGCCACCATCTGTTTCAGTTTGTACCACAATATTTCGAGATCTGCATCACGCGAAGAGAGAGAGGGCTGGTCGTGTAACATGGCCTACATTTTGCCATGTAAATACAAATTTTTTTTTTTTACAAAAAAACAGTAATAGAAGACTGACAATCGTGTCTATTATGTAGCCGGAATGGATAACTCAACTTAACAAATTGTATTACTTCGCAATTGTAACAATCGGTAAACTCGTCGTTCACACGCCTATGCTTATTTATTTTATATCTTCCTGTGGGGCTCTCACAACCCAGCCACCCCACTCTGCTCTCCAGGCTTAACTGAACCCCAACTGCTACGATCACCCCTTTGTACGTTGTGGTGTCCACCTCCCTTTGGCATGTAGCCTGTCAATTTCTTTATGGATAAGGATTGTCTCTTGATTTGAAGCTTTCGTGACTGCAGGAATCCATACTCTTTGGTTCTTTCGGTAAAGTCGCGTAGAGTATAAAATAAAAATAAATCACGACAATTCAGGCGGAACACAAGCGTCCGTCATGTTTTCTCACCTGATGACGGACGCCTGTGTTGCGCCTGAAACGTCGTGATTTATTTTATTTTATACCTACGTGACTTTACCGATTAGGATTGCGGTTCGCTATACGTCTTCGTGTACACAAACACATTCTCGAGCAGTGGTTTTTAACCTTTACTGCAGCCTTGTAGCCCTTTGGTTCCCAATGGTTAAAAATAATGTATGGTAATAAATACATAGGTTTGATGAAACAAAGTAGTTGTACGCACGTATCCGTGCTTAATTTGTGTTTTGATTATTTACCTTCTAGTAAAAATCTGGCCATGTCTCGCACCCCCAGGGGGAGCATGCACCCCAGGTTAAGAACAGCCCACTGCTTTAG
Organism: Lampetra fluviatilis; assembly: GCF_964198595.1. Taxonomy (NCBI): domain Eukaryota; kingdom Metazoa; phylum Chordata; class Hyperoartia; order Petromyzontiformes; family Petromyzontidae; genus Lampetra; species Lampetra fluviatilis. The sequence goes on along the minus strand of NC_136291.1, from coordinate 2,481,287 downwards.
AGTGTAAATAACCTATTAAAATAAAAAATAAAATCTTTAAAAAAACGGCCGCCCGCCCGCAAGGGGGCAGCCAAAGAGCCGTATGCGGCTCTGGAGGTGCAGGGTTGATAGATGATGGAGGTGGTTGGTGGTGTGACTGAGTTGGATCTCAGTTTTAACGCCGATCTCATCTCTCTCGTTCCCTGCAGATGGTCGACTTGGACAGGAAGAGGAACAGCAACAGAGAGGCTCTTCGTGCCGTGCAAGGGGGCGCAGCTGCGGGTACAGAGACTCCAGAATGTTGTTTTTCAGAATCAGAATATTAATTTAAACTGGAGGAATCCGATGAGCTATAAAGCTCTTTTTTCACAGATATCCAGTCGGGGCATGGGTCAGAACGTTGCAACAACAAACAGTACAAACACACGATTGGAGTGCAAAGTATAGAAGCAGTAAACAAATCGCTTAAGAAAATATACGAATAAAACTAAACTATTTTATCTTATTCTTTGGGTCTTTCGGTAAAGTCACGTAGATAGGTGCAAATTAATAAAAAAAACTACGACGTTTTGATCACAACATAAGTGATCGTCATCAGGTAAAGCCCGCTTAAGTATTAACTTATTATTTAGAAGTGAATAATAAAACTCCGACCATGAGTAGCGTTGGAATGACTGTCCGAACACACGTCTCATTTTTCCTATTAAATGAATGGGTAAATCCATTCCTCTTCATGGAATGTTGTTTTACCGTTGTTTATTTGAAGAATGCATCCCTTTTGTAAGCCGACACCTTTCCACGTCTCCTTCGTCAAAATACGAACTAGCGTATTCATTGTCTGAAGACTTTTTTGAGTTGTGAAATTTGAAAATGGTTGTGTTTGATTTTTTTTTTAGAAAAAACCTGGGTCTGTTTTGGAAATATGTTCATCAAAATACCCCGATCGAAAACAAGACAGATGATAAAAAATGGTAAATATCTTTGCCGCACAATCGCACTCCACACAATTACACGCCTCGTCGCGTTTGAGTTTTAAATCACCGATCGGAGGAGGCCGGGTGTCTTGTAGGTCAGAGCGCTGAGCCGGTGCTGCTGAGAATCTGGGTTCGAATCCAGGCAGCTGCCTGTTATTAAACCGGGTTCTCAAGTGTGCAGTGATTCATGAGCCACAGCCCAGTCGCCAATGACTACATGACAAAAAAAAAACACCATGGGAAATTCGGTTCCACACTTCTTGTTTCGTATGGCTGCCGATGTAGATGCAGAACAACGACTACAAATTCACATTCAGGTGGTCAAGCCAGACAACGGCTTCAGGAGCAGCGGAGTTGGTATCATCAGAGTGATGTCTCCTTCGTATTTGTGGATCAGGAATTGCGTCGTTATACGTTGTACTGTCTAAATTTCGATTTAAAGCTTTCGTGACTGCAGGGATTCATATTCTTGGTTCTTTTGGTAAAGTCACGTAGAAGGGAAATTATCAAATAATAAAAATTAAACAATTAAATTCTTACGACGTTTCGATTGCAACACAAGCAATCATCATCAGGTGGGAAAACCACAGCAATACATTTTGGTTCTATGTGACTTTACCTAAAGAACCAAGAATATGTTGTACGGTCTGTTCTGGATGACCAAAATCGCAAACTGGAGATTTAAAAATGTGTCCTTTGTGCATCATGTATCCGCATCTGCCATGGTTTGTGCGGATGTACTTTAGGGTGGACCATGAGGGATCTTATTCAGGAGTATTTTTATGAAAATGCTTTCCCAGTTGCATGTTAAACAAAGGTGATTTGAAAGCGATCTCAGAGGTAGCTCTGTAATATCAGCTTCTGTGGACCGTTTCCTGACACGAAAGTTCTCGCTGCTTTCCGAGAGATGTATGTATGTTGAACTTCTTTTGCACTGTACGTAGCCAACCGTGTTAATGGATACTTTGTCTTGAGGCATGATACTGATATCACGATCATGGTCGGGGGGTGGGGGAATAACTTTGGGAATCGTTTAGTTTGACAAGAATAAACGAACGAACGCCGCTTGCTGTACCGTCGTACACTGGATGCTTGAAGAGATCCTGTCGACCCCGTGTCTGAACTTCAGATCAAGAGCAGCTGGAGTCGGAGATGACAAGGATCCGCAGGGAGCTGAAGGTGAAGATGAATCGTCTGAACGAGGCGCAAGGTGAGAAGGTCACGGGCCCACTTGTTCGGGTAGCCGCGATGTTATTTTCACGAAACGATGTTCATTTCCGCGATATCGGTTTCCCATATAGCTGTTGTGGAAGAGTAGGCCAAGTATATCCTCTGTACAGTCCGTTGAGCCCAGACCAGATCATTTACATGTCAGTTACCATCACTTCAGTGGTTACAATTTCTCGTGGTCGCCACAAACGGTGAATTATAACCAATCGAAATGGGTGGGCTATGAAATAATAGTTGACTCGTAAAAGCCGTATAAATCATTCGGTACTATTAACGTTTTGCTCCCTTGGGTGGTACCGACTTCGTGGGCCTCTTTAGCGGAGGCCCTTCCGCCAGCAACAGCGCGAGAAAGACGTTACAGGGCTGCGCCTTTAACCTTTGCAGTATCGTACGATAGATATATCTTGGTATAATCCCCCATCATGGCAACCACCGCCTCTCTCAATTGACCAAAGCGCGGAGCGTTTGTCGCATGAGCGGTGATTCTCATTAAAAGAGGCTGCAATATAAGCGCCGCGTCTGACCTTTTTCCTCGCTCCTCCACGCACCTCGCGTCTTCACGGTTGGACTGAGCTGCCATCAGGCGACCGGGCGTCTGATCAGGATAATGGTCCCCGGGAGTTTGAGTCACCGCGCAAAATGTACAACCCGTTGCCAATCCACTGCCGGACGAAAGCCCTGTCCCAGGCTTTTCTGTGTTGGTCGCGCACGGGCGTCGAGGACAATTTTGTCCGCGTAGGTCGGTACGAGTTGACCGATGGCGGGAGGCTCAGGGGACCAGTTCGAATAAGAATATTTATATTGGAGGAATCCGATAAGCTATAAAGCTCCTTTTCACAAGATGTCTAGTAGGGGCATCTGACCACTGCCATCAGCCGTGGTGAAAAAAATCAAACTTGGGGTCACCAAGTTTTTAGCACAATTTTACTCAACACTGCACCGCCTCTCCAACATTTTTATTAAGCATGTCTTGATTGATTCTATTGTTACAGTTGTTTTATTCAGAACATGGATTGTAAATGGTTTTTTTTTACCCTTTTATCTGCCAACAAAACTGACACCTTTTTACAAGGAGTCATTGACCACAATACCTGCAGTCGGAATGCCAACAAAAAACATAACTCTGATAATGTATGCACTGTCCTTGAAATTGATTGGTCCACACCCGAGACAGCTTTCTTTAGAGCCTAGTCTCACATGGTATTGGACCAGATGACGCCATATTTTGCTACTGGCAAATGAGGTTCCAATGATGGATTGTAAATGTTTTACATTCTGACTAAACGACTGTTTTACCCCCCCCCTCTCTCCCCCCACCAATACATTTTTGCACGTGGACACAATGTATGAAGGCCTCCACACACCGTGTGGGGCGTGTGGGTTATCTGACCATACTTCACGCTGGTCAGTGCAAGTTGGACAGACGCATTGTTTTTCTGTTTTACTTTGAAGGGTGTCCACTTGGCACGTGCTCCAGATTTACAGATTAATCCCAAAAGCATCGGGCCTAGATACGAGGTTTCGGACGATCCAATTTTTTTTTGTTGAAGATCAACCGCAAAGTATGACGTCACGGGAAATGATGTCACTTGCATTACGTCTCTTCCGTGCTTTTCCGGTGAAAAGTCGTGTCACGTGACACCGGGTCACTTTTGTCAGCATGTAGACACTTTAAGTTCAAGTTTATATCGTTTAAAGAGATGAGGATTTAGTCTAATTTTCAAGAGTGGCTCACGGCTTTGGTCTGCCAGTAGTGGGCGGTAGTTTGCTGCCTGTATTTCCCAGTTGGTTTAACACGTAGGCTTTCGCAACCAATAATCCCAGTTGAGTAATTTACGAGTAATTTTTTGAGTTTGCCAAATTTGGACCAACTTAAATTAGTGCATAATGTCAATGATTATTACGAAGTGTATTTTTTTTTTAATAAAAACCCAAAATTGTGTTTTTTTGTTTATCCGAAACCATCCCTTATTGTCTACAAATGTTCGATGTGCCTGGCTGTCAGACTAACCGGCCCAGTGGCTCAATGGAAGAGCTACTTGCTTACCTTTTCCCTATCCTTGCACTCATATCGTGTCTGGAGAGCTGTGAACAAAGAGCTTAATGCCTCATCGGATTCCTCCAGGACAAATAAAGATTCTGATTCTATAGGCACGATTGCAGCCGATCCACCGATTGTGGGCAAGCCGGTAGAGGTGGCGGTGTTGGTGGGGGGGGGTACCCTTTATGACGAGTCGTTGCAAGCGGGGTAATCGCGGCGGAAGAGATGTAAGTTGCGGTCATGAACCACACAACTCCATCCCCACCTGCAATAACACGCGGGGGATGAGTAACGGGAAATCGACAATTGCGGCACGTGGAGCGCACGCCACAAAGCCTCGGCGTGCCGCGCTTTTTCGGTCAAACGCAAATCCATTCCGCTGTCACTGCGATGAGCGTCCTGCGGTTGTGTGCGCCCGGCTTGTTTATATATATATATAATTTTTTCCCTCTCCGTTTTTCTGCAGGAAAACCGGAGCTAAAGGGCTTCGATCTCGCCCCGCTGTCGCGGGAGGAAATGCTCGCGATCAATAAAGTAATTAAAGAGTGACGAAGGAGCTGTTCCCGCGCGTTTGCCCCGCGATCATCGGCGCCGCGCGCGCTGGCTGTGACTCCTTCCGCCAAGCGGGCGCCAAGAGCCGCTCGCTATTTCGGATTAAACTTTTTTTCATCATCACCATCACCACCACCACAGTCGCCCAGCACGGGCCCAAAGACCCCCGAAACGCCGAGCGACCAGCAACAAACGACACGACCGAAGGCGCGATCTCGGGTCAGCGGTGTCGGATGTGCCAGTGTATACATCGGTGTGGGGACAGCCGTTTGGTCAGTACACTGCCGGATGAAGGCCTCCCTCCACTGTGTCGGCCACGGTGGTTGTTTGACCATACTTCACCAGGCTTGTCAGTGCATTTTGGTGAACGGAGCACATTTCTTCTGCTGAGAATCGCTATTCGGGTGAACAGAGCACTTTTCTTTTGGTCAGTCCACTGCCGGATGAAGGCCTCGCTCCACTGTGTCGGCCACGGTGGTTGTTTGACCATACTTCACCACGCTTGTCAGTGCAGTTTGGTGAACGGAGCACATTTCTTCTGCTGAGAATCGCTATTCGGATTGTGCCATTGGCATCACGAGATGAAGCGCTCATTCGGAACTCCTCGCAGAGCAGGGCAACCCTTGGTGTTAAGAGATTGAATGTCGCTTGGAAGCGGATATCACTGAGCTACCTCCGAATTACTTTTGAGTTTTATAATCCACACGTCTAAGGAGTATGTTTTTGTATTCGCTCATTTATACCCGAGTTCAAGAACGCATTAACCATTTTTTTTCAAATAGTTAAACGGTGATTATAGTGAAGTCACAATGAGTGTCGGCTAATGTATTGTGATTAGCGCGCTGAGAACCCGGCGACCCGAGTTCGATTCCCGCTCACGGCCATTGTACCCTGTACAAGCTACATTTGACACATGCAGAAAACATCAATCATATTTTACATTAATGACAAAAAAGCCTCCCGTGATTTTGAAATTTACTTTGCATTCTGTGTTCTCGAATGACAATAAAAATTGATGTTAACAAAGCAAATATACTTCCTGTGTAATGTTTGAGTTGATGCAGGGTCACAAAAGGAAGGAGGCTGGGTTTTGGTATTTCGAACCCTGAACATAACCTTGCCTTTTGCTTTGTGACTTTGCGTGTCACGGACTTGCCGACTGGATATTTTATTTAAAGAACGTAACCCCCGAGATGGGCAAGGGTTTGCTGTGTATTTAAAAATGCCGGGTGCGGGGTGACGGGGTGGGGTGGGGGATGACGATCGTTGACAATGCCATCCCTGTGAAGTAACAGCATGGCGGTAATTGGAGTGGGAAATTTCCCTCTCGCTAGCCCAGCGAGCTGCAACGGTTGTTGGACAATGGGCCCCTCTGTTCAAACGCCGTGCGGGAACACGCGGAGGTGTTTACGAGAGTGAGCCGGGCATGGCTGCTCGCATCCACCAGATATTTATTTTAGAAGATGTATCCACAAACAAGCCCGGACATGTCAGTCTCAATTCGAACAAGGAGTAGTAGTAGTGGTGGGGAGTTGCCACCTGTCCAGTTACCCCCCCCCCCCCCAAGGAGTCGAGGGAATTCTGTAAACCAAGGGTGGCACAGTCGGGTTTTTTACAATCGGGTTTCATTGTCTTTTTATATTAAACCCGATCATCTGAGATTGGGAGAAATCGGTTTCATTGGTTCTAATTGCAGAACCTCACTTCGCCAACTTCGCAACGATGGGCTTCATCCATTCCAAGCTAATGAACTCACTGGGGCCAACGATTGTGGAGAAGCTCGTGTTCATCAGGACCAACCTGCCCGCCGCATTCTACGACTACCCCGTGCCCGACGGCCCCCCCGAGTACGATAGCAGCACCGACGAGGAAGCAGCCTAAGCGTTGTGGATCAGAGTTTCGTATTCATTAAAGCAGGTTTTAATTCCCCGAAATCGGGTTTAATTGTATTAAAGAAAAAACCCGATGCCTGCCGCTGGAAAAATCGGGTTTTTTCCACCCATGCTATAAACAGAATGAAGTCACATGGCAAGACTTCCCAGTCTTCAAGGTGGCGCTGCGATGGTGATACACGTGCCTCAGCAAGTTGGGAACCCGGCCGGGTTCGATTCCAGACTAGGGCACTTGCATGCAGACACGGAACGGAGTTCTGGCTGCATCTTCTGTTAGCCGTAGAGTCACCTCGTATCGTAGTATTGCCGGAAAGGGTAAAGCCTATTCTTTGTTCGAAACTAAACTTTTTATTTTACCAGGTAAGGCTCTTTTGGAAGCGACTTGGTCAAATTATATAGCAGCCAAAGACTCTAAACGCATGATTTGTATTCTAAATGTGTGGAGGGGTGGGGGGGAGAAACCAGACGACACGGAGAAAATCCACGTGACCACGGGGAGAAGAGACATGCACACTCTAAATACACAACAGGCGTCAGGGTCGGGATCGAACCCACGACCTCGCGCATACCAGGCGAGGTTGTTAACATCTCGCCACCGTGGCGCCCCGAATCATCGTCATCTTGACACCGACACAAAATGGTCCCGTAGATATAACTGCTCAACCCGAGATATTAACCCTTCGATATCTGCGTTGTCTTCGTGCTGTTCGACGTTTGGCGTTCTCACCAGTGAGATGAAGCCTTAAAGGAGGCTGTCTCTGGTGTAGGCCAATGAGTTCCAAGGACAATGCACACATTATTATCAAAGCGCGCTTGATTGCATGTGCTACCACGAGCACGATGTGTGGTGAATGCATACTTGATAATGCCTTGCAATAGGTGGGGTCTATTTGGTGTTCGAACATGTTACCACATCATTATTGCTGCCGGGATGGCTAAAGCCAATTATTGACCATCTTGATACCTACTCTTAGTTTTTTTCGGTAAAGTCACGTAGGTAAAAAATATAATTAAAATTAATAAAAGTAAAATAAAAAATCACGACGTTTCAGAGGCAACACAAGCTTCCGTCTTCATGTGGAACCGTCACAGCACGATTGCTGTATCAAGTAAAGAAAAACAACCTATGAGTATGAATCCTTGCTGTCACGAAAGCTTCAAATCTAGAATCATCTTGATACCGACAAGAGACACATCGCCACTCCTCTTGCCACTAACGTTCAACTCCGAACCTCCAAGCTCTCTCCCCTATCCAGCACCCCCCCCCCCCCGTGCCATCACCTCGAATTCCTTGCTACGAACGCGCGCGCTCCGCTCTCCGTCGACTCGTGCGTGTGGCGCGCGCATTCCTCCCGCGCCTCTCGTGTCCCCACATGCCTGACGGCGGCCGGGAGAGTTTGAGTCTTCGCGTACCCACGCTGTCTAGAGAGCTAGATAGGTGGGGGGAGGGGAGGGTGGCAAGGGCAGGGCACAGAGAGAGAGAGATAGAACGAGAGAGAAACGCACGCTGAGTCAAGAACTCAAAATTACTCTCCCGAGAGCTTCGCGAGTGACATCACCTCTCAGACTCGCTCCGAAGTTACTCCGGTGCGCGTGGCCTGACGAGTCGGACGTTCGCGCAAGCCGACTTCATAAAGATCTACCTGGATGTGTTTGTTTAGAATTCTCAGAGGACCCGAGCCGTGTTACGTGGTCGGAAACCTCGTGGTGTGCTCTGTTTGGTACATTGCTTTTACTTAAACCAACGTCTCTTTTTTTCGTATACGTTCCATAGAATCACCGAACTCGTGAATTAATTCATTGATTGCTTAATTAAAGAGTCGGTTGCCAGGACAGCTTGGCCAACTGTTGGCCTCATTGCTTGACAACAGGCGAGGTAATATCTTTCTCTCGAAGCGGCCGCGTCATTATTTTGTCCGCCAAAACTTGGCCGGCCAATTTTGATCTCAAAATTTTCGACAAGGGGACCTCTCCTCTCAAACCGAACGCTCAATTTTGATAGCCCCTCTCCCTCCCCCCCCTTTGGCCAATACTTGGTGGCACTTTTTGTTTTATATATCACGGAAGGCCATTTCATCAAACCACCCCAGGCTCAGCCGATCAGCCATGGCCGCACAGTCTCAGCAGCTGGAGGATTGGGGGACTCAGCACATGAGCGTCCTTCGTCGGGAAGCCGAGGACTCGTACAGGGAAGACCAGCGACTGGCCCTGGAGGCCCTCCTCAGCGGAGGCATCCTCGCTTACCGCTCGATGGTGGAGCGGGAAGGTGCGGAGGACTTCCTCGACGACGACGAGATGGAGGCCATCCTCGCCAGCGTGGAGGTGTCACCATTGCAGCATTGCCAGGATGAGGACGAGGAACAGCAGCAGGAGAGAGGAGTGGGACGTCCCGGTTACGTTGGTCACGAAGATAAGGCGGGCAGGACATTGGAAGACGCGCGGTCGCTCACCTACTTTCCGCAGATGTCCGATCTGGAGCCGCCAATGCTCGACCTCGGATGGCCGGATGAAAGAGACCTCATCAATCATCATCAGCTGCTGCTGCAGCCGCAGAAGCAGCTGCAACATCTACAGCTGCAGCAGCATCATCAGCAGCTGATGCAGGCGAGGTCGTGGAGGCGGCTGGGCATTCCAGTCGACGAAGCGATGGCGATGGCCGGAGTGATGGACGGCGCGGTGGGCCCGGGTCTCGGCGTCAGAGGCCCTGCGGGTCCGCGAGTGGAGGTGCGCTTCACGCCCAGAGCTCGCGACGAGGAGCCCAACTGCAGAGAAGCTGTGCTCAGGCTCATCAGGGCAGCTCGCACGGTGAGGTGGAGCGTGACACGACATCGCGTTGTTCCACCAGGGGGGGGGGGCTTTTTCAAACCGGCCACTCGATATGGATTAGGGGCAGTTCGACCAAATTGTTGGAGTCATTGTCGAACGGTGGGACCAGACACGGTAGCCTGTGCACACCAACACTACCACTACCAACACGACCACCACCAGCACTTTGCCATTGTGACGCACCACCACAACTACCACCTCCACCTCCACTACCACCACCACCCCTTTCCAATCGTCAGGCACAACCACCACCAGGACCAACACTATTATGTGTCGTGGTGTCAATGATGGTGCTGTTGTTCATTAATGATGATGATTATTTTGATGATGGTGATAATTTATGATGTGGGTGGTAGTGGTGATGATTCTGATGATGGTGCTGATGACAAATGTGTATGACGGATGATGATGAGGAGGGTTAGAATGATGGTGGTAATGACGGTGGGGTTGATGTTGGTAATAGTAACGACGATGATTAATATATGATAATTGACGATGATTTATTATGATTATGGTCGATGTCGTTTCATGATGATGACGATGTTGGCGATCATGATGATAATAATGACGTTGTGGATAACGGTCACGTGCATGAGACGTTTAAGTAAGTGTGACGGACATCGCTTTGACATGTCGTACACAACGTGACGAATCACGCCGCGTACCCGGGGCGACACGGCGCGGCAAGGGGGAGTCGAGAGAGTCGGGGATGCGATGCGTGGTGGGGGGGGAGACGAGGAGTAGGAGATGAGAGGATGGAGAAGGAGCGCAGAAACGGGGGCACGGGGATCAGGGGAGACGAGGAGAGACTTGACTTTTCAACAACTTTTATTGCCGCCAGCAGCAAAAGCACTGGAGGCGATTTCAATATGAAATACAGTCACCAGCAAACAAAAGAAAACAAACGTTACAAATCGTTACAAATCGACGCGCTGTGGCGCTGAAAGCACCGCGCACAAAACGAAAGAAAAGTCACGTGGTTGTCGTGTCATCGCGCACGCCACGGTGACGAGCGAGCGCTTCAGAAGGTGAACACGAGGGTGCCGTCCACGCTGGTGCAGAGGGCCTTTCCGGCTCCCCAGCGTTCGAAGAAGACGTGCACATCACGAACAAGTGTGAGAGAGAGGAGGGGGATGCTGCGTCAGGGTCTTCACGCTGCCGCTGCTGCTTTCACAGCGGGAGAGGGGTTCAGAGTGGGGGTGGCCAAGCACAGAAGTCACGCTGTGCACGGGAGGCTTGATTTGATTTAGATCGGGAGATGTATGGATGAGAGGGGAGGGATTCAAAGTGGGGCTGGCCACACACACCAGTCACGTGATTTACTAGAGGCTTGGGCTGATTTCAGATATACGCAGGATGACCCAAACGTCACGGCACAGAGGCTTATTTAATTCTTGTTAAAACTGATGTGAACACATATGAACTGTTTATTCTTTAAGTTAATACTTGATCTGTTATTATCGCTATTTGTATATTATTCTTGCGGGCTCACCTAAAAGTCGTCGTTTCGACAAAACTCGACCAGGAACCCTAAATGCATTGAAACAAAACATAATTGATGAATGTTCAAATATTACACCTGAAACCTTTTCTATTAAATGAGTCCTAAATTAATTTCTAAAGAGAGCTAATGCATCATATGTTAAAGTCAATGCAAGCCCGTTTGAGTATTTGTTAAAATAAATTAAGTAACCCTATGTCAATATAAAATTCTTCCCATGTGTCCTGACTTTTGGGCCACGCTGTATAACAATAACTCTGTGTGTCCTGACTTTTGGACCATGTGCACATTTCTAGATGCGCGTGTCGAGATAAGCATCACGTTTACACGTCTCTGCCCCCCCCCCCAATTCTCGACTCCCCCCCACCCCCGTGGGACTACATAGGTACTGGCTCTCGTGTGCAGGTCGCCCTCTGACCCCACGATCCTGCGCGAGCTCCTGGACGCGGCGCGTCGGCGCGTGCCCGTGTACGCGCTCGTGGAGGGCGCGTCGCTCCCCGCCTTCCTGCGCGCGTGCACGCGGGCGCGAGCGCCGCTCCTCGCGCAAAAGGTGATCATCAGCGAGGCGTAGCCGTGTCTGTGTGTGTGTGTGTACACCTGCGTGGAAGAGTAGCGGTTAGTGCGCCGCGCTACGAACCTGGCGACCCGAGTTCGATTCCCGTTCACGGCTAGCACCAGTGACGATTTTATGAACCGGAACTAGGCCTCCCCTAGGTCGACTCAGCCTCAAATGAGTACCTGGTGCGATGTTTAAATATCGCCACTAGGGAGACAAAAGCGGTCGGGCGTGGTGCTGGCTACCCACCCCCTCGTGCGCCGTTCCGGCCTTCATAGGTGCTCGCTAACAGCACTTGCCCCAACAGTCTGTTAAGGCTATATGAGGGATCTTTGCATTTGTCTATAATGTGTCTCAGCGGCGGCATAGGTTGACTCAGCCTTAAATGAGTCGCCGGTGCGGTGTGTAAACATCGCCAGATGATGATGATGATTGAATGATGAAGACGAGGATGATTGGATGTTGATAATAAAGATAACGATGTTGATTGATAACGACAATGCTAAACGATGCCGCCGATTGACGAATCCCTCTCCACGCCTCTTAACTCTCCCTAATTTTCGGTACGTATGTTGAACTTCTTTCGCACCATACGTAGCCAACCGTGCTAATCGGAGCTGTCTCATTTCCCATACCAACCTCTCCCCCCCTCCCCCCTCCCCCCCTCCAGTTCGTCCGAATCCGCACCCTGAGCGGCCTCCGCTTCGTCACGCGCTCGGGGGCGCGCGCCACGGGCCGCGTGCGCGAGAGCTTCCTCGTGGCGGACTGCGCGCTCGTGGCCACGGGCACATACGGGTGGGTGTGCGGCTACGTCATCGTGATCATTGTGACGATCATGATGACGATGATAATGACGACGAGTATGATGATGATGATAAGGATCAGGACGACGATGATGAAAATTATTATAACGATGGTGATGATGATGATGATAGCGAGGATCATATAACGATGATCGTATTCTTTCGCAACGTATGCAGTCAACCGCGTCCGTGGTCACGGGCACATAGGAGTGTGCGCGCCACCATCGTGATCATTGTGACGATTATGATGACGATGGTAACGATGACGACAACGATTATGATGATACCTATCATGATGACGATGATATCGATGATAATGATGATAACGATTACAATGATGGTGCTGACGATGGTGATTACGATCTCGGTGACGATGGTGATGATGACTTCAACAATGACGATAATGGGGATAGTGATGACGACGCCGACGAAGATGACGATGGTGGTGAGAATGATGGCGTAATGACGATGACGATGATGCTTATGATGGCAATTCTCTAGCGATGCTAAGGATATTAATAAATGTTCTTGCCGTCTATAGGGCACCACAACGCCTCGGCGATTCCAATCCCCTCGCTGTAGTCTCGCCGAGGGGAACCCCCCCCCCCCCGGTGGTTGATGTCTCTGTGCGGCACAGAGTAAAGTCAACACGGGGCCCGCGAGTCAATGTCCAGCTGTAGTGCGTAGGTCAACTGTGCACGTGGCAACTACGTGATGTGCGGAGCGGTGGGCATTGTGGTTAGTGCACTGCGCTACGAACCCGGTGGAGTCCCGAGTTCGATTCCCGCAATAAAGTCGGCAGCTAATATCTGAAGCGGTCCTGGCCCTGCCCTAGCTCGACTCAGCCTCAAAATGTGTACGGTGCCTGGTGAGGCGTGCACACATCGCCGCTAGGGAGACAAAGGCGGCCAGGCGCGGTGTTGGCCACCCACCACCTCGTGTGCCGTGCGGGCCTTCATAGGTGCTAATCGAAATCAGCACTTGCCCTAACAAGTGCGTGTCCATTTGCACATCATAAGCCATTTTGTTGAGCTATCATTTGTGACCAGGTCGCTTCTGAAAACTAAGCTAATTGCTCGGAGGGCTTTACCTGGTAAGATAAAAAAAAAAGTAAGTTACTTTTTTCGTCGTATATATTTGTAAGTGATTCGTTTTCCCTTTCCTATACTTTGCACCCCTGTCATGTTTTTTCCTATTATTTGTCGTTGTGACCTTCTGACCCCGTGCCCCGACTGGACAACCTGTGACCCAAATAGAGCTTTATAGCTAATCGGATTCCCCCAGTATAAATACATCTGATTCTAATTAGGGCTATATGGCGGGTGGGTGGTGGTGGGGGGGGGGGGGGGTCGTTGTCTTTGCAGCTACACGTGGAGCGACGGCTCGCTGAACCGCTGCTCGCTCGTCGTGCTGGCGGGCGAGGCGTGCGCCCTCTACTCGGACGAGTTCCGCCACCTCTACGCGCAGTCGGAGGCGGTGGCGTCTCTCGCCGAGGAGGGGCACGAGGCCCTGCCGCCATCCCCGCCGCCCGCCTACTCGCTGCTGCCGCAGGTGCGTCGCCGTTGCCATCATCAACGTCAGCATTTGTCGTTATCGTCATGATCATCATCATGACCATCATCATCTTGACCATCATCATCATTGTGGTCATCATCATGACCATCATCATCATGACCATCATCATTATGACCATTAGCATCATCTTGACCATCATCATCATCGTAGTCACCATCATGACCATCATCATCTTGACCATCATCATCATTGTGGTCATCATCATGACCATCATCATCATTGTGGTCATCATCATGACCATCATCCTCATGACCAACATCATTGTGACCATTAGAATCATATTGACCATCATCATCATCATCATCGTAGTCACCATTATGACCATCATCATGATCATGACCATCATCATCGTCATCATCAAAATCATCATCGTGGTCACCATCATGACCATCATCATCATCATGGCCATCATCGTCATCATCAATATAATTACCGTGCTCACCATCCTGACCATCATCATTACCATCATCATCATAGTCATAATTGTCTGCGTTGTCATTACCATCATTGCTGTTGCCAGCATCATCATCATGATCACGATTTATCACCACCAACACCGCCACCAACAGGTGCCAGGCCATGACCTCGCAGTCGAGCCCGTGGGAGTTCGACTCCCGACTCCCGAGCGGACCGACCGCCTCGGTCACGCGGGCTTTGTGGACGCGGTCATCGCGGGCGAACGCTGGCCGCGTCTCATGGCGCAGCGTGGACTCCGTCTCGACAAGAACTCCCTGCAGCCGCAGCTTCACCTCCTCAACCACCGACACAGCCTCACGGACCTCCACCTGAAACTGGCCGACGGCGCGGGAGGAGCCCTCGACGGACGCAGCGTCGCTGCCCCTCCGCGCCGAGTCACCGACGAGTGGCTCGCCGAAGCGTACGCGCACGCACATCCCGAGGAGCCAAGCGGCTCCGTGTGTCGCTTCTGCGGCAACCGCGACCCGCTGCAGGAGGGGTCGAGTCGGGGTGCGGGCGACGTCGTGACGGCAGAGAAAGTCACCGGATCGCAAAGTTCAACAGCGATGTCATCGCCGCCGCCGGCGGTTGCAGCAGCAGCAGCAGCATCCCCGTCGTCATCATCACCAGCAGGGGCACAATTCATAACAATAGAAAGGTCAGCAGCGATCGCACGAGCGGTTCTAGCAGCAGCAGCAGCAGCTACGGCAACAGCAGCAGCATCATCATCAGCAGCTGTATCATCATCATCACCACCACCATCAGCGGCAGTGGCAGAAGTGTTGGGCAGCAGATCCGTTGCCAAGCGCGACGCGGGCACGCAGACCGAGGAGAAACGACGCCGAAGCCCCGACGACCTCCGCTCGCCGCTGCCGCTGCCCCTGCACGTGCTGCCCTCCGCCGCGGCTGGGACGAAGTTCATCCGCCACCAGAGCCTCGTGGACTTGAGGTCGGATTGCGAGGGCAGCAGCGGTGGCGGGGGCAGCCGGGGCAGCACGAATTCCCAGCTGCAGCAGCAGCAGCAGCGGCAGCGGCAGGGCGTGACTCGAGCTCTGAACGCCGCGGCCGGCAGCGATGATCCGACGAGACCGGCGAACGGCCGCAAGGCGAATTACACCTCGATCCGCGCCACGCTGGAGAGTCTGCTCAACAGTCTGTCCGGCACGCCGGGCAAGAGGTCGTGATCGCCTCCGCCGTCACTCCGCACACTGCTCGGCTTGCGCCGCCACGAAGCGGGGGACCCCTGCGGTGCTGTGTAAACATCAGTACTGGGTGTGGGAAACACCACCGGCTTCTCCGTGTGGGGTGAGCAGTGGTGTTCGCGAACGGACTGTGGTAGGCTGCGCTACGAACCTGGCGACCCGAGTTCGATTTCCGATCACGGCCAACGTCAGTGACGATAATATCTGAGCCGGTCCTGAGGCCGACTCAGTCTCAAATGAGCACCTGGTGCGATTTGCAAACATCGCCACTAGGGAGACAAAGGCGGCCGGGCGTGGTGTGACCACCCACCCCACTCGTGTATCTGTGTGGTGTTTGGCGCAGTGGTTAGCGCGCTGCGCTACGGACCCGGCAACCTTCGATTTCCACTCACGGCCACCAACACCGGTGACGATTATCTGAACCGGTCCTGGGTCTCCCCTAGGTCGACTCAGCCTCAAATGAGTACCTGGTACGGTGTGTGAACATCGTTTCTCGCGAACAAAGGCGGTCGTGCGTGGTGTTGGCTACCCCCTCGTGTGCCGTGCCGGCCTTCATATGTGCTACTCGCTATCAGCACTTGCTCCAACATTCTGTTAAGGCTATCGAGGGGATCTTTGTCTCGGCTAGAGCACTGCGCTACGCACCCCACTCAATTCCCGATCCACCTGCTGGGCTCGCGCTGCCGCTGCTGTACGAACAGAGGAGACGACCGAGTGGAGACAGCGCGGACATCCAGAGCGAACTCCTCATTCGAGACCCCAAACATCCTGCTCGCTTCGACAACATGCCTCTTCCTCCTCCTCCTCGAAGACACGGCTGGTGCAACTCCCGACCGCATCACAACATCAACAGGGCGATGCGCACCACATCTCCCCTTGCTGACTGGACAATTAAAGGCGCGAGCCACGGTAGTGCGACTTTGGCCATGCAACCCAAACTATGGACTATATATAGAAAGTTCATCCATTGAGACGCGTAGAGACCCATAGATAACCCATAGACATACTTAGAGAGCCACAGAGATACAAGGACACATATAGATACGTAGAGACTCAGAGGGATGATTTTAAGACAAGCAACAGCAGTGTAATTTTGGTCATGAAATCCAAACTTTGGGCCGTATCGTAAACCCATAGAGAGCCATAGAGACTCCGAGATACATAGATGAAGAAATACGTTAAAGACAAGCCACAGTGGGGCGACTGTGTCCATGCAACCCAAACTATTTAGCATGTTGTAAACCACTCTAGTTAGTTGTGATCATGCTGGTTGTAAGTCCTGGCGAGACGTCGTACTCAGATTGTAAATGTTGTGGCTTGGCTCTCCAACACACCGGTGTGCTGTACTAGTAGCCAAATTGGCATTTTCTGTTTCCGTGACAAACCTTACTAGTTGGCTGTGTCGGGTGGTGGTGGCAGGTTTAGCGACACATTTATATTAACGCGTTGTAACCCCAAAAAAACGATGTTGTAAACCAATGTAGTCTACGCTTATTCAACATAGGAGGAGGAACAGCAAAACGACACGAACTCGCTCTCTGCTGAAGCCCTCCCATCGTGGCAAGCAGCAAGGACCTCGACATTGGCATGGATAGCCCCTGAAGCACGCATCAGGGGCCATCCATTTAGTTGGTACGCAAAAATCTGTCAAAACATGACCTCTTCCCCCCTCTCCCTGTACGCACGCGGACTTTTTACACCCCCCCCCCCCCCACCTGCGTACCCACGCCTGACGCACCCCCCACCCCACCCCAGAATCCTATAGAACGGCCGATATTTAATCCACGCAGAAACGATCAAGGCTTAATAATATTCACGTGTTTAGGCAAACAGATAGTCCACCGCCGGACTATCTAACTGATTTGAAGGCCAATGTAGACTAATTATTATCGAGGCTTCACCCCCCCCCCCCCGTGTCCTATGCGTACGCACATTGTCAGTAGACCGCCCATACGCAAGCGTACGCGTTTGGGTGAACCCCCCTCCCCCTCCATGCGTACGTACTAAATGGATGACCCCTCACTCACGACTGCTGCTGCTGCCACAATTGTCCGCCATGATATACTATAAATAACCCTCACGGCTCAAGAATCTACTACCGTACGTAGTTTTCCTACTCCGATTGGCACGACGGGCGACGTACGGTGCGAAAGAAGTTCAACATACTGTGTAGGGTACGCACAAACTCGCCCCACGAATGAATTTGATCGACGCGACCAACCGTTGCAGCCTCTAGAGGCGCTACAATGCACAGCGATACATAAAAAAATAACTCGACTTCGTTTCATAACGGCGTAGAATTGTAATGTTACTTCAGTCACAATCAGTCCCGGATTATCCTAGTAGTAAAAGTAGCTGCATGTGTATTAGCTACATGTGTAGTAGCTGTACGTGTAGTAGCTGCATGTGTAGTAGCTACATGTGTAGTAGCTGCATGTGTAGTAGCTGCATGTGTAGTAGCTGCATGTGTAGTAGCTACACGTGTAGTAGCTACATGTGTAGTAGCTGCATGTGTAGTAGCTGCATGTGTAGTAGCTGCATGTGTAGTAGCTGCATGTGTAGTAGCTGCATGTGTAGTAGCTGCATGTGTAGTAGCTGCATGTGTAGTAGCTGCATGTGTAGTAGCTACATGTGTAATAGCTGCATGTGTAGTAGCTGCATGTGTAGTAGCTGCATGTGTAGTAGCTGCATGTGTAGTAGCTGCATGTGTAGTAGCTGCATGTGTAGTAGCTGCATGTGTAGTAGCTGCATGTGTAGTAGCTGCATGTGTAGTAGCTACGGACCCCGCACTTTCAAGGGCCCCCGCGCTAAATGCTTTCAAGCTATCAATTCCGGTTCAGTGATTCTGCACTTGCTCTATTACTATAGTACTATACTGCCTTCAACTTTTATGAACGACTGGGTGTTTAAGGTTAGCGATTTGTCGTATTATCTGGCTGTATAGCAAATGAAAAAAATACAATTACTTTACTATGCAAGTTAAACATTGTGTTTTAATATTTATGTTTTTTTTTTAGGGCCCCTTAATAACAGATGCTACAGGCCCCGCACTAGCTTCATCCATCACTGATCATAATTATATATATAATGACTCAACACATTAGTTAATAACACCGTGTGTGGCCTTAACAGAAGTATGTATATTTATATAAACAGGCGACGTTACGGGCACTGGTCCTTTATTATGTATATATTTCTTGAAAGCCACTGTGTTATTGACGGATGCGTTGAGTTGTTGTTCATCGTTAATTGTGCTTGTGCACCAAATGTTAACGCAGCTGCAGGATGACCAAATAAAGAGTGTAATAGTTATATAGATTATAATAAATATAGTATCGTAAATGAGTGGGTTATGTAAATCCTAATGATGTTCTGTAGGATGGCTTAGGAAGCTGCAATTTGGCCCGCACATAGTCGACTCGAATTTTTTTTTTTTTACATTTTTTTTCGGGGGGTGGAGGTTGCCAAACGTTTTAAAAACGTTGTTTTTTCGTTGAATCGAGACGTATGGAACTTGACATCGAGATGTTTGGACGGGTTGTGAATCAAAATGCGAAATCAGATTTAAAACCTCTCCACTAGAATTTACGATATTGTCCCACCTACCCCTCCACCTCCAAATTAAAGAAAAACATCCCCAGGAAAAAAAGGTAAAAATTGTACATCGTGAATAAAGGCCCACGGAATTTAGGCTTTGCATGTTTTCAATGTTGAGCGATCTAAATGTTAAATTTAGGTTCAAAATTATAACATACATGTATTTTAATGTTCGCATTTGTGAGCCTCCACACGCGAAGAAAATCATTTAGGAGCACATTTGAGTGTTCCTCTTGAGATTTTGCACATTGGATTACGGATGTTTTACCTGGGGGGCTTGGAAGTGTGTGAAATCTAAACATGAAATCAAATCATAACATCCAACAACAACAACAAAACACTTTTACCAATTTGAGCCGCTCAAAATTTCCGACCAAACTCTCGAAATTGTATTCGTATTCTTGGTTCTTTCGGTAAAGTCACGTAGAAGGGAAATAATAAAATAATATAAACATAAAACAATAAAAAGAAATTCTACGTGACTTTACCGAAAGAACCAAGAATATTAATCCCTGCAGTCACGAAAGCTTTAAATCAAAATTGTATTTGTAGTTTAACGTTTTATATTTTTTGAGCCTAGCTTCCGAGCAAAGGCCTTACCCCGATGTTTGTGAAGGCTGCTGAGTTCAAATATTAAATCGTATGTTTCGCAGAGACTTTGTTATTTCTTCTTTTGTTCGGACACTTTCCTAAAGAGTGTGGCGCTAAAGCCGATAACTCGTAAATCACACAGTGATCCATTTATAGATACCCCAACGCCACGACATAGTTAAAGGCGCAGCCCTGCAATAGCTTTGCTCGCGTCACTGCTGGCGGAGGGGCCCTCCATTGGGCGAGACATTCAGTGAGCTAAACAAATTAATAATATGGAGAAATATCGAGAGGAGTGAAATATAACATCGTTAATTAAAGCTTTCGTGACTGCAAGGATTCATATTCTGGGTTCTTTCGGTAAAGTCACGTAGAAGGGAAACAATAAAACATTAAAAATATATAAAACGATAAAATTCTCACGACGTTTTGATTGCAACACAAACAATCATCATCAGGTGTGAAAACTACTTCTTTAAAATGTTTTTGCTGTGGTTTTCACACCTGATGATGATTGCTTGTGTTGCAATCGAAACGTGAGAATTGTATTGTTTTATATTTGTATTATTTAATTGTTTCCCTTCTACGTGACTTTACCGAAAGAACCAATAATGTATAACATCGTCTTTCGAATTCAATACGTGTCTGCCAACAATCTCAACACAGTGCATGCATTAAAGTCGTTCAGAAACTTTGGAAGGGAAGTATTTGACTAAATCAATGGGGTATCGATAAATGGGTCACCATGCTTATCCGTGTCCAGATAATCGATAAAAGATCTGTTACATTGTTGATGTCGCGGTCCGTGCAATTTAACGATACCGGCTGTTTTGTAACCGTAAGCATGTTGATTATACAACGTCTTTTACAAAGACACGCAAAATAAAAATGCAATTCATATGCTTAAAAACATATGGAAATATATTGTTTTCATTCTTCGCGCGGGTAGAATTGCCAAGTTGCTTGGTGTTTCAGGAGGGTCCTGCCATCGAATGTCTGACCAATTGGATTTGATTGACCGACTAAATGGCATTTATCATCTCCGCCTTCGCTCGTTCCCTCCCATAGCGACAAACAAAATCAACTCTGATCGTATTTCACATTTGTAGAGCGCCTTAGCTCAAGGCGCTCCACAACAGAGTTTTTAAAGCGGTAACAACAAGAGAGTGATTTAGATGGCAGGGGCGGTGCAAGGGGTAGAGGAATGAGAGTAAGCGTAACAGAGGTCACCATGGGGGGTCACACGCGAGAGAGCTACAGGGGAGGAACGGGACGGAGTGGAGAGGGGCGATGGGGGGAGAGGAAGAGAATGAAATTAATTCGTTAATTCGTTCATTCACCACGCATAGTCAGCGAAGGACCACTGCGCCAAACTTGTGACCTCTTGCGACAACATTCGCATCGACTGCTCTCAGCCGGCATATCCAGTCCCGGCGTCTCGAGTGATTCGTTTGATCCACGGATCACGTGGGCGTGGGGGGGGTAGGGGGTGTCCAGGGGCACGGCAACATTCCTTTGAGTGGCCGCAGTCCTCGCTTCGAACGTCGACCGCCAACCGAGGCCGCTGCTGCTCAGATTTGCTGCCCGAATTCGGGGATCGAGAAGAGGCCGCAAGCCGACGTCTCTCCTCTCCAACTGAGAGCTCTCGATCGCTGCAGGGGACCGCCGTGGCAGAAGCCAACGGTGGCATTTCTGACAGAGCGAACCCGTCCATTGGGCGAGGTGGCGTCTTTGGCATCGCATGTTGGAGGGACTGCAGCCGATTCAAATCAGCTGGAAGCAATGTAAATGGTATTGGGCAAGCGCATCGCAATGATACGAATACAAGTAATAATACTGGTAGGATCCTCCTGGTTACACCAGCCCACAGGGGATTATTGTGTCCGTCGTGCAGGGAGGGGTTGGGTGGGGAGGGAGGTGCTGGGTGGGGAGGGGAGAGTGGAAAGGGGCTGGGTGGAGAGGGTAGGGAGGGGCTGGGTGGGTGGGGAGGGTGGGGAGGGGCTGGGTGAGGAGGGTGGGGCTGGGTGGGGGTGGGAGGGGTGGGGCTGGGTGGGGAGGGGCTGGTCACCCCGTGGTGCCCTTATAAAACTCAACGTTTAACCTACTCACGCAGGCTTGTGCCCGCCCTCACAGTCGGGCATATTTGCGGAATACACCACGCCGCCGTTGACCCTGGCCATTGACCGAGCAACCCAACGTTCCTATCAGCTCCCTCCGCAGGAATGTGTTATATATTTGCAAATAACTCAATTTGAATTACACAAAGTAGCAGCATCTTGGTAGGTGAACTTGGCAGGACCCTCCTAAACGAGAGTTTTGAGACTCAGTGAGGCCTCTCTGGATAAACAAGTGAAATAATCGAATGATAGCAATCATAATCATCATCAGTCATGATCAATCCACTACTGCATTTTAGGTCTCCTCCAAAAGGCCTTTCATCCGGCAGCGGCTAGATCACGACTACTGATGATGACGCTCGTGGTGGTTGATGATGATGCTGCTGCTGATGATGACTGATGATGCTGAATCTTGCCGAGTGAATTCACGGCTGCTGCTGTTGCTGCTGTGCAGCGCGTGCCCGCGAGGGGGCGACGATCCCCCAGGAATCATCCCGACACGCGCAGAGCGAGGCGATCGGCGCCACGCGGAGGAGAAGAGGCGCGCCAACGGTTCGGTTCGACGACTCCCGTCGACCGCGTGCAATGGAGACGTGCGCGTGACGTCACAATCGACTATCGATGACGAGCATCAGGCGACTTAATCTACAGGAGGGGTTGTTGTGCCCGCTGGCCTGGACCATAGCCTACATCGCATCCGTAGACTAACATTGCCCAGAGAAAACATTTCCCATAGACTAACATTGCCCATACACTAAAATTGCCCATAGACTAACATTGCCAATAGACTAACATTGTCCATAGACTAACCTTGTCCGTAGACTAACATTGCCTATAGAATAGCATTGCCCCCCGAGTAGCTTTGCCCATAGACGTGCATTGCTCCTGCAGCAGTGACCTCGCTCACTTCAGGGCGCGTGTTAACTTCTTACCGAATTCAACTGCAATCGTGCTGTTAGTTGCTGGCCGCTCAACGCTTGCACATTTGTGTCTGTACTCAGCCGTCGTGGGGTTACAAAATAAATAGTTGTGGACCCACCACGGTGAGTTACCCCCCTGCTCCTCACCCCCCCCCCCCTCCTCCTCCACCCCCCTCCTCCTCCACCCTCTCCTCCCCTCCCCATCCTCCTCCCCCTTCCTCCTCACCCCCCTCCTCTTCCCCCTCCTCCCCCTCTCCCCCTCCTCCCCATCCTCCTCCCCCTTCCTCCTCCTCCTCCTCCTCCTCCCCCTCCCCCCCTTCTCCCTATCCCCCCTCCTCCCCTCCCCTTCTCCCTCCCTCCCCCCACCCCCTCCCTCCCTCTCCTCCTCCTCTCGTCTCTCTCCGTCTCCATAATCACCGATCAGAGATCTGCAGAGGCCACGGTGGCCTAATTAAGCTCGACGAAAGCAAGCGAATTCGATATCGGAGCCGGTGACCCGGCGCTGCGAGTCAAACAATTGGCGCTCCCTTTCAGGGGAAGACGCTTTGAATACAATTTATTACGTTTGCGCAACCGGGTCGCGCGGATCAAATAACCCTCGTTCAATGACTCACGCAAACAAATTGGCTAAACTTTGCTAAATAGTGTTTGAGTTGAATGGGAGGGGAGCGAGCGAGAGAGAGTGTGTGTGTGTGTGCGCGCAGTGACAGATTTATCGGTGTGCACGTTAACATCGCTTCATGGGTTGAGCGGTGGCGCTGTGGTTAGCGCACCTGTGCCGTCGAATCTTAATCTCCCAAGCGTCTCGCGCAGAGTTCGATTCCAAGCCCCGGCGAACGTCAGTGGCGACCGCTCAGCGAACCGATCCTGATTCATATCGTGGCCCAGATGTAACAGCGGCCACTTTGATCCAACGGGTTCATCGACGAAGGGCTGCCAATGCATTGCTTGAAGTCGCCTGTTAATGAAATACAACGACCGATTCCAGCACTTTATAAACACTAAAAAAATCCTGCTAAGCTTCCAACATCTGAGTTGGTTATCGGCTGAGAGAGAGAGAGAGAGGGATATACAGATGCAGACGACAGCAGAGAGACACACAGACACAGAGACAGACACGCAGACACAGGCAGACACAGAGAGACACACGGAGACAGACACACAGACAGACACACAGAGAGACACAGAGAGACACACAGGCAGAAACAGATACACGGACACAGAGACAGACACAGAGAGACACACATAAAACATAGACAGACACACAGACAAAGAGACAGATACACAGACACAGAGAGACACACGAGACGCACAGACACACACAGAGACACACAAAAACATAGACAAAGACACAGGCACACAGACAGACACAGAAAGACACACGGTGACAGACACACAGGCAGACACAGACACACAGACACAGAAAGAGACAGAGCGAGACACACAGACAGACACAGACACAGAGAGACACACAGAGAGACACGAGACAGAGAGACACACAGAGAGAGACAAACAGACGCACAGAGACAGACGCAGAGAGAGACGAGACACAGACACAGAGAGACGCAGAGAGAGAGAGACGAGACACACAGAGAGAGACAGAGACACAGAGAGAGAGACACAGAGAGATTGAGACACAGAGACACACACACCAACAGAGACACACAGAGAGAGACGAGACAGTGACAAGGGGTGTCCGACTTGGCACGTGCGCGGCGCGCTTCGCTGCGCCACGGAACGCCCGAAGCGCCCCGCTAATTAACAGGCGCCGTGGGGGGGGGGGGCGCCTCCTCGCCAGGGCCCTGCGCGCCCGCCTCGGTCTCTCAATGTCGAATTCTCGCAGTGACACCGCGGCCACTCTGCGCCTCACGCTTGGAAAAACACGTCGGGGTGTCCGGTTGGAAGAAGAAGAAGAAGCCGACGTCGAGTCGTGCGAGCATCGCGAAACTTTGGCAATCGCCGCCGGGATTCGGTTATCAAATGTCTCAGTGGGAAGAGAAAATTATGTGTGGGTTGGGGGGGCTACTTACTGCACTCTTTTTTTTTTGGGGGGGGGGGGGTTGGAATTCTTTGTTATAATTAAAGTTTGACACTTCCTGAGCGCGTGGTCGATCCCAATTAAAATGCACCGTGCAAAGTCCCAATCAAGGAGGAACTCAGTGGGGCTTTGATAGGTGGCTGCCTTGAAGCGAACGCACAACGCAGCCATGCAGAGACACACAGGCACACAGGCACACACACACACACAGGCACACACACAGACACACACACAGACACACACACAAAGGCACGCGAAAACACGTGCAATTTCATTTGCATTAAAATTGCCACAAAGACAACGACCCCCCATATAGCCCTTTAAACAGACTGTTAGGGCAAGTGCTGTTAGCGAGCACCTATGAAGGTCAGCACTGCGCACGAGGGGGTTGCCAGCACCATGTCTGGCCGGCTTTGTCTCCCTAGTGGCGATGTTTACACGCCGAGGCAGGTACTCATTTGAGGCTGAATCGACCCTGGGGGAGGCCCAGGACCGGATCAGATATTGGTCACGGGTGTCGACCGTGAGCGGGAATCGAACTCGGGTCGCCGGGTTCGTAGCGCGGCGCGCTAACCGCTACGCCACCGCTCCCCACAAAAGACAAAGATAAAGATCCCCCGTATAGCCTGAACAGACTGTAGGGGCAAGTGCTGTTAGCGAGCACCTATAAAGGCCGGAACGGTACACGAGGGGGTGGGTGGCCAACATCACGCCCGACCGCCTTTGTCTCCCCAGTGGCGATGTTTACACCCCGCACCGGGTACTAATTTCAGGCTGAGTCGACCTAGGGGAGGCCCAGAAATGGTTCAGATAATCGTCACTGGTGTTGGCAGTGAGCGGGAATCGAACCCGGGTAACCGGGTTCGTAGCGTGGCGCGCTAACCGCTGCGCCACCGCTCCCCACAACACACACACAGACACACACACACGGACACACGCACACGGACACAGCCAAGGCTCTCTATCTGCTGGAGGCTGATTTGGATTGTGGCTGGAGGTCGCAGAGGTCACCATAAGCGCGTGTGTATTGGTGCGTGGCGCTCTGTGTGCGGGAGAGCGGTCGTGCAACGGTGAGCGCAGTGCTGCGCTGCGAACCCGGGCTTACCCGAGTTCGAGTCCGCTCACGGCTACTAACGCCAGTGACGATTATCTGAACCGGTCCTGGGCCTGCTCTAGGTCGACTCGGCCTCAAATGAGTACCTGGAGCGATGTGTAAACATGGCCATTTGGTGAGACAAACACGGCCGGGCGTGGTGTTGGCCGCCCACCCCCTCGTGTGCCGTGCCAGCCTTCGCAGGTTTTCTTGCTCGCACCACTGGCAAGGCTGTACGGGGGGGGGGGGGATCTTTGTGTTTGTCTTTGGTGCTGCGTGAAAGTGCGAGTGTGGGAACGGCTGCGCCACCGTTCCCCCAAAGGTCTCACATGGGCGGCCACCGCTCTACGAACCGGGCGCGACGGCCAGCATCAGCGGAGAGTGATTTTTACAGAACCAGCATTGTGCCTCCCCCAGGTCAAGTCAGCCTTAAATGAAGACCGCTTGTGTTCGGTGCCTACGCATCGGCACTCGGGAGACGACAGTGGCCGGTCGCTGTTGTTACGGCCGGTGTCCACCCTAACAGGAGTTCGTTAACAGCGCTCCCATGGTCTGTGTCGGGAGATCTTCCTCCTTGGCGTGTGGTGTATGATGCTGGATGTTGTGGTTCTCTCCTCGTGTGCTGCTGAGTGGTGTAGCGCTGTTCTCTGTGATGATGCGTGGTTCGTGTGGTGTGGTGCTCGGATGTGGTCTGGTGTGTTGTGCGTGTGGTGTGTTGTTGTGTGTGGTGTGTGTGGTGTGCTGTTGTGTGTGGTGTGTGTAGTTTCTACGATGTGGTGTTGTGTGGTGTGTGTGGTGTGTAATTGTGTGTGGTGTTGTTGTGTGTGCTGCCTATGGTGTGATGGTGTGTGTGGTGTTGTGTGGGGCGTGTGATACTAGGATGTGATATTGTGTGGTGTTGTGTGGGTGGTGTGTGCTGTGCGTGTGGTGTGGTGCTAGTCTGTTATGTGGTTGTGTGTGTGGTCCGTTGCGTCGTGTTGTGTGATGGCGCGTCTGTGTGCTATCCTGCTGGGTTCTGTGGCAGCCCTGTGCGTTCGTGAATACTGCAAATCATGTCACGTTGATGTGTCTCTGCGTGGTGTGTCGTGTTTGCTATACGTGCGCGCCTCTTTTTTCTTTTACTCTCAATGTACCATTTTCTGTAGTGCTGCGGCTGTTGGGCATCTGCGCATTCCCTGTCCCTTGCTTTTCCCCTTTCTTCCCCCACGAGCCACGTCGCAGCTCGCGAAGCCAAAGTGTAATTAGCTCGCGCGGCGTCTGTAAATATCACACGGGCGAGACATCTGCTCCGCCCCCGCTCCCAGCCTCCCGCATCTCCACACCACGAGATCTCGCCAACAATGAAAAGCGGCGACGCGGCGACGCAAGGAGTCAGCAGCATGCGGTGGTGGTGAGGCGGGGAGGGAGGGAAGGAGGGATTGAGGGAGGAGGGAGGGAGGGATTGAGGGAGGGAGATTGGCCTGGTGAATGGCAGTTTCAGTTTTTCAGTTTCATTTATTTGGTATAGCTCTGTGAGCCATTCGGCTCTTGAATCGGGTGCAACCGCAACAAACAAAAACATGAACAAGAAAACATCTTACAGCGACTACGCGCAAACAGAAAAATCCAGGAAAAAAACAGCAAAGTCTTCCAAAAAAACACCGTCTATCAATGCAGAGGTGTAGGGTTCGTGGGTGGCAGAAATGACTGCGTGAGTAGATGAGGCACTGAATTAAACTAAACTAAAACTAAACTATTTGCTTTATTTTACCAGCTAAGGCCCACTGGGCTATATATCTCTTTTTTCAGAAGCGTCCTGGCCACCACAAATGACAGCTCAGTGAAGTGAATTATCACGTGGAAATATATAGCAGCCAAATATTGCGAACGCGTTATGTTGATTTTAAAACGTGGAGGGGGAAATAAAAAAAAACGGAAAACCGGGAGAAATATCCACGCGACCACGGGGAGAGAAACATGCAAACTCCACGTATCCAGGAGGCGTCAGGGTCGGGATCGAGCCCACGACCTCCTGTGTAGCAGGCGAGGCAGTTGTCGGCGACGAGGTGGATGGGTGGGTGATTTGGCTGGTGAATGGGAGGGGTAACTGAGAAGAGGTCATCTGACAAGTGGTTGTGTGGGTCGTTGGGTGAGTATTTGAACGACTGGATAGTGGGTGACTGGACGAGTGATTGACATGATCGGTGGGTGGTTGACTGAGTGGCTGTCTTGGTGAATGTCAGAGGTAGGTGGGATATAGAGGATCGCAGAACTTGGGAAATTCTTGACGCCAGCTCGCAGCACGGCTGTCTTCCTGGTTGTCTCTGGTTTCTTGCGCCTGTGAGTCATTCTTGGTATAAATGCGTGGTCGAATCGATGAGTCGATAGTGGTGAGTGGATGATATGCCCAGGTGAGTTAATGGCTGTATGTGTGTAAGTGAGTTAATGACAATGTGTGTACCCAGGTGCCACACTGGGTGAGTGAGTGTCACGCTGGGTGAGTGGGTGATACATCGTGAGGCTGGTTGGGTGAGTGGGTGACACACTGGGTCTGTGGGTGACAGCTTGTCTGGTTGGGTGTGGTTCAGAGTGGGTGACATGCTTCGCAAGTGGGTGCCAGGTTTGCTGGCTGGGTGGGTGTCTGGGTGGGCTAGTTGGTGACGCGCTGGGTGAGTGGGTGCCAGCTTGGCTGGGTGGGTGTCTGGGTGGGCGAGTGGGTGACACGCTGGGTCTCTGGGTGGGCGAGTGGGTGACACGCTGGGTGTCTGGGTGGGCGAGTGGGTGACACGCTGAGTGTCTGGGTGGGCGAGTGGTTGACACGCTGGGTGTCTGGGTGGACTAGTGGGTGACACGCTGGGTGTCTGGGTGGGCGAGTGGGTGACACGCTGGGTGTGTGGGTGGGCGAGTGGGTGACACGCTGGGTGTCTGGGTGGACTAGTGGGTGACACGCTGGGTGTCTGGGTGGACTAGTGGGTGACACGCTGGGTGTCTGGGTGGGCGAGTGGGTGACAGGCTGGGTGTGTTGGTGACAGCTTGGTTGCCCCGGGTGCGCGTCCGCGCGTCGGCACGAGTCGAGCTCCGGAGATTTAAGGAACCGCAAAAAAGGCGCCCGTCACCACCGTCTTATTAAACCTGAACCCTCAGTGACACGCGCACTCGCACAGGCAGAGCAGGAAAAAAAATTAAAGAAAATAAACATGACAGGAATGACATTTGCTTAGAAAACGTTCAGAAATGTAATTTCATTTTTTTTACAACTTCTGTACAACGCCCCCCCCCCGGCCTCTCCTTCTCCGCCCCCCCCCTCCCCTCAATATGAAACAACCCCTGTCTTGCTTCTGTCACAGTGAGAGGAAGGGGAGCAAACGTGGCACAGACGACTGCTCGCTACCACCCACCGCGCCCTTGTCAGTAACCGCTTCACTCCGCTGAACGCAAGTGTGGACATTCCACGTTCCTCTGATGCGCCCAGGACTCAATTTGTTACTTTTGAACACGTCGCAGCTAAGACGGTGGGACTGTAGTGAGAGGCGCGCGACTATAGTGGCCACACTTAGAGCGAGAAGCATTATCGATGTCGTGGGCCGGATGATCTTCATTCCCCCCCTACCCACGTCACCCGAACCTCGTACTCATTGAGCCCCTTGCCTGGTCGATCCGTGGACATTGTACCCACAACCGCACGTCACTCGATATATACGGCGGTATAAACTAAAATAACAACAGGCATTTCACGATGTCTCTCTATGCACGGACGTACGCTGAACTTCTTTCGCACCGTACGTAGCCAACCGCGCAAATCGTAGGCGGCGGCCAAGGGGTGAGGGCGACGCGGACGTTTTGGAGCAGAGCGAGACGGAGACCAACGTTGGGTAAGCGACGGCGCTCTGAGCGGCAAGATTCGAACCGGAGAGGCGTCGGCGAACGTGGGCAAAAGCACAGTTGACTTGGACTCGACGAGAAGAGGGAGATTGTGATGGGTGGGACACGTGTGGCAGGATGGAGGAAGAAGAGCGAAAGTTACCGAGACTGGGTGACGGAGTGGCGCTCACCACTACCACCAACGCTACCACATACACGGCTACTCCACCACCACCGCCATCATCATTGCCACACCAACACTGCAGCCACCACCACCACCACCACCACTAAAACCGCAATAACCACTTCCACACCATTGCCAATACAATCACCAACATTACAGTCACATTCACTAATTACAATTACAACAACACCATTACCATCACCAAGATCACCACCACAGGCGAAACCAACCTTCTTTTTTTCACCCATCACCAACTACCACCATGGCACCTTCTTCCTCCTCCATCACCTCCTCCACCACCACCACCCCCTTCACCACCACCACCACCACCACCACCTCCTCCTCCTCCACCTCCTCCACGCTGTCCGCATCCCTCCCTGCTCACCACCCGCGTTGCTCATCCGCACCGCCTGCTGCTGCTGCTCAGTGATCGAGGCTTGTTCTGTGCACCGCTGTCACGGCGAAATCCGCGACATCGATCACAGCCTTCGTCTCCAGCCGTGTTCAGCCGCCGCCAGTAACGCAGGAGCTGGTGTACGGAAATACGATGGTTATTATTATTACGCGAAACACCACGTGTACCGTGTCGGCCTTCATAGGTGCTACTCGCTATCAGCACGGTGGCGAGATGTTAACTACCTCGCCTGGTATACAGGGGGTCGTGGGTTCCATCCCGACCGTGATGCCTGCCGCTCTATGTTTGGAGTTTGCGTGTCTCTCTCTCGGTGGTCGCGTGGCTTTCTCTCCGTGTCCTCCGGTTTTTCCCTCCACATTTAAAATGAGCACGCGTTTAGAGTGTTTGGCTGCTCTACATTTCCGAGTTAGAAGCGCTGCATAGTTCAGTGGGACTTACCTGGTAAAATAACATGTTAGTTTTAGTTTAATTATTTCTTTCGTATGAACAATAGAAAGGGCGTCATTTGGGTATTGGTAATAGCGCTAATAGTACAAATGGTAAATGTGATTTCATGAATAAAACATAGGATGTTCAATTTATGAATTCATTTGTTTTTATATTTCTAAAACAAAGTGCGCTATAACGAATCAGGGTTATAGCATGTAAAGCGACATTTGCCTGTATTCCAATAACAAAAAAAGTTTTGCTGGCTGCAAGACGTCACGTCCGGAGGGAGGCAGGGATGCACGGACGTACGGTCACGTCCAAAGGACGGAGATTAAATGCACTGCAGTCCACGATGTAGCCACACCATGTATATAGTATTATATAAACACTGCAATACTAAAACATCTTAAGTATATTTATTTTATTGTGCATATCTGCACCTTTTCGTCAACAGACCTTGAAGAAGAGAGAGAGAGAGATTCCGAGTCAGAGAGAGCGACGAGAAAATAGGAGGAATACGACGAGAGGAAAGAGAGATGGGGGGAGAGAGATAGAGAGAGGAGAGAGAACGAGAGAGGGGGCATAATGACATCAGAGAATACGTCTCATCAATCACTGACCGCCAAATAGAATTTGCGGGCGACAGGAGCCGACAGAGAACAACCGGATGAGGACACACACCCCCCCTCACCCCACCCCCTCACCCCACCCCCATCACCCCCACCCACCCCTTTCATCCTCCACCGCCACCTTCTTCCCCCTGCATCCCCACCCCCCCCGCATACCCCCCGCCCCCCCCCCACAATATTCACCACTTCCCTTCCCAAGGACACGCACCGCAAAGCAGTCACATCACCACGAATTCGCGCACGAAAAAAAAACAAAGACCCCCGTATAACCTTAACAGACTGACGGGGCAAGTGCTGTTAGCGAGCACCTATGAACGCTGGAACGGTGCACGAGGGGGTGAGTGGGCCAGCACCACGCCCGACCGCCTTTGTCTCCCTAGTGGCGATGTTTACACACCACACCAGGTACTCATTTGAGGCTGAGTCGACCTAGGGGAGGCGCGGGACTGGTTCAAAAAATCGTCGCCGGTGTTGGCCTTGAGCGGGAATCGAACCCGGGTTAGCCGGGTTCATAGCGCTGCGCGATAACCGCAACGCCACCGTGGGTGGGACGTGGGTGGGTGGGGGCGCGGGGGGGTATTAATTATATAATACGTAAATAAATAAATAAATCGTGCCATCTCGAGAGAGAGAGAGACTCCCCCCCCCCTCCCCCAAATTAGTTTACGTGTGGATTACCATGCATGGGCTAATCCCTGGGCATTAGCGCCGCGTATTTTGTCTTAATCGGCCGCCGTAAGGAGTTTGCCGAGACGCATCTCTGATCTGTGAATTATACAACAACAGCAGCAGCAACAACAACAGCGTAATGTTAACTAAGCGAGATGAACGGTCCCTTTTCTACGGTGCGTGCCGCGTTTTATTTTAGCGGTTGAATGGGGTCGTGGCGTCGCATTAACAGCAACGTCATAAATGCCAATTCCCCGCAGGGAATACCTACTCATTCCCCCAGCCCTTCTCATCCTCCTCTTCCTCCTTCTCTCTCTCTCTCATCCACATCCAGATTCCAGCCCCCCTCCCCTCTCCCCCTCCGCATTGAAGTGACGCTACTCAGGCGCGATGTTCGAACAACATTTGATAAACCAGGGCTCATCCTGTTGGAACCTCCAAGGAAGGTAACGGGATCGGCTCTGTGGGATACTGCCGAAGTTACTGCTGCCGCTACCGCTGCTGCTGCTACTGCTACATTTGCCGGCGCGGCAGTCGAAAACAATGGGCCATCCCCACTGATGACGGGCGCCCCGTATTCATCACTGTTTAGAATGCGACTTGATTTTTTTTTAATTTTACTTTAATTAATTTTAAAAAAATTTACCTACGTGACTTTACCGACAAAACCTAAGAATATGAATTTGAAGCAATGTATTTATCTATCCACTGCTGGATGAAGGCCTACCTAAGCTGTGTCGGTCCTTGGAGTGTACTGCGCCGTGCTGGTCAGTGCGCGTTCGTGTTGGAAGGGGTGGTCCCGGGCACTGCTCACATATTAAATCGCCAGTGATGTTGGTGAGTTTAGTCAGCCGCGGGCCGGAATTGAACTCAGACGGGCAGGTTCACAGCTATGGCACGGCTATACACCATCATCGCACCTCCGTTTCGCGCGGTTGGGTAGGTACGGTGCGACAAAAGTTCAACTATAACACAGTTTTTCTGGCTGGCAGGAGGAGGGGACTGACTGTCACGTCAATAATACAGCGTGTGTGTGTGTGGCCTTTAAAGGAAACAAACATATGTAATAGGCGACGTTTCGGGCAATGACCCTTCTGAATGGCACATGAATAGAGAGGCCTAAAGAAAGGCACACTGGGTGATGATGATGATTGGCGTTGGAGACTGCACGTGTTTAAATCATATGGCCTGAAAAGCATTACATTAAAAAAACATTATTGCGAACAGTTTGTACATTTATATATGAATAATTGTCAACAGTATACGTACGTTTCCGGATATATCGTCTACACATAAGACAAAAACATCCCCTATAGCCTTAATGGACTGTTAGGGCAAGTGCTGTACACGAGGGGGTGGGTGGCCACGTAGCATCTATTAAAGTAAGCCCGCCGCTAAGAACGAGGGGATGGGTGGCCAGTATCACGCCCGGCAGCCTTTGTCTCCCGAGTGGCGATGTTCGCACACCGCTCCAGATACTCATTTGAGGCTGAGTCGACCTAGGGGAGGCCCAGGTCCGGTTCAGATAATCGTCACTGGTGTTGGCCGTGAGCGGGAATCGAACCCGTGTCGCCGGGTTCATAGCGCAGCACGCTAACCGCTACACCACCGCTCCCCACAACAGGCATACACGGACACAATCACACGTGCACACACACACAGACAGAGCAACCGATACTCGGGTGCGCACCGACACAGAGCGGGGCCTGGGTTCCTATTCAACACAGCGAGGCAAGGAAAACCTCGTCAACTATCGGGATATCGAACCGGCGACCTCCCGGATTACAACTCGACTTTGCGCAACAAATTATAGAGGTGGTTAACAATAGATTGATCTATTTAAATATATATAATAATATCGCGAGCTAACTGCATCGACTGGGTCTCGGGACGACATCACACAAAAACCATTCTAATTCCAAATATGAACTGCAGCATTTTTGCAACAACAACAAAAAAAGAATCCCCAAAAAATATCGATCCACCTCAACAATGGAAGGGGCGTTAAACAAAATCGATAGCTTAACCCCATCAGACGGCCGCAACTTCAACGAAAACCGGAGCAATTAAATCACGAGATTAAAATAGAAACGAAAATTCCAAAGATTCCTCCTTCCAGGTCTATAATACCTTGCCATGCACGCAATTATCCAGGCTAAAAAAAACTCTGCTTAGCTCTTCGGGAACTCATCGTCCCGGGCGCTTTGATGAATGTCCAAGCAACCGTGTGCTGTGTCAATCCACTGCTGGATGACGTCCTCTCTTCACACCCCGTGGATAGTGGAGGGGTATCTTTGTTTTGACCGTATCCTTCACCAACGATGGCCAATTCTGAGTTTGGTGAAAGTGGTATGCGCGTGTGTGTGGTCACGTGTGTGTGAGAGCAGTGATGGGAGCGGTGGTGTAGCGGTTAGCACGCTGCGCTACGAACCCTGCGACCCGAGTTCGATTCCTGCTCACGGCCAACACCAGTGACGATTATCTGAACCGGTCCTGGGCCTCCCCTAGATCAACTCGGCCTCAAATGAGTACCTGGTGCGGTGTGTAAACATCGCCACTGGGGAGACAAAGGCGGTCGGGTGTGGTGCTGGCCACCCACCCTCTCTTGTATCGTTCCGACTAACAGCACTTGCCCTTACAGTCTGTTGAGGCTATACGGGGGATCGTTGTCTTTGCAGTATGTTTGTGCGTGTGTGGAGCGGTAGTGCAACGGTAAGCACGATGCGCTACGAGTTCGACTCCCACTCACGTCCAATACCGGTGGCGATTATCTGAACCGATCATGGTCCTCTCCAAGGTCGATTCAGCCTCAAAATGAATACCTTGTGCGGTGTGTAAAACAAACCCATCGCCACCAGGGAGACGAAGGCGGCCGCACGTCGTGCTACCCACCGACCCCATCGTGTGCCGTCCCGGCCTTCGTAAGTGCTCGCTGACAGCACTTGCCCCATCAGTCAAATAAGGCTACACGGGGGATCTTTGTCTATTTTTTTTTGGCCAGGGGCGGTTCGTGATCTAGATTCGTTGCGTCTATTCATAGCGCATCGCGCTCACCACCGCCTAACTTGTCCGCCAGCCATCGCTTTCTTTTTTTAAACCTCAAATATATACACACAGGATACACAACTCCCCCCCACCCACCACTCTCAGAGCCTCCACAATGAACCAGCGTCAAATCTCACAGGGGGTACAGGCCGCCGTCTCTTCTCTGAATAACACTCCCACCCTCGCCTCCACCCCCAAATTATCCGGAGGCATTCTGACACGTGGTGTGGGCGTATGTGTACACACACACATATAAAGACGGGACCCCCAAAACGAAATACAATATACGAACTGGCGGTCCTATGCGAGGTGGGGGTTAATCTTCAGTACAGCTATTGAATTAGGGTCGCCTTTGGGCGAGGGGCTATAAGGGAGGGGGAAGGGGGAGGGGGTTAAGGTGCATGAATGTAATAAGTCTATCCCTGTGCGATACGGAAGCTACCCGCGGCGATGTCACGGATAGCGCGGCTGCACTTGCAATCCAGAGGGTCGCAGGTTCGATTCCCATGTTGTCACCACGGGTTTGACGCACTTAAGTCGATCGCTTTGGTAGGGCAAAGTGTGGGAACGCCTCGCCGCTCCGATCACGTCCGGTCAACGTCGAAGACGGGAGCAAAGTACCCCTTTTAAAGTTTTGCGCTCAGCGCAGGATCTTCAAGCAGCAGTGGCGGTGGGCCAGCAATTGCATGGCTGCGCCTTTATCTCGATGATATCCCTGCGCTGTGAGCACAACACCCCCAACGAATTTAAACATCACCGCTGGCGTCGTCTCGTGCCCAACAGGGAGCGTTTCTCAGTCGTTTTTCTGCTGCCTAAAAAATGTAAAAAAAAAATCATGATCCAAGGTTTGTGGACGTCACCTTGAGATGCACGGCACGCTGAGATCCCTGTCGGCGCGTTGCTCTTGAAGACGCGCTACGGCAGCAGTGGAGCTGCGCGCGATCGTGCGGTCGCTCAGATGCTCGGTGGACCTGAGTTCGATTCCGGGACCACGGCCAACATTCGTGACGAGTGATGCCTACCGCTCTCAGCACACATCATCGCGCAGAGTCGAGTGATATCTTCTCGACGAGATGAACCCAGAGACACGATGGTCGTGACGATGAAGAACTCTGTACGACCTACGACGCATTCTGTTTCATTTGAATATTTATGAAAGAAAAACCTACGCCCGAAAATTACCACCGTGATAAGCACAGTGGCGAGTGAAGATTATATCGATGACGCACCAACCCACTCCACACCGGCCCAAATAGAACCAGTGTGGTGAAGTATGGCCAGACATCTCCTAATCCCCGTGACCTACCCACGGCGCTTGAGGTCCTTCATCCGGCAAGTCGATCGCCGAAGGAAAATACGAATTAAATACGTAACAAACCGTTATCAATAAAAAACAATAATAAACATTCGTTTTACAAACTCAATCAAATACAAATTAAATGACACCGCGCGAAGGGGCTGCAGACCTCCCACTCGCGCGCCACCACTTCCCCTCCCCAATCGATTCGTCTGTTAATTTAAACCGCATTAAAAACACGCGTCGCGCCTCCGCTTCATAAGGGCGACATTGTTATACATCGACGGATAAATTAGTCGGCAATAATAGCGCCTTTGCCCTAATACTTGCTCGATAAAATCCATTCTTTTTTTTCCCCCACTCACCGCCTCGCTCACCCCACCTCGCTCTCCTGCCCCCCACCCCTCCCCACCACCCCCCCCACTATCCCCCACCACCCAAGCCCCCACCCCCCACCTACCACCACCGCCGCCGCCGCATCAATTAAATCCACCTCCCTAATTTGCATAACACCGAGACCCCGGTGACAATTAGCGATCACCGCTCGCCATAAATAATTGGGCTCGCGCGCTCTAGCACACACACACACAACAACAACAACAGCAGCACAAAAATATAATTATAGAATAAAATAAATTGAAAAGAAAGCGGGGGACACTTTAGCGTGTACACAGTCAATTGACATTTAGTTAATTGACTCACAAATTCACGGTCGTCACGCCACGGTGAGCCCTCCAAAGAAGCTATTTAGCCCGGCTCACGTAATGAGACGAGGATTTATTGTGGAACGGTGTGGATACAGGACGGGGGGGGGGGGGCGGTGGGCGATGAAGTGGTGGGGGGGGGGGCTTGTGGGTGGGTGCCGTTGGGGGGGGGGTAGCAAGGAGGGGGATTATTTATGGGGTAGGAGATGTTCATTACCTCGCCTGGTATACAGGAGGTCGTGGGTTGGATCCCCACCCCGACAGCTAGAAATGTTTTGAGCTTGCGTGTCCCTATCCTCCGAGTTTTCTATACACTTACGGAATGAACGTGCGTTTGGAGTTTTTGGCTGCTATAAATGTCCACGTGATGAGGCCACTTCGATGAGCTATCATTTGTGGCCAGGCCGCTCATGAAAAAGAGCTAAATAGCTCAGTGGGCCTTACCTGGTAATAAAAAAACCACATTGTTTAGTTTATAGTTTAGTTTAATTCATAATTGTGAGAATGTGGGTAGTAAAACATTAACTTGAAAAAAATCCATTAGTTCCATCAAGATCATGACGATTTCATCATCGTAGACGTAGCCGTCAATGCTACCGCCACCACCACCACGGACATCGCCTTCCACCCCTCCGCCAGCAGGTCGATGTGACTCAAGGAGACCCACGGACTCATCCGTTGCAATCCACCAACCAGGCCGGGCCATCGAGGCTGGAACGTGCTTGGGTGGAGAAGGTGCGCACAAAACAGACAGCACGCAGCACGGTTGGAATGCGATGATGATGACAAGAGGGACAGGCACATTAATGATGCGTTAATACCAGTAATCATTGGTGCATCTATAGGGCATTCGCTTGAATGCCTCGGGTATCTCAAAGCGCCTACATGTCACCATCTCAACAGAGTCGAAGGGCCAGGCCCCCCTAGCCACCAAGTGGCAGCTGTCCCTGTGTGACACCTTGCTCCGTCAGCACCTGGCCTGCATTAGTCTACCAGTGAGGGCTCGATGATCGCTATGTGGTCTAGCCTAGGGCACCCCCCTACCCAAGTGGCAGCTGTCCCTGTGTGGCAACATGCGACTTCAGCATCTGGCTTGCGAGCAGGGTCATCAGTTTGCCAGTAGGGGGCGATGATTATTCGCAACAGTCGGATCGCAATTGGGGAACGTGGAAAGGTAAAACACACACACAACAACAACAACCGCCATTCGCCACTAAGTGGCGGTGACGTCACCACGACGCTTGTTGCCAGGCCAAGTGCACCTGAGGCCACGTGAAGTGTCGAACGCCCGCTGGCAGGAGGTCACGGGGCAGACCCAGTAGGTGCCACGGGTCGACTGATCGAGATGACCGAGATGACCGAGATGACTGGCTGATGCACCACCTGTGCCCCTACTGTACCAACTTGCTGTGCTTTAGCACCCGGCGCTCCGCTCGTTGTTGTGAGCGTCGTTCCTCTGCCCTCCGTTGTTGTTGGAGGGCCGACTGCCTCCAACTGCCCAGTAGCGTCCTTCACGAGCCTCCTCCACAGAAGCCGATCTTGACACCGCTGGTACCAGTCATCGGCAAGTCCACTCAGCTCCACGTACTCCTGTACCACATCACTTCATCTCTTCTCTAGCCCGTGCCGCGCCCGTCCAACACACACACACGCACATACACACACACATACACACACACACGCACATACACACACACGTACAGACACGAGCACCTCCCGTAGTGTAATGATGACATTCTGGGTGCACTTAGCGCGAGGATGTGCTCCAGGATTTCGGTTTGCGGAATCTCTCTTGCCCGAGAGAGGGAATCCCCGCGAGGACATCGCGGCGGAGGTAATGCGGAGAAGTGGTGGTGCGGACGAAGCGCGCGAGTCAGCAGCGGGAAAGTAGCGCAACAAGGACGGGGGAGAGGCCCATCGAATCGTGCCGTGCGGTGCGCGTGGGCTGGGGAGCGGTGGGCGCAAGCGTTTTGGAGGGCGCGGGGGGGGGCCCCAGGCGAATGCGGCGACGCGAGTTCGACTCCAACACGAGCGGGCGATTTGGTGGAACCGGTCCTGCGTCTCCCTCAAGGTCTACTCAGCCTCAAATGAGTACTTTGGTGCGGTGTGGAGTAGACATCGCCACTCGGGGGACGAGAGGGAGTCGGGCGTGATGCTGCCCACTATCCCCCCTACCCCTTCGAGAGCTCTTGCGGCCTTCGTAGGTGCCACTGGCCAGAAACACTTTCCCCAACGGTCTGTCAAGCCTTTACGGGGGATCTTTGCATGTGGGGAGCAGTGGCGCAGCGGTTAGCGCGCTGCGCCGCGAACCCTGCGTCCCGAGGTCGATTCTCCCGCTCACGGCGACCCACACCGGTGACAATTATTTGAACGGGGTCGTGGTGCCTCCCCCTAGGTCGACTCAGCCTCAAGCGAGTACCTGGCGCAGCGCCGTGCAAAGCGTCGCCACTGCGGCTGGGCGGCAACGTGACCGACCGCTCGGCGAATCCTGAATCCCACGCATCGCGGTGCATTCCACGAGGATGAAACTCAACAATCAAATTCGTTTCACTCTTCATATGCGGGAAGCGGTCGAGACGGTGGATGTTAAATTGAGGTCAAGAATTCTTGCGAGTCACTGACCCCCGAGTCCGCCCTTGGCTACCCAGATATTGACGGTTGCGCTCTTGCGCTCTCGATAAATCAGGCAGATGTCAATCATTATATTGTTGCTGTTGGTGGGAGAGGTTTTTTTGTTGCTGTTTCGAGGTGAGTGGTCGCGTGGTGTGTGTGATGGAGTGTATGACGTGTGTGTGTGTGCGTGTGTTGTTGAGAGTTTGTCTTTGTTTGGCGAGCGGTGGTGATGCGGGCTAGCGCACTGCCCAGTAACCCGGTGACCCGCTCACAGTGGCAAATATTTGAACGGCTCCCGGGCCTCGCCTGGGTCGACTCAGCCTCAAATGTGTACCTGCTGCGGTGTGGCAGTCAACATCGCCGCTGCGGAGACAAAGGCGGCCGGGCGTGGTGTTGGTCACCCTGCCCCCTCGTGTGCCGTGCCGGCCTTCATCGGTGCTGCTCGCGACAACAGCACTTGGGGGGGGGGGGGCGGGGGGGGGGGGGGCGG
Source organism: Lampetra fluviatilis (assembly GCF_964198595.1). Lineage (NCBI taxonomy): Eukaryota > Metazoa > Chordata > Hyperoartia > Petromyzontiformes > Petromyzontidae > Lampetra > Lampetra fluviatilis. The sequence goes on along the minus strand of NC_136291.1, from coordinate 2,441,029 downwards.
GGGGGCGGGGAATCTTTGCCTTTGCAGACGGAATGGTTACGTATCCCGCGTGTGCATGCGTGCATCTGATGTGCTCACTCGGCAACGATAGCGTAGCTGCTGGTGGAGTGGGGGGGGGGGGGTCTTTAGGAAAGTTCAAGTTCCAGTTAAATTTCAATTTGAAGCTTTCGTGACTGCAGGGATTCATCTTCTTGATTCTTTCGGTAAAGTCACGTAGAAGGGAAGTAATAAAAAAAAACATAATCAAACAATTCTTCGATTTAAAGCTTTCGTGACTGCAGGTATTCATCTTCTTGATTCTTTCGGTAAAGTCACGTAGAAGGGAAGTAATAAAATAAAAACAATGAAACATAATAAAACAATTCTTCGATTTAAAGCTTTCGTGACTGCAGGATTCATCTTCTGGTTCTTTCGGTAAAGTCACGTAGAAGGGAAATAACAAAAAAATAAAAATAAAACATAATAAAATAATTTTCACGACGTTTCGGCCACAACGCAAGCAGCCGTCCTCAGGTGAAGAACAGGTTTGTCGGGGAAGACGCTGTTCTTTACCTGAGGACGGCTGCTTGCGTGTGTGGCCGAAACGTCGTGAGAATTGTATTTTATTATGTTTTATTTTTATTATTTTATTATTTCCCTTCTACGTGACTTTACCGAAAGAACCAAGAAGAAGAAAGTTCAAGTTGTGTTGATGGTGGGCAATGCCGCCCCCCCCCCCCCGTCCCTCTGGGGTTAGGATCACGTCTAAATTCTCCCTACTCGCCTTCGAGAGTCTCCGTCAGTCTGCTCCATCCTATCTCTCGCTGATCAGTGCGTTACCAGCTTCAGCAGACCCAAATCGACCCCGACTGCAATCCGCGTCTCGCGTCGTCCCTGCTGCTGCACCCGCCGCATTTAAAACCGATCGCGGCCAGCGCAGTTTTGGAATCGTCTCCGGCCCAAAGACCTTGGAACGCCGCGCCCTCTATTATGGATGATATTAATTCTAGATTTGAAGCTTTCCGTGACTGCAAGGATGCATATTCTTAGGTTTTTTTGGTAGAGCCACGTAGGTAAAAAAATTAAAATTAATAAAAGTTAAATCAATAAAAATAAAATAAAAATCACGACGTTTCGGAGGCAACACAAGCTTCCGTCTTCAGGTGGAACCGTCACAGCACGCTTGCTGTATCAAATAAATGAGAAATTCCAAGAGATACTACCCCGTATAAATACTGGTCGAGGGGGGGGGAATGGGCCAGGACAGGCCCCCTTTTATTATTATGGTAAGAGTTGGTGCGGCTTGAGACTACGGGTAGGCTACATAACAAAGGACTGAGCCTTTGCTACTGTTATACTATTTTTACCTACGTGACTTTACCGAAAAAACCTAAGAACATGGATGATATTGGTCGCGAAAGCGCTGCTACTGCGTTCTGATGCTCTTCTTGACAGATCTCCAGTAGGGGCGAGTCACAACGTTACAGAGGTGGCCCAAAAAGGTCAGGATACAGGCTAATTGAATTAATTTTAACATTGGAATTCACGTGTTTTTAATTGTTTATCATTTTTGTTGGTGGAGTTTTTGTTGATCTGTCATCATTGTTAATATCTGTTTTTTTTATTGTTCCGCCTGTGGGAGTCACCCTCAAAATCTGTCGTTTCCAAACGTCTGTCAAGAAAAGGCCTGAAGTTAATTGAGGCGAAACCTAATTAATGGATGTTCAAAAGATTACATCTGAAATGTGTGTTTTATCTGATGTATTTTCAAAAGAGAATGCATGCGGTGTTATTGTAAGTCACTTTGAACATTTGTTAATATAAAGGAAATAACCCTATGTGGTTTGTGAAAATAAATATAATAAGGCTATCTGTCCTAACGTTTGGGCCACCC